>NC_087446.1:53586526-53903065 GCF_036321535.1 Camelus dromedarius | reverse complement strand
CCTACTTCTCCAAGGCATCCCCCCTACATCCCTAAACAGCCCACTCCTGAGTACCCCAAACCAACTCCCATCCCAGCCACTGCTCCAAACCAAATTCCCTTAACTCCTCAAACCAGTCCGCTTCTCATATCCCTCAGGCACCCCTTTTACACCTTGTAAACTCCCCAAGATATCTGCTTCTAAACCGATCTCTTACCTACCCCAACGAACCTCCCCTTCCCGATGGCCCCCAGCGTGTTTCTGAAGCCTTCCCAAAGCCAACTCCTCCCTTCACTCCAGAAAACTCCTGCCCTATTTCTGCTGTTTCCTTTTTGTCTCACTTCATCCACCTTGAGCCCCATAACAATTAGCTGCACCCCCATCCACACGATGTGTCCCTGGCACCTTAATAAGGGATATGCCAATGGCATCTGCCTTCAGGTGGCCCTTGAGTTGATCACAGATCTTCCCGATGAATTGATGGGGCACTACGAAGATCAGGATGTCAGCATCTGCTGCAGCCTGGACCACATCTGGGACAGCCACCTGTGGGGGTGACCAGTGCTCAAGGGCTTGACATACTTCATCTAGCCCCTGTGGAAGCCCATTCAGGAGATCTAGGAGCCAAAGAATGAGGCTACTAGGGGAGAAAGAAGGGCAGTTTGGGGGCTGAATCTGGAAGGGCTGAACTTGGAGGAATAAGACACTCTATTCCCTCCCCCTAGCCATCCTCCCCTCTAAGTTCCAGCTGTCCTGGGCTCTTAAGGACTCCTGGAAGCCTCCTCCCAGCACTCTCCTAGCCCTTGGCTGTGGGACAGTGAGAGAGGCCAAAGGAGGTCTGGGCTTGGCAGGAGGAACAGGCCAAGTGAGATTTCATCACCCTGCTCCTTATGGCCCCCAACTGGGAAGGGAGAGCCCCAGTTTTCCTATCTTCCGTGCTCCCCCTTTCCAGGTGGGGAGTAAACCACGTGGATTTGACCAAAGATCTTAAGTCCAAGGAGCAGCCTCCACATTTGCTAATAACCCAGTGAATGAGTAACAGGGTTAGAGCCTGAGGCAGGCACAACCCGGACCCCAAGTCTGGGAGCCAGAGAACCTGTCTTTGGTTGCCATGGAGACCAACTTCCTCATCCTCTCCCCTCCTTTTCCTGCTTGGGAGCCCATGGGATCGGGTAGAGATGCAAAGGGATGCACTCAGGTTCTCCTTAGTCCCAGAAAGTGCCTGGGGAGCAGTTTGGGGACTGTGCACAGGGGTGCCCTGTGCCTGAAGTAACCCTCTCGAGATGCTTCCCAAGTCCAGGTGGCACTTGAAATGGTCCCCTCCTGGCAGGAAGCTCCCCCTCCACTTCCCTCTCTCTTCCTTGCAGGGTGTTGGGGCTTACCACGTTGGCAGGCAGCTTGTGCCCTGGCAGGTACTTGACATTCTCATGCTGTGTGTTGATGATCTCTGTCAGCTTTCTACCCCCAACGTCTTCCTCAAACACCCACATGGTCACCCGTGGGTCAAAGCCTGCCAGCTGGGCTGCATTGCCACCCACAATCTTGGCGATGGCTGAGCCCCTGGCAGGAGGGGGAGCACAGACAGAGGAGTGGGAGCATGAGGGAGGAATGGTGGTAAGGGAGGGGACAGGGCTCCACCTGAGGATATCAGAGCAGCCACCAGATTTACCTGCCGCCTTCCCTGTCACCCCCTCTGTGACACTGTATCCCTAGTGACCCAGCAGTAGAAAGGAGACTCAGTCTACCTCACACTTTGCTGCTGGAGAAGGGGGCCAGCGTTCTGATCTCCCCACCGCCCCCAATCCCAAGCAGCTTTTCAGGCAGGGAACACTCTGGAGGCTCCCTTCCTGTGGCGAACAGGTGCAACTGCCCAAGAAGGCAAGGGCCAGGAGAGGTTTGGGCACCATCTGTCCTATGGGGGTAGGCACAGAAGACAGCAACAGGGGTGGAGCAGGAATCGGGGGCATTTCCTACCCACTATCTAACTCCTGTCCACCAAGCCTCCCTCCTATCCTCCTGGATACTCAGGGGAACCTCCCCTCCCTCCACCCACGGCCCCTGACAGCGCTGCTTACCAGTTGCCAGAGCCTACAATGCAGACTTTCTTGCCGGCCATGGTGCCGCTTCTCGCTTCTCTGCCTGAACTGCCGCTTCTCGCTTCTCTGCCTGAACTGCCGGCTGGGTGCCACTCTCCCTAGCTCCTCTGCCAACTGGGAGCATATAACCCCGACACACGTGGGTGCAGCCAAGCCCCGCCCTCCAGGGGAGGGTGGGGAGGCGGGGACCCAGGGAGCCGGGGAGAGTCTGGCAGAGCCAGGGAAAGGGGATAAAAGAGTGGAGACAGGTGGGGAACGGGAATGAGGCAGACCAGGCCCGGTTTTCCTCTTAGGTTCGCTAGCTGACAGTGCTGACGAGCTTCTTCCCTTGGCCCCAGCAATGGTCTCATTTTGAAGTCTGCCAAGAGCAAGCCCAGATAAGAAGCAAGTGACTGGTCCTCTTCACTCCTTTCTGTCCCCCAGCACTGGAACAAATTGTATTCAGTCCTAGCAGCAGATACAGGAAAGCTTTCTTTTTCAAATCGCCCTGCATATCCTCCCAGGACCCCCAAAACTGCTCTACAGGTTTGTCCTCTACAAGTGACAGGGAGCACCTGTGACTGGCCCCACACTAGCTCCACCGCAGTGCCATGGGTGAGTGAGGTGGGTGGGTGTGGGCCCACTCGACAAGATAAGACCACATAAGGGGTAACGGCCTCCTTTGGGGGCAATCCAGCCCAAGGATAAGAGACTCCAGGAGCCTGAGAAACAAGGTCCTCTCAGGGACTCACCAGTGGGCCTCCTCTCCTCAGAGGATCCCCATCTGAGTGTCTTCCAGGAAAGGAGGTTGGGAAAGGTCATTGTTAAGGGGCTCTGATGCCAAGTGGCCCCCAATTCTTTTGCAGACTCCAGGCTTAAGGATGAGGATAGGAGAGAAAAGAAGGCATCCCAGGTGGTCACTGTCCTTGACAGGCTTTGAGCTTCCTTCACCTCTTTCTCGGGTTTCCAAGCTACCACACTAGGGACTCCCTTAGGTTAGTGACTAGTTTGCAGAAGCCAAAAACTGGAAGGGAGGCAGGACTTGGGGCATCTGTGACCTCTGTGGAGATTTGTGGTCTCAGATGCTGTAATTGAGATTAACTGGGGTGTGTGATTTTGGGGGAAGGGAGGATGGAAAAAACACATTGAGCAATTCAGGGCTCCATGCTGCCCACAGCAATCTGTTGGACTAAGAGGGGAAGCTCTGGTTTCTAGGCTGATGTGGAGAGTTGGGCAAAGGCCCCTAACACTCCAGCTGTCTGAGAACCTTGGCCTAGAAGGCAGATACCACTGTGTGCTCACGTGCTGACCTCCTGGCTTGGCCGACTGCTGAGTGGGTGTTTCCATCCCCCTGGACTGCTGCTGGCCGGCAACAGTGATAAGTACTGGGCTGGAGGCAAATCTGTATGCAACCGCTGGGTAAGGGTAAGTCAAGATGGGGGAGAAATGGTTTTCTAAGTCCTAGGGACTGCCCAGGAAAAGCCCACCCCATTGTACTCCCATGGCCAGGGAGTTCCCATAGGGGGACATACATGAAATCAGCAGTTCATTGTTTCTCTTAGGAACAAAACTGTGCCTACCACAAAGCCAGCCTCCCACAGATCACTGTCATTGCACTGGCACTGTGACAAAGGCACCAGTGCCAGGCTGCCAGCTGGGAGCACTGATTATGGGAGATGGAAAAAGAATGCTTCTGTCCCTGGCACGTATGTCCATGGCACCCAAAGAATGGATGTTTATGCGTAAGATAATCGCTTGTTTTTGCCTAAATGCTTCCATCTCTTATTTTGCCCTACAATCATTTTAAGTAGTATGGAGACAAAGAATTTGTTCATTTATATAGGAATAAAGAGTGTGCAGAGAGATTCAGAATCGGCTTGTCAGAGGAAGTTATCTGTACCGCTAGAGCTCTTTTTCCCAAGAGCAAACTGTAGATTATTTGCTTGAAATTAATAATGGTTCATCAGCCATTCATTACACATGTAATTAGCCTGGGTAAAAACAGATGCCATTTCAACGTCCTTGACATCAATTTTTTCCACTCCAAGTTATCACCCCCACACACTCTTCTGTTTTCCCTACTGAAGTCTGATAAACCCCCAAGTCCAATTGGGAACAGTGGTTGTATCCTCGGTGGGCCTGACTACATACAGGCAACACTTGAGTGTCTCATCCATGGAGGCAAAGGGTAATTTTTTTAACTACAGCTTTGGAATGTGGTTGCCCTTATCCCATGTTCTAAACTCCCTTTGCGGGTAGAATCACACTAGATAACAGCACAAATGAGAACAGTGAAGAGCCACCACCTGGCAGGCATATTGGAACGAGAGCCGAATTTCATGCTTCTGCTAATGGGAATCAATCATGAGGAAAATCTTCCCAACTCTGTCGACGAGGGGTTGGCTTATGAGGATGACGGCACAGCACTTCCATGCTGGCCTTAAGGAAGGTAATCTTACTCAGGGTGGAGAAGGTGGCAGGTACGGAGAACACAAATGTCTTCAACCCGGACCCATATGTAGATAGGAGCCCTGAGAACTCCTCTAGAACCAGAGGCTCCAGTTCGTCAAGCCTAAGGGATCACGGCACCCAATGACACTGCACGCAAGGCAGCAGGTGCCCTGGGGGGCTCAGAAGGACAAGGGAGAAGATGGCAGTGCCATTGTCTTGTTAGAACCGTCCTTCACAGGAATTGAGGACAGGACTCTAAGATCCAGTGGCAAATAATCCCAACTGCAACCTGCACCTAGCCTGCCTGGACCACTGGGGCTGACAGAACAAGCTCTAAGGTGAGAACCTGAGGTCCACAAGGTAGAAACCTTGTTTTCCACCATATCCCCAGTGCCTAGAACCACAGCTGGCACACAGCAGGTGCTCAATAAATACCTGTCAAATAAAATGAACAAACACCATGAGCATGGCTAATGGTATTGGAGGAGGAAGCTCAAGGAAGAGCTCTCCCTCAGTAGGTAGGGGAACCCATCCTTCAGAAGATTCTTTTATTAAAACTGGGTGACACTGGTAAGGGGACAGTACAAAAAAAATTTTGGTCCATGAAAAAAACATAATAATTCAGTTAATAAAAACAGTTATCTTCAACAGGGGCACTGTGTAGGAGTGCTGAGCTTCCTTCGCGTGGTTCCAGCCCCAAGGACAGAGGTCGTTCAGTGTCACTGTGGGGAGAACCTTTCAAGGGAGGGGTGGGATAATGACAGGAAGGGGAAGACGGGGAGACAATTCTGCTGTCCCCGGCATAGAACAGGCAGGGACATGGGGCTGGGGGAGGTGCTCGCAGGAGCCTGAGGAGGAGGTGGGGAAGCAGGGGCTTTGTCAGTTCTGTGGGTTTAGAGCCCGTGCTGAACGGAAATCCCCCTCTGTGCCCAGCTGTCTCCCACCCTGCTGTGTTGAGTCTGCGAGCCTGGGATATGCTAACTCGGAGGTGATACAACCTGGAAAAAGAATTTGAGGCTCTCCTGGAAAGATGCAAAACCATCTCAGTTCCAAGGGGCCAAGATCACAAGGTCCTGCTGCTACCCTGAGGGGCCTGAAGCTTTGAGGGCAGGGGCTGGGGAGTCACAATCCTATGAGGCAGGGAGAGGGAAGAGTCACAAACCCAACTCAGAGCTATTCTCCAGCCCTAGGCGCTTTCACTCCTCAGTGCCCTGGAAGTCACCAGTGGGTGTCAACCGGGCAGACAAGGGACAGGAAGACAGGGATGGCCCAGGGCTTTTACCCGTTTGATTTTAGGCCTGTTTCTCCATGAAAGGATGGGGGAGACAGGGTGGAGTGAATGAGTAAGTCACACCTCCAAGCAACAGCAGGAAGGAACAGCCTCTGCTGGCAATAACAGTACCCTAGGTGAGACCCCTGGGGCTCTGACAGGGAAAGGCAAGACTCCCCCACCCAAATGCCCTGGATTAGGACAGAAAGGAGGGAATCCTAAAAACAGCAGCTACAGGGAGTGTGCTGGGAGGGGGCAATAGTAAAAGAACAAACTCCAATACTGACATGGACCCCCTATGAGGGAGTAAGAGAAGCACTGAGACGGCAGCCCAACCCAGAGGGCCGCGGACTGACCTGGGGCTCAGTGGAGCCCAAGAGCCAGGGTTCCTTTAGTGCTAGAGGGCAACAAGTGAAGGGAGAGTTTGCTCCAAACCTGTGGACGGAAGGAAGGAAATTGGATTCTTTTATCAGGAGAGCCAAGATCAACTAGCTTATAGAGTGCCCCCAGGCCTGAGTCTCAGAGAAGGGGCTAAAGCTCCCAACTCCTGGGTCTCTGAAGGGCAGGATCAGTGTAGCCGGTCCCCTTGAAGACCACTTGGCCTTAGGCCCAATCCATTCAATGCACTGATTACCACTACAGGTTCTCACTCTAATACTATCTAGAGGTCCTATGCAGACCAGGGGAAGGTAGAGGCACATGGGAACTTTGTGGGGCAAAGGGAAGCTAGGGGTAGGAAGGGATGGGGTGGGGGAAGAGAGTAACAGGTGTCATGTGAGACCCTCTTCACTCTGCTGTTGTCCTAGAACCAACAGCATCCCCTGGAAGGCCCCAAGCAAGATCAAGGCAGGTGCTATGAGGCAGGCAGCACAGGGCCCAAATAAAGAAATCGGTGCAGCCAAATCAGGCCTGTTGGAGAGGCCCTATGTATTTCGGATTCCCAGGGCTTGCTCTAATTCTTGTCGTCTCTGCTGCACCTAAGGAGAAAATAGTGGAGGGAGTGGAAGATGAGACAAACCAGAAGTTGGTACCTAATACCACTGACCCCATCAGGGTGCAGACCCCTCGCCTTCTGTCAGTTTCTCCAGTGCACCCCAGGTGCCTACCTTGGAGTAGAAGTAACGGCACACGGCCTCCTGTGCCCAAGGCTGGAAGTAGAACTCAGCTCGGCGCTCTTCCTCTGGGTTACCCACAACATCAGTCATGGTCTGCGGGAGATGGGAGGGAGAATAGAGGACAACAAACTCGTTTCCTTCCTTGTCATCTAGTATGGATTGAATTGTATCCCCCCAAAAAGATGTTCAAATCCTAACCCCCTAGTACCTGTGAATGTGACCTTATTTGCAAATAGAGTCTCTGTAGATGATCAAGTTAAGATGAGGTCATGAGGGTGGGCCTAATCCAGTATGACTGGTGTCCTTATAAAGGGAGGAAACTTGACACAGAGACAGGCATGCATAGAGGGAAGACGATGTGAAGACACATGGAGAGCACCATCTGCAAACTAAGGAATGCCTGAGGCTACCACAAGCTAGGAGAGAGGCCTGGAATAGATGCTCCCTTCCAGCCCTCAGAAGGAACAAAACCCTGCTGACACCTTGATTTCAGACTCCTAGCCTCTAGCACTGTGAGACAACACACTTCTGTGTATTTAAGCCACCCAGCTTGTGTACTTTACTATGGCAGCCCTAGCAAACCACTAATACAACACCCACAGTCACCCCTGCTGTGAACAAGTCATTGCCCTGCCCAGGGCTCCTTTTTGGCACTCCTTGTCCCTTGCTCCTCTGCTCTAACTGTAGTCACAGCCACCACAGCATAGGCAAGAACTGAGGGCACATCACACACATTCTGTGCTCATTCATCCCTTCCTGCCTGAGCTTATGGTGTTCTCTCTCTGGGACAGATCTCAAATCCCAAATTCTCCATGAAGCCTTCCCCAGCTATCCTAGCCTCGTCCATCTCCCTTTTTGGTACTGTTGGTACCGGTGAGCTCCAACAATGCTGCTTTGAAAGCGGAGATCAAGTTTTCCGCTCTGTATCTCCTATAGTGCAGTGCATAATGACAGCACGTAGTAAGTACTACATAAATACTCGATGGGTCCACCTCCATTCCTCTATTGTAAAATGGACCCTGGAACACGCTAAAGAAAGTCTGGTCCCTCACTTCCCCCAGCTCTTCTACCAGATGGTACAGCAATAATGCAAATGTGTGCCTCATGGACCTGAGACCCTCTGCACCTGTCCCAGGTTCTTTACCTTGAGGTCCCGACACTGGGACTGAAGCCAGTCGTTGATGAAACCCTGAGGGTCTCTGGCAAAGCTCAGCATGAACTCCCGCTGGGTCTTCAGCTGATTGATAGTTTCTATTGTCTCATGGATCTGAAAGGAAGAAGGAAGCCCACAACATGTTTACACTGAGGAAATACAAAGTTAAGTGGCAGACAGTGTCTGACATCCCCTTGTGCTGCTCCCAGCCTAGGAACAGAGTGTGGCCCAGAAACGGCACGGGGCCCAGAGCCCCACCAGCTCCAGCACTCAGTGTCTGTTCAGCAGGGAGCGTGTACTGTCTCTATCCACCCCACGTGAGGGAAGTTTTCCTTTTAGTCTCCACAATGTCCATTATGGGTGAAGCTACAAGGTAAATGTTTAACCCACAGCAGAAATGGGTCCCAAAACACCATCCGGTAGAAAAGAAGTGATACCAAGGGCTGTCTCCAAACCTGTAGGTTTTGTTCTCTACCCACTTCTCATTCTGCACACTCTTCCTGGTGATTTCATCTACTTGCATGTCTTCCATTACCAATGACAGGGGAATAAGCCCCCAATCTGCAGACCAGAGTCAATCTTCTAAACTCCAATCCAACTGCTTGACATCCCAAGGTACCTTAAACTCTCTGAAACTAAATTCACTATCTTGCCCCAACACTTAACTTCTCCTGTTCCCAGTCTGAATGACTATGACTGCACCCCAGCTGAACCCTGGGAGTTGGCATGCCTCCTTCTCCCCCACACTTCACCCCACCATCTCCATCAGGTGTCTAACCCCTTCAGTCCCACTTCAACACCTCTCAGATCTACTGACTCATTTCCACCCTCACTGTCAGAACCGGGAGTCTAGGCCCTCAATATTACCTCACAGGCATTATCATTGCACCAGCCACCTAAGAGGGCTTCCAGCCTCCAGATCTGCCCCTCTCACAATTCAGTCTCCATCTTCCCGCCAGTGATCATTCAAAATGCAAACAGCACTAGGCCCTCCAGTTTTCAGGACAAAGTATAAACCAGTTTTCCCTGCATCAAAGCTTCTTCATGACTAGGTTCCTGCTTTCCTATCTGGTCTGTTTTCCTCAACTTCCCATCCCCAGCACCTTGAGCTGTATCCAACACGTTAAACAGAGTGTACTTCTTGAACATGCCAGGCTCTCTGTTTATCTTTGGACCTTTACATACCCTGCTCTCTTCATCTGGAATGTCCTCTGCCTCCCATGCCCCTAAGCACCATCATCCTTTCTTCCTCTTTTATTGACTCCACATTATCCTTCAAGATTTAGTTGGGGCATCAACTCTCGCAGGAAAGCCTCCCTGTTCTCCTTTGTGTTCCCAGAGCCTTTTGGTCCTTACTTGCAGCGACTACGTCCAATAATGTTAACAATAACAATCCTAGCACTAGAAGCAGCAGCTGCCATTTGTTTCTATGTACCAGATACGATGTCACGTCTTCACATATGTTGTCTCATTTAATCCTCCTAACAACCTTATAAAGTATCATGGTCTGTATTTCACAGATCAGAACTGAGGCTCAACGCCATCTAAAGGTATAGGCAAGAATGAGAACTCGTGTGTGTCTGGCTCCAGCCAGCACCAAGCACAGTGCCTAGCATATACTGGGTGGCAATACATTTTGACTGAATATCAAGAACCAGAAATAGCCGAGAAGCTGTGATGGAGGGCTAGTAGCACCCAACTACCCAGGGCATGGGCCCTACCTTGTTGTCTAGAGTAGCAATCTCCTGCTGGCTGGCAGTAGACAGCAGGAAAGAATTCATCTGGGTCTTCAAAGTATCATCCACTTCCACATCAATGTCATAACAAGCTGTCTTTTTCTGATCATTCGGGTCAACACTAGGGAGGAAACCAAAGGGGCCTGGTAAAGGGCTTGTCCCCTAAGACCTATTACCCACGGTCAAAAAGATGGTCCAAGATTGAAAGGGAAGGGGTTGACTACAAAGGGGCACAAGAGAATTGTTAGGTGTGGCAGAAATGTTCTGTACCTTCCTTGTGGTGGTAGCTATAGGATTTATATGTATGCCAAAAAACATCAAACTACACCGTAAACTGGTGTGATATATTGCATGTAAACCTCAATAAAGTTGATTTTTTAAAAACTCAATGGTAAAAATTCAAATGGTACAAAAGCCATCCAGTGTAAGTCAGTTTCTCCCTCCCCAAAGAAACCACTGTTACAGTAGCTTGTATATTTCCCCCTATAAAACCAAAACTGACCCTGAAAATAAATTCAAATCCAACACATAACACACAAAATAAAGTAAAAGTGGCCTGACTTTAAGCACAAGAATAGAGGACAAACTAGCTTCTATTGACCTAATGTACAGATTGTAGGAGTTACTACTGGCTGAGTGATGGTTCAGGGTCTAATGAAAGGCCTCTATTGGAATTAATGTGGAGTAAGGGAAAGAAAGCAGAGACTATAACCAGCCAAAAGACATGCTGCTTTGAGGAGAAAGCACCTTCCTTCACTCCGTATCTGCCTAGAGATGCCTTGCTCATCCATCTTCTGAACAAAAAAGCAGATGGAGGTAATGGAGATGGAGTCTCAAATTGGAATGTCCTACCACCCAGAGAAGAGATGTTAGCTCATCAGTGATGAGCTGGTAAATGATAGTATTTCCACCATACAGACACAATAGATGTAAGTAATCTCCAAAACACAAACACTAGTAAACGATAATAAAGTACTTCAGAAATGAATTTTTGAATATACATTACCCTCTTTTAATATACTGCATTGAATTGCAAGTTTATATAGTTTAATTTTAAATAACCACTGTGTTTAACAACCTGCTTGCAAAATTACTGGAAGTTTGAGACTTGTGCACTGGTACCAGCCGGCTCAGCACACCTCTGCCTCCCATGCACGTGCTCACCTGATGACATGATTGATGATGATGGGCTCTGGAGGCATAAGCAAGGCGTGGAGCCGTTGGGGGATCTCTGAAAACTTCATACGTTGAGACTCAAAGATCTGTGGGAAAGAGGAGAAGCAGCTAAGAGCACAACTAGTGCTCCAGTGGACTCTAGCAAAAGATGGGTCCTTTTCTTACCTGCTGGAGGTACTTGTCACAGATGACAAACTCCCGCTCATGTGGGTCCTGGAGCTTATGTGTCTTAATATATTGCCACAGTGCTTGGATGATCACTGGACGGGTCTGGGTGTGGATGCCCAGGAGCCGAGCCAGACGAGGGTCTAATTTAAACTGAGGGGGCTGTGGAGAACCAGAGTATGGAGATGAAGCAGCGAGCTGGGTCTATGTGCATTATGAGGTGCTTAGCATGGCCATACACTCAAGCCATTCAACAAGCATTAATGCTGTGCGTTTTCTGGGGCAGAAAAACACTAAGCAGAACTCAAAGGTCACTAAGACCCTATTCCTGTATTTAGGGAGCTGATAGTCTGGTGACAAATTCTCCACAACTAGACTTAAACCTTTATGTGTCAGACTGCGGATGGGATGTGGCTGTGAAAGCTGGGCCCCCCTCCCCTCACATCAGCACAGAATACCTGGTAATCCAGCATCAGTAGGACAGTACACCGCACATTCACGTCTCCTGGTCGTTTCACCTGGAAGCCATCCGTCTCCTGGGTAGTGGCGGTCCTGTGCCACTACAGAGAGGAAGATGTCAGGGGGTGCTCTCCCAGAGAGCTGGGGTGGGAGGGAAGAGCTTCTGTAATGACTGAATATTCAACTTTGATTACTGAGGCTACTGGAGAAGAGCAACAGCATGAGACATTTTTAAAAAAAAGCATGACTTTGGGATGCCTGTCTCTAAGTAGAAACCTTTTAATTCTGACTGCTCAGGGCCACATTTAAATTAGCCTGAATTTTCGGTGATAATTTTAGCCACAAAATGGATAAATATACACACACATAGTAAAAAAACGTAGCTATCATTTATGGAGTACTTCCTACATGCGAGAGTATTCTAAGACATTTACTTGGATTATCATATTTAATCCCCACAAAATCCTTATGAGACAGGCACGATTAAAGCTATTTTATGGATGAGAAAACTAACGTTTAAAAGAGTGAAGTAAGTCACCTAAGGTCACCAGTAAATAAGTGGTGGAGCTGAGATCTGAGCTCTGGTGTGTCGGATTCTACAGTCCATTCTTAGCCACTATGCTCTACTGTTATAAAGTTAATTTAAATGTATTTACAAATTTCTATTGATTCTATGACTTACTTCCTTTATTAGATGGTAAAGACCTTCCCATGTCTCTTAGTGGTTGAGGTTAGGGGGCTGCAGCTACACTGGCCAAGAAAGGAGCAGGTTAAGTTCACTTGGAGTGCTGGGCTGTCTCATTCTGGTTTTGACTGTATCCCAAAGAACATTGTTGCTAACATGGTCTTCAGAACACTGTGTCATTAAGCATTATAATAAAGGATTTTTGGTGATTTGGAATGTGAATCTAAATAAGGCAGGGGCCAAAAGCAAGTCCCAGATCTATAAAAGTAGCCTTGGCAAGGACTAGAACCCTATTCGTTAACCCCCTTAATCACAGCACCTGCTACCAGGAAAAAGGATAAATGGTGTGTAGATAACTAATGGTGGATAACACCATCATTAATACGATGCAGAGATGGCCTGGTATATATAAGAGGCTTCCATTAGAATTCCCCTTGAAAAGGGGGCAGTAACCAGGACAGTAACATTAAGAAGGAGGGACAAGTCAGATTGTAAGAGCTCTTGGGTCCAAACAGTACCAGAACTAAACAGCTAATGCCACCTGGAGGCCAGTGTGCAAACTGCGAAGGTAGTATCATACACCTGGGGTCAACTTTTATTTGTATCTCCTCTTCTCCCTAGACATTAATGTTTAGCTCCCAAGTCTATCACCCTCCAGTCATAGAGTTAAAGCCTAGAGGACAGAACTACTCACTTCTACCAGATGGTTGTCTGGCCCATACAGGTCTTTGTCCAGTTCAATCACCAAAGACTTAAAAAAAGAAGAGAACTTCCTCTTTTGTTTGGTGGCATCATATTTGGACAAGGCTGACTAGAGGAGAGAGAGGAGAGATCATGTTAGAAAAGGCTAGAAGAAATTCCCCAAGACAGAGTCCCATAAAAAAGGAACCCACAAAAACAATGGGGAAAAAACTCAAAAATGTTCTGAATGTCTCTTAGGACATGGCAAGGTATATGTCTGTGGATATTAAACAAGTCATAGAAGCAACAATCCTGAAGAAGCAGCCTGTAACTCGTACAGGGTCACTGACTCACCTACCTCTTTTTCCCAAAGGGAAATGAGACAAGTTAAGCCAAACCATTGCACATAATAAAGCGAGTCTGAACGGAGAAAAGTCTGACTCTAGAGGGGAAATGAATCACAGGCAGTAAGCAGCCAGAACAAAAACAGCTTTATTTGGATAAAACGACACCACTGGCAGATCGACTGGACCTATACAGAGAAGAAGGAGGCTCTGACACTGAGCCCTGGTTCTCCTCAGAAATGCATTCATACCAGATTGCCTGTGAACAGCTGAAAATAGAGAGCCAGAGAGTCTAAGGGAATGGCAGGTAAGCTTCCCCAAGGAGCTTCTGGGGTGGGAAGTTTGGGGACTATCCCGTCAGCTGATGTTCCCCATGAAGCAACAAAGAGCCTGCCAGAGAAACCTATCCCACTCAAACTGTGAGATGTCTCCAACAGAAGCTGGGAAGATGGAGATGCCACAGCGGAAACCAAAGACCTCAAGGACTCAGAGAGGAAAGGCCTCAAATGCTAAATGCAAACTCACTTGGTTAAAAAAAGCCCCGAACTGAATAACCTGCAGATACTGCTAAATCCAATGGCTAGCAGCATCAGGAGAGAGGTAAACAACAAATCAAATCCCAGGACAATAAGGTTCTCGATATGATACCACAGTGAGGGCCAAGCTGTGGGAGCCAAACACAAAGAACCATTGTCATTCAGTGCAGGGAATACAGTGACCCTCTCCCTGCTGTTCCCAACAGGAGCGGTAAGCACAGCCAACCAGACAATACTGCTTGTTCCCAGCAGCTCCCACCCTAGACGCCCACCACAGTGGACCCTGAACTCACATCCTCCAGGAGCCGTCCTTCTACCCGAAGCTCCCAGGAAGCCACCGTCCCTTCCCCATCCTCGGCATCTGACTTAGCCGGATTGAAAGTGTTAGAAATGAAAATTCGCAGCTTCCGTTTTTGCTGAGGAAGGCAGAAACAGGATGGATAGTGAGGCTTCAGTGGTTTGATGTTGAAGACAAGGGTCTCCCCAAACCCGAAAATGACTCCTAACAGACTGGTTTACTGTGTACCAAGTCCCTCGGGTGGGTGGATGGAGATTCCATCTCGAAGAGGAGTACAGGCCCTCAACCTGAGTACAAGCACATACACTGGGATGCCAGGTGGACAAAGTCATGCAAAGTGCCAAGTTCCCAAGGTGGCAGAGCAGTTTCAGCAAAAATACCAACAGGGTATTATTTCTGGTGCAAGAAATAGCAAAAGCCCCTCCCCCTTTGCTGTTCTGTTCTTATGCTTCTAATGTAATTCTCAGTTTGTAGGCGGAAGGGAGAGATATAATTTAAATGCCAAGGAGAGCTGTGCTACGCCTTTGATTTCTCATCCTAAGCCTGCTGAAGGTTCCCGAGTCGTCTCCTTTGGCTCTCTGCCTAGCACTCTCCTTCATTACCTTGATGGGACGTTTCAAGGCCTCCTGGATATCTAGCCGTTTCCTCATGATAGTCTGGTCCAGTTTCCTTTCAAAAGCCAAGAGATCCATATAGGCCTGGGATTCTGGTACCAGTTCACGAATCTTAGGAACAGAAAGATACCATTGGGATCTAGAGCTAACCGTCCCTATTCTCAAACTCATCACACCTCAAGAAGACCTACAGCCTGGACTCACCCTTTGAGGTAGAATTTTGTCAGCCATCTTCTTTTTCTTTGCACTGTTTGGAACAAATACTGTTATCAGGTTGGGATGGAACTAGCCAGAACATGAAGACAGGCTGTCAGCACCTCCACTTATGGTAAATACGTGAAGGAACTGCAAATCTTCTGTCAAGTTAAAGACATCCCCCCACCCCCACCCCCACCAAACACGAAGCATTCTCAAGAATGAGACTGTCTGCTGACACAGCACCACCACTTCTCGGTTCAGGTATTCCCACCACCTGTGTTCTCACAGGCTTCTCCCTCCCTTCCTCCCTCCACCCTGAGGTCATCTTACTTGTGGTTCCGATTTTGGACCGCCTGCTGCTGGACCTGCTGGATCTGCTGAGGTGCAGGTCTCTTGCGGGACTGGTCCATCCCTGACTGGGCTAGGCCAGGTCGGACTGAAGGGTTCCCCCCATAGCCAGGGGGTCCCATGGAAGGTCCCTGAGGTGTCATTCGGCTGCCTGGTAGCATACCTGGTCTCTACAGAGAGGAGAGGACCCTGAGATGTCATGGCTTTCCCTACGTACCCCGCCACAAAAGGGGAAGTGGGAGATGCCTGAGTTTTCTGAAAGAAACAAGGCTGGGGCGTGGGGTGGAGCACAATAGTGAGGTGGGAGGAGAGCCCTCTGCCCTCTGCCTCTTTGAAATATAGTTAACTGGAGCTTCCTCTGCTCCAGTCGTGACCCCACAGGAGAATACAGCCTAAGAGCTAAGAAACAGCCAGACTGCACTCAAATTCTCTCCAGCCTATTTTGGATGACACATCGGACATCTCCTCTAGTCCCATATTTACTGAGATAGAACTGCCAGCTACTATCTCCTTAGAAGCTGACCTCAATTTGCCAGCTACACTTTCTGTGTTCCTCTGGGCAATGAAGCCTAAGCCCTTTTGCACTCAAGCCCTCACAGGCCCATCCGTGGCCCCACTTCGTCCACGCTGATTCTACACCCTGACTTTCCAAGGAAACAATATCCCTAAGAGCAGGTGGGGATGCTAATTGCCTCCCCGCCCCAACTCAGGGCCCGAATCCCGCAAGGGGAGTCCCTCCTACTCCTCCCCCCACCCTTGTCACTCCTAGGCCCCCGCTCAGCCCCGCCCCCGGCCCGCGCGCCCCTCCTCCTGCCCCACTCACCGGATAGGCCGCTCCGGGCATCGGGGAGCGGTATAGCCCTTGACCCGGCGCCGGACCCATTCGCACGGGAGGCCCTGGAGTCCCGCCTGGGCCCAGGGCAGCCGCCGCGCCCGCCCCTCCTGAGGCTCCGGCGCCGCCGCTCGGAGCCACAGACTGGAAACCCGCCCGGGCCGCCATCTTTCCCGGAGCCGCTGCTGCAGCCGCACAAAGAACCGGAACCGGAACTCCCCCCGCCCCCCGCGCGCCCCCCACGCGCCCCCAAGCGCTCGCCTGTCCGCCCGGCCGGCCCGCCGGCACGGGAGACTCAGGCCAGCGAGACTGTGGGCTAGAGGGGGGGCGACAGCGGAAAAGGCGTGCTGACCACTCCCTCCAACCTTCACAGTCCGGGAGGGAAAACCACCGAGAAGAGCTCTGGGCTAGAGAGGCCCTGTGAGCGGGCGCCCCCAGGCCGGCGGGAGGAAGACAAGGACTTGGAAAGGGGGACCAGGGCACCATCCCAACGCTCTGGTGAAGACGGTAGTGGAGTAATTAACTGCTTCGTCTTGGCGCACTGCGTTTAGCTTTCCATAGCGCTTGATTGCTTTTCGTTTCCTTCTCTTCCTGCTCAAAGCCCAGAGGGCTGAATAGGAGAATGCACAGTTTATTCCATTTTACGAACAGGAGAGGTGAACTCAAGAGAGTAAATGACTTGGCAAAGTTAACCAACAAGTTAGCAGTAAAGCTGAAGCCTAGAATCCAGATCTGGCTCGTAGCCCGGAGCTCATTCCACAGATAAAGTGCCTCAGTAACCACCGCAGGCGACAACTTCAACCCAACTTTTCCCCTGACCTTAAACCTAACCTGCTTCCAGATTTTAAGTTTATTATGAATTTTGACCCTGCCCCATCTCCAAAGAATCTTTTGTACTAGGACTTCTCTTTGGGATCTTTGTTGCCTTTGACCTTTTCCTCTTTCCCTGCTCAGTGGTTCAAACCATTCCTGGTGTGATAGCCTGTCCCATCCCAGGAGGACCCCACTTACTCCCGCCCACTTACTCCTCCCTTGATTGGCCACAAGTCAAGCTCAGCTCTAGGCACTTTTAGTGGGAAGAGCTAAATACTATTCAAATAAGAGAAGAATGACACTGAAGAGGAGTTGGTTGAAACCCAGTTTATTAGACCAGAGGCATGCGTCACCCACAGCCCTGCCTGCTGTTTCCCATCCAGTGCACACCGTTTGGCCTTGCTCCTGCTTCCCTCCAGAGAGGTCTGATCTCTAAGGAACTCCCAGGAACCAAGAGTTCCCAAAGATCCTATAGCCTAACTCTACCTCCAGGCCAATGCACAGGTGGCCTGCCACAGGTCTTGTTCTGGGGTTAGCTGGACAAGAAGGCCAGAGAAGGGGCAGGGCTCTGGTGTGGGAGGAGTGCCTGGTGGACAGGGCATGGCAGGTCCTCTACCTTACCGGTTTCTCATTAAGGTAGGAAGGGAGGGACAGACAGTGGAGCTTTCAACTTCCCCTCTAGGCATGTCTCTTTCCTCCCACTACCAAACCGTACCTTACCAGAAAATATAAGTAGTGGGCTTGGGTATTAGGTGAGCAAACGGGCCTGGGCACCCCAAAAGGGGGAAAGGCCACTGACTGAAAACCTCAGCCTCTGCCTGTCAGCACCCCACTACTTCAGCTGAAGGAGTCACCAACCCACAGCTCCCTTTGTCTCTGCCATCCTTGACTTAGTGTGCAGAGCGGATCTCCATCCCATGGGTGGGGGTTCTTTCTGTACAACCCCCTTTCCTGGGGAGGCCACAGTCAGCCAGGCAAAGGACATTGGGGTGGGTGGAGCAGGGGAGGGAATGTTAAGGCTGCAGGGAGGGTACAGGGTACCTAGGGTGTGGGGAAAGGGTGAGGCCAGAAAGAGGCAGAGCTTGTAATTCACAGCTTCCTTTATGTCGCCACCGAGACAGTGCGAAGGTTACAATGCGCGTGTCGTCTCCTTGTGCTTCTTAGAGGGATGTATGTACACAGTACAGACACCAGGGGAGAGTCCAACTCTTTATACAGGCGAAGGCATTCAGAGACCAGGAGGAGGTGGAAACACAGAAAAGGGAGCTTGGGGTGGGAAGATGGTTCTTAGAGACAAGAGGAGGTGGGATAGAGACAGAGTCAGGGGAAAGTATATACAGAGATATAGCAATATAGAGTCTGTATCATATAGAAATAGAAAATGCAGATGAGGTTGTTGAGAGGAGCAAATGAAGTTTCAGAAGGGGACTTGGGAGAGTTCCATAAGAAAATTTATGGATGTGGCCCTCTGCAGGGACCCCTGGGAGAGGGACCAGTGAGGTTAGGCACTAGTGCCCCTCTCCCTGAGCTGGAAGCCAACCAGCTGGATCTTTTATGGAATGGTAGAGGAGGGCCGCCTCTTGAGATGTATTTGCAGCAGCTCTGGGGTGGGGGTGATCTTGTAGGTATCAAGATGTGGCCTACAGCACCAGGGCCATATCTTGTCCCCATCTCCACTTCTTCAGGGGATCCCCCACCCCCACCTCCCTAGAGACTTCACACTGTGTGAGGTGGTGAGGGGGAGGGGGGAAGTGACATGGACTAGGGTTCCTGCCTGGAGACTTGGGGTTGGGGGAGTCACTGGGCTGACAGGGTCTCTTAAGGCTGGGCAAGCCCCTCCCACTAGCCCTCCCCTTCAAGGTACATTCTCTGGTTTGGGGCCAAAATTCCAGACCCCGAGGATCCCCCTCCAACCCCTACTGGGAGGGGGCTTTGGTGACTGGTGGCAGCAGAATGTAGGTGGACACTCAGATGACAGCCAGACAGACAGACAGAATTTAGGCTGGGAGCTGTGGGAGGCAGCATGGAGCAGAGAGGGGCAGCCTGAGGTCACTTGCCCCATTCTCTCTTCTTAGTTTCTGTTTTAGATTAGTTTTGTTTGAAAAAAAAAAAATGGGAATAGAGGCAGGGAGAGGACTCTATGGTCAAGACTCCTTCCTCACCACAGACAAGAGGAAAGGACTGCCTGGGAGTAGGGGGCTGCCTTGGAAGCAGGGAGTAAGTCCCCAGGATAGATGTGAGAGGGCAGCTGGGGCCCCCCATTGCTCTCCTAGCCCTCCTCATCTAGGCCTTTGGTACAGTGGCCTGCGGGACTCAGCAGGTAAAGTCCTCAAAAGTGCCTCGGGCCGGATGGTGAGGTAGGATGTTGGCAGCATACGTCATCCCGGCAGGATGGCCCCGGAGGCTCTCACACGGGTTCTGGGGGAACGGCACAGGACAGGGACTGGTTATCGGAAGGGCCACAGGTGGTGCTGGGGCATGGGGGAGGCAAAGGAGAAAAGGTGGCAAGGGGGATGGTCCTAGGGTGGTCGGGGAAGGGATAGGGCCGGAGGGCGCCCCTCTTGCTCCCTCACGTGTCTTTTGACGTCATCCAGGCTGAGGGCCACGCCCTTGTCCGTGCTGGTCCTTTTGGCCTCCTTCTGGCACTTCCCTCGTCTGCACAGCTTGTGTTTAATGACCTGGGAGGGAGGTGGGGGAGCGGGGGTGGGTGGGCAGGCTGGAACCCCGCCCCTTCCTGGGTCCCCGCCCAGGCGCCCCCCGCCCCCCCTTACCTCGTAAGCATAGTCAAAGAGCTCCAGCACCGTGAGGATGCTGGCCCCGATGAACAGCCCCATCTGGCCCCCAATGTCACCTATGGGGTGAGCACAAGGAGGTCAGTGGGGTCAAGACAGTGGGAGCGACAGAGCTCACTGGGACAGGGACAGGCAAGTCGTATTTACAAAAGGACTGACAACCTTCATTACAGAAGGAGCACAGAAGTGATTCTGTGTGTTGGATTTTTTTTCTTCTTTATGCTTTTCTCCATTTTTCTACTTTTCTAAAATGAACTGGTATTATTCAGAAAAAGTAACTGTTTGCAAAATACCCCAACACTCTTATTCTCTGGGAAATTTTTCAAGGGCATATGAAATAGTCTCCCATTTGTCCCCAGTTGTGCCTGTCTCTTTCACTTTGCCCTAAGAGAAGGCTCAGTACTCTCCCCCACCACATACCAAGACAACAGAGTTTGGGGGAAGGCCCCTGGGGCTGGCAGGGGAGGAGACCTTGGAGGACAGAGGTAAGCAGCCTGATTTGGGTGGCAGGGTGTCACACCATGTCCACAGCATGGGGAGGGAACAGGTGCCATCAGCAGCTCACCCAGGAGCCCTGCAATCTCATAGGCTTTCTTCTGCTCAATGGTCTCATAGTTGAGGACTTCAAAGAAAATGTCCAGTACCAGGATGTTCTCCCTGCAAAGGGGTTGGGAGAGGAGACCTCAGTTCAAGTCACATCTCTGTCCCTTACTAGCTGGGTGACCTTAGCAAGTTATCTTCTCTGAATCTCAGTCCCCATATCCATAAGACGAGATGCTGATGGGATACCTGCCTTTTAAAGTTGTTGTGAGGATTAAATGTGATGGTATAACTGAAAAGACACTCTGCACACCAGCAATTGTGAGGTGATCCCAGTTACAGCAGTGAGGATGGAGACAGAGGAGGAAAGAGAAAGAGGCACTTCCCCTGTTTGTTCTGGTTTGGTCTTCCCTCCATGCCCACCCCAGATTCTGGTTGCCTTCTCCATATTATCTCAATTTGCTTCTGTCTGCTGGTCTCCATCAGAGCCTGCCCATACTCAAGGATCCAGTCCCAACCCAAGGATCCAACACAGTCAGAGCCCTTACCCTATGTACTGCTCAGATTTGTTGAACTTCTTGGCCAGGTACTTGGCTGACGCTTTGCTGGGGATCTTGACCATGGACAGCTCCTTGCCATAACGGGTCAAGTTGCAGGGCATTTCACACACACAGTACTCCTGGTCCTTCTCCACCAGGAAGTCTGTGCCAGCCAGGCGAGAGGTGCTAATTGAGTGGTGCCCCTCTGCCAGCACCTTCCCAACACACACATCCTGGCCCTGCCAAAAGGAACCCTGGGCCCTCTTCTCTTTTTTTGACTTTTCCTTCATCTCAGCCCTTTGCCTGCCTGTGCTGATCCGCACCCAGCCTCCCCACAGATATTTCTTAATCCTATATCTCATTCTCTCAGGGCCCTCTGGGGTCAACCAGCTGGGGTGCTGATGAGAGCAGGTGAGAGCCACCCCTCCCAGATGACCCCTGTTCATTTTTCATAGGGGCCAATAAAAGGTGCTATTTCCAGCATCGCTAAAGTCAGATATAGGAGAGTTCAGGTGAAGCCTGATCCAGGAGTTATTTGAAGCTTCTAGGAGCTTGCTTTGAAACCCCTATGCATATGGCTGGCAGCACCTCCTTCCCTCCCCCTGGACTTCCCGGGACAGGGAAGCTCACCTAGAGCAGGATCTGCACACTCCTTGTACTGCTCTGGAGTGCAGTATGGGGCATCCCCTATAGAGGAGAAAAGACAGTGGTGCAGGATGGAGATTAAAGGGGTCTTGTGACAGTGGTAGTACGAAAGGCCTAGAAGCTGGAGGCTGGGAGAGGATGGAAGGATAGGAATAGTTAGTCCCCAGTCTGTCCTGGATGTGACCCACCCCCTAGGCCATCCATCCTGGACCCTTCTCACCCATCCCTATGGGTCCAGGCAGGAACTGAGGTCAGAGAGGCAAGAGCCATATGGGTACAGACTGAGGCTAGAACTGGAGTGGGGAGGAGCCAGCTGGTCTTGCTTGTACAGTGGCATAAGGTTGATACACATGGGGAGCTGGTCAGGGGCAGTGCAGGCTGAGGGGCCCCAGGACCCTGTTTGGAACTTTGGAGCCTGACCTGGCATGTGCACCATGCGACAGTTACAGTTCTCCACCAGGTAACGTGTCTCACAGTCAATGCGGCAGGCGGTAATGCTGTAGGAGTCGAAGAAATCCAAGTCCATGGTAACAGCTTTGCAGGTGCCCCAGGGCGGGGGCAGGTAGATGAGCTGCTGGGAGAGCCGGGGAGCTGGGGGGTGTGGGGACTTCTCCCCAAGTCACCTTGATGGACTTCTCTGACAAGACGCAGAACTCAGGAGTTCTGCCCCCTCTCCCTCTGCAGCCTCTGAGGGTCTCAGAGTTTACAGAGCATTCCCGTCCATTAGAACATTCATGCTTTTGACTAGTCAGATGGCTACCCAGGCCCTCGCTCACCTGGCCGTCCCAATACTGATGGCCCTCCACGCCATCTTGACACCCCCAACCCCGACCCTGGGTGGGACCAGCCTCCTGTGGCCCTCTCACCCGCTGCTCTTGGCAGGCCACAAAGGTCTGGAACCCTGGGGCTACGCCAAAGCCCAGCTGGTCAATGAAGGGAGGTTCATCCTGACTGTGGATCTGCACTTTGATGCCTGCTTCAAATGACGTCTCATCTATGGAAATAAGAGGGGTCTGTGTTGGGAGGGCTTCGTACTCCCTAACCTCCTTCAGAGCCGAGGGCATCCTACCTCTCCTGAGAGAACCAAACCATACGCTCGGGCTGGGGGAAGGTAGTTAGTCCAGGGGCCCTACCCATCCCCAGCCTCCTTCTGGATTCACCAGCCCCATGCTGCCCTGATGAGCCCTGCAGCCTACACACTTTTTTCTTACCTGGTTTCAGCTATGCATCTTGCGGTTTCAAATTCTTTCTATCTCAGACGTTCTCTATTTCTCCCCCTCCTTTCCTCCCTTCTCCCCCACCTCTCTCTGCCCCAAGGCCCCTGAGACCAGACAGACGGCAGGCAGCCCAAGAAGAGAGGGAGTTATTTATAGAGTGAGTGGCGGCCACGGATGGAAAGGGATGGCTGGTTACCTTGGAGAGTAACTGAGCCGGGAAGGGGGAGCTGGAGAAATGTGAGTGTGACAGGCAGGTAGAGTCGGAGATGGAGATGGCGAGCTGCTGGGAGGAAGCGGGGAAGAGCCCAGATCCTGCCCCGGGCCCACAGGAGAGCCCAGGAGTCCCCTGGCAGAGGCTGAGCCCCGGAGCCATGGGGAGGGGCCCCTGAGAGAGGTGACATACCGGTCTCCCCCCATACGGGCAGGTATTCATCCTGCTGGATGTCCAGCATGATTTCCAGCCCATTGCCTGTCCCACCCTTCATCGTCTTCAGCCGTGGACGCCCATCTCGGCCAGAGTTGAACGTGTAGCATTTTCCATACCGTGTGAAGACCTGGTAGGGGCAGAGTGGAGAGCCTGAGAGTCCTGCCAGCACCCCCTGCCCAGCAAGGACTGACTCTGGACCCCTCCAGCTGGTGGAGTCTCAACCCTTCAGGAATGACCCCTCCTGAGCAGCCCATTCTCCATTTGTCCTCTTTCCTGCCCATTCCCGTCCCTTTGCCCTGCTCTGTGCCCTGGAAAGCTGATCCCTGTGGGGTGCACCGCCTGTGCTCCTTTGCCACCTCGATGGGCTTTGGGTTGGGTTTGACCAATGGGAGGGATCAGTAAAGGATCAGAGGAAAGAAGGAGGGAGAGATCAGGGTATTTATCTGTGAGTGTTCTGGTGGTGACTTAGACCCTCCATGACTACAAATCCTGCTGAGAGGGCTCCCTGCAGAGCCCTGTTGCCTCCTTGTGCTCCTTGAGCCTGAATATGACAATTTCCCACTATTTCTAGGTGCCTCAGCCCCCCTCGTTGGTTTCCTTAACTCTGCCTACAGCTCTATAAACAGCCCCTTTGTTAAAGTCTTTTCAGTTAAACTATCCAAGTGGTAATCTTTTCCCTGCTGGGACCCTAACATCCATGCCTCCTTCATCTGGATCCTATCACTGACATACCCTTGGTCCCTCCTTGGACCCCTCTTCACGGGCCCAGGGCCTTCTGAGACAGACCTTCTCTTCTCCTGGGATTTCACCCCAGGCACCTGAAAGCCTGCTCTCCCTGAGCCCAGGCTAAGCTTTTTAGTTCACTCTGGCCACTAGACCCTTTTGCCCATCATTATTCCATTATCACCAGAACCTGAAAGTAGACCCAGTTGCCATGAACATCCAGGACCTGGCATGTTTGGCAATGCTTGTGTGGAACTACGAGGGCTGCAGAAGAGATCTAAGCCCTGGGGCAGTCCCCGCACCTCATGCCGCAGAGCAGCCGTTATTGCAGCTCTGATTACACAGCTACAGAGAGAAGAGTGAACCAATTCTTTACGGCCTTTTCCCTGCAGCCTCCCAGAATGCCTCCAAGTTCCCACAAATGGGTGAGTGTGCTTTTACTACTGCTAGATGGTGACAAAGTCCACAAAGCAAGTCATAAGGTAAGCACAGACACAGCGCACAGAAAGAGAGACAGAGTGTCAGGCTAGACTGGAGCAGATGGTGGGAGGGGGGGTTGTGGATGTTACTAGGCAATAGAGTCCTTGCCCTCTTCCCCCTTCCTGTAACAGCCTCCTCCCCCCACCTCTGGAAGAGAAAACAAGAGCTCTCCGCAATTTTGTGGGTGAGGTCCAGACACGAGGTAGAGAGAAAACTCCTAATCCCCCAGCCCCACTACCAGGTTTTGTGGCATTTAGCCACAGACTCCAGACTGGACACACACCCATGCTTACCCTCTACCTGGGGATGCGAGGGACTCCCAGTGGCTGAAGCGGGCTGGGAGCTGCAGCCCTGCGCTGCTCACAGGGCTGTGCCACTGACTGGTGTACTGCTGCTGCCACCTGGTGGTTCTGCAGGAGAAGTGTCTACTCTACCCTTAGGTCCTGAGGAAGCAGGGTTGACCCCTTCCTTGTCCCATGTTCCTCTGTCGCCCAGCCTGAGGCCCAGTAGCCAAAACCTCCAGGTCCCTGTCTGTCTGCAGTCATCCCACTATGCACTAATATTATGTCACCCACCTCCCCCTGCTCTAGAGAGGAGGTGAGGGACTGAGAGACGGGTGTGTGGGGAGGGAAGACCTGGCATCTGGCACCTGGAGGGGACAGGAGAGGAGTCAGGCCAGACAGAACTGATAGCAGAACTGGGGAGAGGACAGCGTGCCCCTTGGTCCTCCTACAGGGAAGGCCCGAGACCCTCCTAATGAGGGCTTCCCTGGGAAGAGGGTCCCTGGCCACACAGACTGGGGGGAAGTGGGGAGGATTTAGAGGAGGCCTGTTATCCTCCCTCAGACACACACACACACACACACACACACACACACACACACACACACACACACACAGTAGGAGGAGCACAGGAAGACCACAAGAGGATACAGTGAAGTCCCTGCTGTAGGAGCTGCTGACAGGGGTGTGGAGAGCAGAGGAGAGGGATATCCCCACCCCTCTGCCTCCCTTCCACACCCTCCTGCACCTCCAGAGACCAGGCGGCACCTGTCCCAGTTTCAGTCCAGGGGTGATAGTCCAAATCGTTAAGACCAGGCATAAAAACCTACCATCAGATCAAAGGCTGACCTCAGAGACAGAGTAAGGTCCTGACCCTGAGGATCACAGGGCAGTCTGGGAAAGGGCTGGAGATGCTGGAGGATATTTAGGCAGACACCAGGGGCCTCAGGGCAGCAACTAATTACCAACTATGTGTTTCAAGTTCTAACAGGGGGAACAGTACTGGCCCAGTTGTGGAAATAGCAGGCCAGCTCCAGACTCTGGGGCTCCCAGGTGAGCCCTGACCAGGCCTCTCTGCGGCATGTCACAGAGGGTGGGTGGTCCAGGTGCGATCTGTGAGGGGCAGAACAGCCACCAGCCCCAGTCCCCACCCCAGGAGGTGACAGTCAGGGAGAGCCATGGCAGACACTGTTGGGGGGCCATGCTGGGCAGGGGCCCCCACTCACCACTGAGAAGTTGTGAGGGCCACAGGGCCCCCCGCAGTAGGAGCAATAGAGCAGCATGTCCTCCAGCCGGTGGCAGGAGCGATTGTAGAAGCGGTGCAGGTTGAAGGGCTCCCCAGAGAAGGCCTCGGGCCCCGGCGGGGCAAGGGGCACCCCGGGGTCATCACTTTCATCCAGCCCCAGCATGGGGGCCAGGTAGAGCAAGTCAGGGTAGCTGAGCTGGGACAGCCGCACAGCATTGGTGTTGCAGAGGGTGACCGCCGGGAAGGCCAGCTCCGTGGTGGCCACTTCGTCTAGCAGAGTCACATGTGGGTAGCTGAGGTAATAGGCAACTCGATCCCCTACCTGACACAGAAAGGCGCCCAGTGCCAGGACAAAGGCCACTGCCCACAGGGCCTGCCGCGGCCCTGGACCCCCCTCCACAAAGACGTGGCTGGCGCCATGGAGGGTGCAGCTATTGGCGAAGGCCACTAAGTCCGTCGGTGAATCCCCCTTTCCAAACTCCTTCCTCTCTGTCTCCTTTTCCTTCTCTTCTTCCTCTTCTGACTCTGAGTTGTCCCGCTGTTGCCGCTGGTGGGGACCCCAAACATCTCCCAAGGGCCCCGGGACCTCCTCTCCAGAGGAGAATGACACAGAACAGAATATCTGGATGGGCATCTTCTCCAGGGCCTTCCTGGCACTGGGGGGTTGGCAGGAGAAGGGGAAGGAGATGTGATCCTAGGCAGGGTCCGGCAGGGCCAGCCACCCAGTCCTCTTGCCAGGTCTCTGCTGCCCAGCTGGCCGTCCTCCCTCACCAGGCCCTTGGTGGCTGTGTGGCTGAGCTGGGGGCGGGGCATGGAGAGGAGAGGAGGACCAGCCTGCCCTGCCTGGGAGGGCGGTATCTGAACTGATGAATAATGGATGGCGGTGGGAAAGGGAGGCTGATGGAGAGGAGGGGGGCCAGAGCCCCTTTCTGGTCACCAGCTCCAGCAGGACAGGGAGAATCAAGGATGGAGTGGAAACCCTGGAAAAGCCCAGAGGCTCCTGGTACCCACCTCTCCGGGTGAGATGGGACCTAGCAGAAGCCTTTGCTCTCACTACAATGACGACTTCAACCAGCAACTGTTTCTGCCCCTCCCCCAAGACACACACACTCAGGCTCCCTCTCATCCCATCTGCCCCTCAAGTCCCTGAGCCTCCTCTCCCTCATTCTCACCTGGTCCAGTCATTCCTCTGAGTTACCTGAGCCCCTACACTCTCTTGGCACCTCTAATTGAAACCTAAATTCTTCTCCAATCCCCCTAACTCATAATCTCCACAATTATTTCATTGACCACCCAATTCTCTCAATACACCCTTACACCCCAGATCCCCTCTGATTACTTCTTTGAACCTCAGTCCTCTTCCAAGCACTGTGCTGACCCCAACTTACTTTCAGTTACTTCTTGAACCCCTAATTGCCCTGAACCCCTAATCATTCCCTTGACCTCAAATTTCCCTCCAGCCGTCCCTGTCACCATTTATCCTCTCTCCACCCCCTGACCCCTGGCTCTTCCAGTCAGCACCCTCCCCCATGCTGAGCTGCACTTCAGTCACTTTCCCATCCTCCACTCACTCTCTTCTGTGGCTTGCGGGGCAGCCCAGGTTCCATTAGAAGAGGTCTCTCACTGACCACAGACTCATTTATGGCTACTTCCCGGCACTGGGGGAGGGACCCTGTCTCTTACAGCTGAAAATCTTCCTGGCAGATCACCACTCCCCTTCCCAGCTTACCACCCTCAACAGTCCAGGAGAGCAGTTCGAGGAATTCTCTTTCGGTGGGTGGAAGAAACTGAGATCAGAACAGAGACAGGCTCCTGGGTCAGGCAGAGAGTGTGGGGCACCAACCTGGAGTACCCCCAAACCCTCAGCCTCGCAGATGCCCCCAGCCCCTCAGTCTCTGAGGCTCCCTTTGCTCCAATTCATCAGTCCCTGTCCCCAGGCCCCCGGCCGCTTCATGTGCTCTGATTACCCAGGGCCACTGGTTGAGGAACTTGAGCCACCAGTCAAGTCTCCAGGGCCTAGAAGGTGACCTGAGGGGAGGAGAAGAAGGGAGGGAGGGAGGTGGAGTGTGTTAACCCTCCCTCTGCAGGGCTGGAGGAGCAGTGGGGCTTGGACAGTCTCCTCGGGCCTTTCCAGTCCTTAACCATCCCACAGCCCCGAGTTCCTTCCCCCTCCTTTTCTTCCCTCCCTCCCTGCTTCCCCACATCTCCCCTCCTCCATCTGCATGCAGAGACCCTGGAGTGTGTTGGGGATGCCAGGCAGGGTGCCAGGTTCTAGTGGAACTGACTGATGTGGGACCTTTGGCCTCAGCTTTGCTGCCAGGGACACAGAGGCCCCAGAAGAAGAGCAGCCTTAGAGATATGGCCCCTCTCCATCCCTATGCCCTTGCCCTCAGACTGGCCTACTCCTCTTTTGCCTTAACAACTGCCTCCCAACTGGTCTCCCTAACTCCCCGCCTCCTTGCAGTTTTTCCTCCACCTTTAGTCCATGCTATGTAATTCTTACCTTTCTTCTGCTTAAAGACATCTCTCACTCCCCAGTGCCTCTTGGTAAAATACAGTGCTCTCCACCCTGGACCTACAAGGTCTTGGCAACTTACCCTCCAGTCTCACCTCCCCACTCCTCCTCCTCTACCGCACCCAGACCAGCACCCAGCATCCAGCCACTGTGTCCTCCTATTCCAGATACACTAGGCTCATCCACAGTTCCATACCTTCCCTGGACTCCATCTGGAGATTTTCTACTCATTTTTCAAGACCCTACTCACATGTTACCTCCTCCAAGAAGCCTTTCCTGACTCGACAGGTCATAGTTAGTGCCCCACCCAGGGAGCACCCAGGGTCCAGTTCTGCTCAAGTCCCTTCGGGCATGAGTGGTGATCTGTAGCTCCTTAAGGACAGGAACTGTGAGAATGAAAGCGCTGGACTCAGGGACCACGTGGAGAAATAGGAGCCGAAAAAGACCAGGAACACCCAGGGCAGCCAGAGGTTTAAGTCCCTGCAGAGAGGAGAGACCTTCCACCTTCAGCTGTTGTCCTTGGGCTTCTCCTGTGTGAATCCGTGGGTTCCTTTTCTGTCTCCTGTCCCGTGTGCATTTCCTTCCTGCCTATCAGACCTCAGCTGTTGGAGGGCTTGGCATATCCCCAGGATGCGTTTCAGAGGTGAGTTCCAGACTTGGGTTGAGGGGTGGGGCCCGAAGGCTTGGGCTAGGGAAGCTGCAGCTGCCCATGCGTTCCACACCCACTAGAGGGCGTTGCTCCCCTCCTCCAGCCTTCCTGGAAGGGGAAGTAGACTGGACTTCCAGAGGGAAGAAATTAAGGCAGGGAAGCTCCTAGTGTGCGGTCTCACCAGACTGAAGGGCACACACACCTAGGACAGCTTGAGGACAGCAAATCTGGTATGGCTGGACACTTCTTCCCCGACACTGACATAAAGACCCACACTGCACACCTACACATCACTATGTGGAGACACACAGCCCTCTTGTGGGCAGTGAACACACACACACACACACACACACACACACACACACACGAACTGCTCTTCCTCCCTCCTCCATTCTCTTAACATTCTCTCCTACTTCATCTGGTTCCAGTAGACAAGTCCACATTTTTCACAGTAATGGGGAGGTGAGGAAAGTATTAAGCAGCCCACGCAGACCCCTGAGCATACACAGAGGGTCCCAGGAGAAGTGCCCAGGCAGACACACTTGCAGAACAAGCTCAGTTCTGAACCCTCTGTCCAAGGATGAGACCCTTCCCCATGTCCCTTCCTACCCAGTACCTCTCTTAAGCTGTGTGTGGCCACTCAGTGGTTTCTGACTTTCTCCACATCTTTCTGAACTCCCCCCACCCCTTACATTCATGCTTTTCAGCTGATGTCTCATGGGATCCGTACACAACCTGGTGAAATAAGCAGGTTTGAGTAACTTCACTCCATGTGACAAATGAGGAAACTGAGGCACGATGACATGGAGAGCAAGTAGTGAGACTAGAAGTAGGGCATCCCTCTCTAAACCCCTTCCTTCCTCTCCATCCTGTCACTTACCCGCCACTTATTTACTGAGTGTCTCCATGCTGAGGACACAGGAGAACAGATAAAGGACTGGGCTCCTGCCCTGGTGGAGCTTACTATCTGGGGGGAGATGGCCATTGGCTTTTAAAAATCAAAAAAATAAATATTTAATTACAAACTCTGATAAATGCTATGAAAAAAAATATGGTTCCCTGGGGGTGAATGACAGGGAGTCTGACCCAGCCTGGGGAATCCAGGAAGGCTTCTCTGAGGAAGTGATGTTTGCAATGCAATCTAAAGAATAAGGAGGAGAAAGTAAGTAAAGGTCTGTGGTGCACATGGGGGGGGGGCGGTATTCCAGAGAACAGAGTCGTGCAAAGGCCCTGAGGGGACAGCTGGGAGGAGAAAGAGGATGTGGCTGGAGAGAAGGCAGGACCAGACCCCTTAGGGCCTTGAAGGCCAGGTAAAGATTCTGGTCCCATTTCCCATGGAAGGATTTCAAGCAATGAGAGCAGTGTTTTGAAGAGACCACCCTGGAAGACCCTGAGGGGTTCCAAAAGATCTGCTGGGAAGCAATTGCCACAGTCCAGGGGACATATGGAGTGGTGGGGCGGCCTGGAACGGGGGATAGAGCAGAGATGTTTAGGAAGCAACACTGGCACACCTGTTAAGGGAAGTGAGGGAGGCAGAGTGTCAGGGATGATTTCTACTGTGCATGAGTGAGCGAATGGCTCACTAGCTCAGGAGCACAAGCACAGGATGGGTTTGGGAGCTAAGATGATGAATTTGGCTTTGCACGTGCAGGTTTCCTGAAGCCGTGGGGACATCCAAGTGGAGATGCCAAGTGAGAAACTGGCCACTGGGGCTGATGCTAAGAGGAGAGAGTTTGGGCCGAGACATACATTTGGAAGTTGTTGGTGTGTAGCTGGCAATTAAAGTCACGAGTGAAGATGAGACTGCCCAAGAACAGAGTATAAAGTTTTTTTAAAAAGATAGATAGAAAAAAGGCCTTATTTGGCAGTGTCTACTAAAGCTAAACAGAATCCTAACCTGTGACTTAACCTCTGCTCCTAGTTATATACCCAAGAGAAATAAGTGCGTATGTCAGCCAAAAGACACCAACAGGAATGTTCATAGTAGTTTTATTTACAACAGCCCAAAACTAGTAACCATCCAAATGTCCAGCAAGAGCAGAATGGATTTTTTTTTTAAAAAAGCGTGCTATACTTATATAGTGAGATACTACACAGCACTGAAAAAGAACTAATTACTGCTACATATGAGACTGAATCTCACAGATATAATCATGAGCAAAAGACGACAGACACGGGGGAGGGTATAGCTCAGTGGTAAAGTGCATGCTCAGCATGCACAAGGTTCTGGGTTCAATCCCCAGTGCCTCTACTAAAAATAAACAAACAAATAAAATAGAATAAATAAATAAACCTAATGACCCCCCCCCAAAAAAGGACAGACACAAAAATGTATATACTGTGTGGAGGATACATATAGTCCAGGAAGTTCGAGAACTGATAATAATTGTCTATACTGACAGAAGTCAGAATGGCAGTTAACTCTTGTGTGGTAGCATTGACTTGGAAAGGGCCTGAAGGAACTTTCTGGGGCACTGGAAATGTTTTACACTTTTATACTAATGTAAATACCTACTGATGTAATACGTAAAATTTCACATTGTAATATACACCAATGTAAAAATATACTAATGAAAAATTCATCACACTAGACCATTAAATCACAGCTTCATGATTTAAAAAAAGAGGAATGCTTGGAGTTGAGACTTGAGAAGCGCCAATATTTAATGGCCAAGAGGAATAGGATGAACTGGCAAAGAGACAGAAGGAGGAAAACCAAGACAGTATGGTTGTCAGAAAAGAGAATCAGGCCAAAAAGAGGCGGTGGTCAACCATTCTGAATGTTTTTTGAGAGCTCAGGGACAAGAAAATGTTTGCAGGTTTTGGAAACATGGAGGTCATTAGTGGCCTTAGCGACAACCATTTTGGTGAAGTGCTGGGGCCAGGGGAGGAAGGTGGCCTGGAGAGGATTAGAGAGTGAGGCAGAGATGAGAAAATGGAGACTCTGGAACACATACATCACTTTTAAGAATTCTGTCTGAGAAAAGAAGCGGAGAGATCGTATGGGAGCTGGAAGGGACTATGGAGGTGAGAGATGTTTGTTTTGGGGATTTTATCTTAACCTAAAGCCTGATACATAGTAAGTGATCAATACACGTGAGCTGTCATTATAGCCATGCATTTTAAGATGGGAGAATCTTAAGCATGTTTCAGTATCCACGGAAAGGTTCCGCTGGACAGGGAGAGACTGACTATAAAGGAGGGAGATCAGATGGAAAGAAGAGGTTGAGATTTCAGCCTAGGTAAGATGGATGTTTCCCTCAGGGGGTGGGGACCCAGAGGAGAGGGCAGATTTTGTGGATGCTTCTATCTTCTCTGTGAAGCAGGAGGCAAGGTCATCTGCTGAGGGTGAGAGAGGGGCAAGCAGGGGTGTCGGTTTGAGAAAAGTGGAGAAATTTACAGTAATCACTGGGGAGAGCAAGTTGACCAGGAAAACACAATGGGGTTGCCAGGCAGCACTGGAGGCCCATTTAAGGATGCTGATTTTGAACACAATGTGATTCCAAGCTGGCCTGTCGTGTGACTTCCTCTGATAGAGCCTGGTGGAGGAAGCAAGTTGTAGGTACATCGAAGGTTGGGACTTGGCCAAACGGTGCACTGAAGTGCCAGAGGAGTCAAAAGACTTGGTGTCCTCAACCCGAGGCTGGGTGTCTTCTCTTTTGCACCTCTTCTTTCCCTTCCTGCCTCACCACACTGCTTCTTTACAGAGCATGGGCAGCTGGACAGCAGGCACCCTTCTCTGCCACACACACTCCCGTTCCTATGGTCACACACAAAGAACCTCAGCTCAGAAGATCTGAAGTCAAGGTTCCACTCTGGCATTTACTAGCTGTGTGACCTCAGGTAAGTCACATAACACCTCTGAGCCTCAGTTTCCTCATTTTTCAAATGAAGATATTAACATCTTCCTGCCCCCGAAATTATGAGGATCATAGGAGCTAAAGGGAATTTATAAATAGCAAGGCATGACTGAAAGAGATTAATTTTGCTGGTATGTGCTCCACCTGTGACCAGGGGTTTGCCTGCACACAAGCTCTCTCCCACAGCCACAGGAAGCAAGCTGCGTGTGCCCCCACGCACATCCGCCCATGTCCCCCTCACACCCTAGTCCACGTCCACGTTGTCCTACTCTCAGACACGCGCACCGAGGTGCACACGTGTGCTGGCACACCTGGGGCACACATGCAGTGCGTGGTGAGGAAGCCTCAGTTGGCTGCTGTCCATGGTCAAGGCCACTGCAGCAGTCTCTCCCCTAGGGATGCTCCCAGCCTGGGGAGGCGACCCACTAATAAAAGACACACAACACTTGCTACACAGCCCAACCTCCCAGGCCTCCCGGAAGCCACATCGAGAGGGTGCAGATGAGAGGAGTGAGAAAGGGTTTTCTTTACAAAAACTCATAGGAGCTCGGAAACCTAGACGTGGAGGGTCCTCATCTCTGGCACGTGACTCCCTGCTCCAAAGCCCTGCAGCTCCCTTTAGTACCACCTCCACACTCACTGGGTACTGCAGGTGATTCTAAGCTCCCTGAGGGCAGGGACAGGGTCTGATGTCCAGCACGGGGCCTGGCACTTCCCAGGGTCTCTGTCAGGAATGAATCCAATGGAGTTTGACTCTCCCAACCCCTGCCCCTTATGCCTAATAATGTCTCCCTCACCATCCCCCAAGAATTGAAATTGCCTTCCACAAAATGGAAGCATGTTCGCAAGCAACCTCTACCCGCCGCAGAAACGTTCGGACCTCCCCACAGGCCTCCCCCTCTGCTTCCTGGACACACACCGGGTGAAGCAGCCCCCCCCACCGCCGAGTTCTCCGCAGACTGGGGCAGGAGAAAGCCCAGGCTTGGAAGCCCTGCTCCTCTCCAGCCCTCCACTTCCGGCTCTGTCCCCAGAGGCACTTACTGACATCAATTCCCTATTACTTTAGCCAACAGCCTGAGATCAATTAACTTATAGAAGCCTCTTAGCTGACAGCAATCTGGGAGAGGGGCGGAGTCAGAAATGGCAAAGGATGGAGGGAAGGAGAGGAAAGAGGTGAGAGAGGAAACTGAGTTACCCAAGGGATGTTTGTGAGTGTGTGTGTTCCTGCGTGAGAGAGAGGGAGAGAGACCCAACTGAAGGGTGCCCTGGATTCTTGCAGCTGGCTCTACTCTAGTCTCCCTCCCAGTTTCAGGCATATCTGAGGGAGGGAGGGAGGGAGAGATGGGAAGGATAAGGCTAGAGGAGGTATCCAAGAACACCTAGGGCGGGCTGCCCCTCTTCCAAAAGCCTCTTGCTCCAGCCTCTCCTGCCCCTCTGCAATCCGTGCATGCTCCCCTGTCCGCACCCCCCACCACAAAGACCGCTGGGCCTCTGGGTAGGGTAGCCCAATGGCCCTCCTTCCTCTCTCGGTGCATAGCAGTCAGGGCAAGGCTTCTCCCTCTGCAGCCCCCCCACCCCCTCCCTAGCTGGAGGGAACAGACTTGGGTAGTAAGGTCAGGTCAGGCCCCTGCCAGGGACTCCTGGTCTGAGCTGCTGTGGGGTGGTGTGGGGGGTGAGGGGTGTCAGTGAAGGGGCAGAGCCAGCTCAGGGATAAGGAAGCTCCCATCACTAGGGCTGGCTCTCCCTGGGACCTGCCATCCCTGGCTCTGCTTGTTTTAAGACCTCTCCCTCCACCCTCTGGGTCCCAGGATCACTCATCTTTTATAACAGCATCTCACCACCCCCAGGTGCTCCAGAAGATTCTTGTCCCCCTCCAGAAACTTGGGGGATTTCTGTGCCCACCCCTCTCACTTAACCTCTCCTTTGGGAGATCCCTGCCCCTACTCCAGGGTCCCCTCAAGGATTCTTGTCCCCCTAACCTTTGTCCCCAAATTCCATCCCGTCCTGAGAGAATATTGTCCGACTGCACACCCACCCCTGAGGTTTCCATTCTCTGCACTCCCGATTCCTTCTCTTGCAGGGTCCAGAAATGAATTCCCACTTCTCTCTGCCCCAGGCAAAGGCTCTGGGTCTCAGCTGGAGGAGGAGGATGGCATAGGGCAGACTGGGCCACCATCTGCCAGCCCCCTCCCCTTGATGCTGTTCAGCATTCTAGCCACATCGGCGCTCCCACTGCCAGGGACAGATAAGGTGCAGCTGGAGGCTGGCACCAGCTGCAACTGTGCTCACTCCCCCGGCCCCCATCCAGCCACCAGCAGACAGCTGCGGCCCCCTGGCCCCCTCCATGGAACTCCTGCCCTGCCTTGGCCTGACTGGCCTTAAGATGGGGTGGGAGAGTGGAGTCTCAGACCCTGTTGCCCTGGCAACCAAGCACCCCACCAGGAAGGGAAAGAGAAGGCCAGGGAACAGGAGACCTGTAAGTGGATCTTTGGTAGCTCTTTTGGTGGCTCGGGAGACAGTGACTGAGTCCTACCCAACCAGGCTGCCGTGGGATACTCTCCCCATCACCCTCTGCCTCTTTAGTCCCAAAGGGTTTCTGAACCAATTTCTCCCAGATTTAGCCCATGTTCCCCCCACTCTCCCAAGCTGACTCAGCCACAGCTGGGGAATGGACCTGGTCAAACAGTCTGTGACCACCAGGCCATGCCTTGAGGTTGGCTGGATTCAGAAGCACATCTGGGAGGAATGCTTGTCCTTGCAGACCCCCTACCAGGGGAACTGAGGACTCTAAGGGACCAGAGGATGCCCTTTCTATGCCCCCTGCACTGTCCTCCAGGAGCAGGGCTCCTGTTGTTGGATGAGGGTTGCCCTTGGAACCTACAGAAGAGATCACATGTGCTCGTGCACACTAGCTGGCCTTGGGTCCTCAGTTGAGAAACTCTGCTCTCAAGGCAGCAGAAGATGCCAAGATGGTCTCCCCTAGGCTCTGACCCAATAGACAGATCTGTAAGTGCCTCATCTGTCCAGGGGCTAGACACACGCCTCTTGGCCTAGCAGAGACCAGCAAGGGTGGAGAGGCAGATGTTAACTACAGGACCAAAGAGAGGAGGGAGAAGGTGGAGCACCAGACAAGGAGTGTCTGTGCCTGTTAGGACCAGGGAGCTGGGGGAGAGTGCCAGCGCCTTTCTTCTCTACCAGGGAGATGTCCGACATGGACTCAGAAGCAGACTCCCATCTGTGTAGGAACATCCCCATGGGCAAAGTGGAAAGGGGCTGGCAGGGAGGTCCACCTAAGAGGGCAGAAGAAAGGAGGTATGAGAGGTTTGGGTCCAGCTAGATTCATGGTTAGGTCTTTGAAACAGCAAAAACTTGGTCCTCCCTGACAACCCAGAACCAAGAAGTTTCAGTGTTGGGACTGCAGGCTCCTAGCCATGTATTCCTCCCTCATCAAGAGGAAGAACTCAAGTTGCTCCAGAACTTAGTGAACCAATCATATCTCCATCTGACTGCTTAGGGTTGTCCCCTGAGGCAACACGGACCAATCACATTTCAGCATCTTCATTTCCATGAGCCAAACATGTCTTAGCATCATCACTTCAAATCTTTCTGGACATGAGGACAAATGGAACCTCAATTGTACAGTTTCTTTTTTTCTTCTTCAAATTTACACTTTCTATGAATTAATTGTACCCCTACTTTGTGCCTTAGCACCTTCCCAGGTTGAGCCAAGCAATTTCCTTCCTCATCCAAACACTGCAAGCCATTCAACCTAAAGAGTTTTCTCTGTCTTTCTTGATGGTCCCTCCTGCTTGTGTGCTGGGTATACTGGAGAGGAGGGGGGCTCTGGCTTTCACGTCCACCTTCACCTACTGTTCTACTACCCTTGGGAATGTAGTTGGTGAGCCTGGGAGCCCTTTGGACTTGGGCTCTGGGGAATCCAGGCCTCTCCTGTTTTGAGGAAGGAAAAGTGGAAAGAAAATGGTTCCTGCATCACACTAAGCTCTCTATGAGCTTGGCTAAGCAAAAACTGTGGTCATGGAACCTTTGTCCAGCGGGATTGACAAAGGCCCATGAAACTGGTCTCAGAGCAGGGCTTAAAGAGATTGGGAAGTCTTATGTAACCTCAGCAGGGAAAAACCAAGCATGACCATGGCTCCAACCTTTCTACAGAAACAAATGCAGTTCATGCTCCCATAATGCTAAGGAGGAAGCAAGCAAGTGTGGGAGAACATGGGCAGGGAGAAAACGGGAGGATCAAAGAGTGGAGAATCCGGGGCAGGCATGGAGAGCAAGGGAGTCCTAGGGGAGACCACGTTTTCAAGAGCAATGGCTAAGAACTGAAAGTGGACGTGATGACTCCAGGGTTAGCAATATTAATGGAAAGAGCACACTACACTGGGATTTAACAAGACATGAGTTCTAATCGTGAGACTGTCACTAACTGGCTATGTGAGCTCGGGCAGCTCATCCACCTCTCTGTCTCAGCTTGTGCACATGTGAAATAGAGCTAATATGACTATTTACCCTGGGGGATTGAAGGAGAGCCTAGAAAGCATTCTGAAGATTTCCAAGCATCATCCTCACATTTGGTATTATTTTTCATACATGGCTCCAGGTCCTCTGGTCCCTTTCTAGACTCTGTCTGATTCTAACCGCCCAGGAATCTGTATAACTTGCCCAAGATCACCTGTCACAAGAGATGCCAGTCAGGTCCCCTAACCCTCCCTGGGGTGCTAGCTTTGAGGCAGCCCCAGGTATGTGGGGGTGGGGGGTGAGTATCTGTGGGCATCTCCATTTTAAGAAGCAAAGAGAGTCTCCAGTTCAGCCATGACTGTGTTCCCCAAATCATCTCTCCTTCCCCAGACCCTGACTCTGTGGGCTAGAACAGGGGGAACCCAACCAGACAGTATGCATGTGTATGTGTGTGTGTGTAATGGTTGGGGGTCGGGTGTGGCACAGAGAGAAATGACTGTCCAGCTATTTAAAAGAAAGCTTCCCTTACTTCCCATATTTCACAGTGCTTCTCAAACTTTAATCCAGATCACCTGGGGATCTTGTTAAAATGCAGATTCTGATTCATTAGGTCTGGGAAGTGGGATGGCAAAGTCCTGTATTTCTTTCAAGCTCTCAGGAGATGGTCCTCGGACATCATTTTGAGTAACAGGGCTGCAGCTTATCCGCTACCCACCCCCTAGCTCTAACACCTGTGGCCCAGAATGTAAGCTTGATGGGGCCTGGGCCCTGCCAGGCTCTGTGTGTGTGTGCGTGTGTATGCGTGCGTGCAGTGCACATGCACTTGTGTGTGCTTGTATGCAAACCTGTGCACTGTGGGCTCTCTTTCCTGCTATCACGGACACAAGGCTGAGGCTGAGCAAATGTGTCCCTGAGCTGAACAAAGTCTACTCCCGCCAGAAGCAAACCCCAAGGACACACAACTTCCTCCCCAGAAACCCGCTGGCTCCTAGTCTCCTCCTCTTCTGGGGGCCGGCTGACTCACACCCCACACAGCCAGGGGACTCACTCACCACCTTGAAGTCCTCTGCGCTGCAGACCTCCCCCCTGAAGTGGCAGGAGAGCAGCATGTCTCGAATATCGTGCCCTGCACGGTCGTAGAACTCGCGCATATTGAAGGGCTTGGGCTTGAAGCTGCGGAAGTTGGCCTTGTCCTGCAGTATCTCCAGCTGCTTTTCATCTGCCATCTGTGTGTCCGGTATCTCATACCTGGAGCCCCGGGGTCCAGTAGGAACTTCAGTTCCTGCCTTCATTTGGCCTCCAATGTCCCACACCCAACCTCAGGGGGGAGGGCAGCATCCAGCCCTGGGCAGAGGCATGGAAGGAGAGCTGGGCATGTCTAGAAGACCTGCCCCGTGCGGTCTGAGAAGACAGAGGATGTGCAGTGGCTGCCCCGGGCTGGGCATCTGAACACATGGGTGAGGGTGGGGTGGGCAGAGAGATCAGGGCAGGAACTATGGCTTTTATACTATAGTTTATACCCTTTAAAGATGGTTCACCCCCATCCTCCAAGTGAGGAGAAAATGGAGACATAGTGGCAGGAGGGTGGGAAAAGTTCACTCCAGAGAGGGTAAGAGAGGGAGATGACGTCTCGCAGCTCAGAGCTGTTCTGAACTGTGCTGGCATCAGAGATTGGATGCCCTTAATTGAGTGCTCTGCAGTACCCCAATTCCTCGGCTGTCAGTGGCAGGTTTAGGGGGGGCTGTATGGTGGGTTAGAGAGGAGACACCCTAACGGGATGGCTGGGAGCCGGGATGGGTGGGAGCCACCCACCTGTTGTTGAGCAAGGCAAGCAGCTCCCCAGCGTGGTACAGGTCGTTCTTGGAGACTTGGCTAAAGCGGAACTCGTTGAGATTGCACAGCGTGACAGCAGGGAAGGTGAGCTGGGAGGCAGCTACCTCGTCGAGCTTGGTGACGTGGTGGTAGTGGAAGTAGTACTGCACACGCTCGGTGCACACACACAGCAGCACAGCCAGTGAGCCCAGGAAGCACAGGGCCCAGAGCGCCCGCTTCAGAGACAGCCGCTCGTAGGAGAAGATGTGGGCCAGGCCGTGCAGCGTGGAGCTGCTGGCGAAGGCCTGGATGCTCACCGGCTGGACGCCACCCACCTCCTCCTCCTCAGCCTTCAGTTCCATCCTGGCTGAGGGGATCCTGGGGGAAGAGGGGTGGGGGAGTCTGTCAATGTCCTGGGATGAGAGTACACATGGCATCCCTCCAAATGTGTCCATCCGGAATCCCCATCTCCAGAGGTCACTGCCTCTGGGGAAGAAGACGTCTCTGGTGTGCAAGCCCAGAGGTGGCTGGCTGGGGGACACACTCCCAGAAGAGGGTTCCTCCAAGTGCAGGGACTAGGGGTCAGCTCAGGCCAAAAGAATGCTGGCCCAGGGAAGCTTCCCAGGCAAGGGGAGACCCCAGATGTAGTCATCCGAGGACGAGAGGGAAGTCCCAGTGTTCCCACAGGCAAGGCACAGGAGTTCCCTCCAGATGTGGGGTCACTCTGGGACAGGAATGTCCACCCCATCCTGGAGACGAAAACTCCCCCAGATGGGCTGAACCCTGAGTCAGGAGTTCCTGGTCAGAGGTGTCCCCAGGACTGGACTTTGGCCCCTGTGAGCTAAACGTGGGCCAGAACACCCCCCTCCCAGGGAACTGGGGAGGGGCCCAGCCTTAGTCCTCACCTGCGGGCGTCTCCAGTTCTCAAAAGGCGCAGGCTGTGTGTGTGCATGTTTGGGGTGGGGGGTGGAGGGCAGCCCGAGGTGGATGCACAGAGGTGGGGGGGCGCGGTTCCCTATGACAGCGCGCAGTCCCCGCCCCGGACGCAACCTCCCCCCCTCCAAGTCTAGCTTCTCGACGCAGCCAGATCCCCTGCTCGGCCCCCGCCCCCCTCCCAAGCCAGCGAGCCGCCCCAGCAGCTGGGAAAAGCGAGAGGGGAGTAAAGTCCCGGCTTCGGGGCGCTGGGGAGTCCCGCAGCCAAAGGCTGGGGGATCGGAGACCCACCTGAGGGGGGCTTCGGGAACCCAGCAATCGGCGGCGGGTCCTGGGGCGCGGGGCAGGACGCGGGCTCAGCGCCGAGCCGCGGAGGGGCTCATGGCCCGGAGCGGGAGCCGGCGGCCGCCGCGGCACGCCGCGCAGAGCCCTGCAGGGAGCGGCCCGCCCGGCCCGGCTCGGCTCGGCTCCGTCCGCCCGCTGCGCGCGCTCGCTCGCTCGCCTCGGCTCGGTCCGCCCGGGCTCGGCGCGGTGCGCGGTGCTCTCAGCCCCGGGATCTGCAGGGATCCATCGTCCGGCCGGGAGGCGGCGGGAGGGGAGGCGGAGGGGGGAGGGGAGAGGGTGCGCGTGCGCGCCTACGAGTGTCTGCGAGGGTGTCTCTGGGCCGGTGTGCGCGCGGGGACCCCGGACCGGGGAGCGGGACCGAGGGCTCCCCCCGCTGCCTCGTCCCCTCCTCCCGGCCGCTCTCAGCGGCGCTGCCTCCCTACGGTCCTGGAGCCGTCTCCCTGCCTGTGAGGCCCTATGGCTTGTGTGTGTGTGTGTGTGTGTGTGACTCTGTGTGGTGTGTGTGTGTGTGCGCGCGCGCGCTGAAGGGAAGGTGTCTGCCCCCAGCGTCCCCCTCCCCGCGCTGTCTCCTTCGGATCGATGCTCCTGCCTCTTGCTGCTGCTTCCTCTGGTGACACAAACGCGCGTGTGCGCGCTTGCGAGCGTGCACATACACACAGAAGCAAGCTCCTAGTCACACTTGACTGATTCAAGCACTTGCCCGTGTGGAGACACAGACACATATACAGACCAGAGTCACACCACGACACTCACAGCCACACGTACCCCCCACAGACACTCACACACCCTAGAGGCCTGGTCCAGGGGGCAGGAACTCAAGAGCTTACAAGTATTCACCTGTTCTTGTCCCTGCTCCCCACCTACATGTGACACGTACACACATGCACCTATGTAAACAAACACACAGCCTTGGCCGTCCAAACCCCATCCTTGTAGCCTTGGCCTTGCCTTTGGGGTGGCATGTTTGCAGACCTTCAACGCCAAACCTCTAAAGAAGGAACAGGGAGAAGGAAGGAGAAGTAGCCAGAGGTCAAAAGAATTTGGACAGAAGTCAAGAAATAGGGAAAGGGAAGGGAATGGGGGGGGGAGGTGGACAGGATGAGGAAAGGATGGAAGGGGGAGCTGTACTCAGGGATGAAGGCAATTCTGAGGCACTGAGCCCAGGCCTGGGGGTCATCTCCTCTAGCTCTCACCTCTCTCCTTCTCCTCCCGCCTCCTCTCTAAGAGGCCTTGGGGGGCCCTCCCTATCCAATTAACAGAGAAGGAGCAATCAAAGGGAAGTTGTTAATTTGCTGATGCTCATTAGGGGCTCTTAGCACGAAGACTGTTGAGGTCTGATGGTGTCAGATGATGAGGAGGGGGGTGTGGGGGACCAGAATTCTGTCTCTAGTCACTCCTTCACTCCACTTGCAGGCTGGTGCACCTCTGGGAGAGAAAGGTGAGAGCTGTGCTCCCGGGGCTTTAAGTTAGAATAAAGAACCTGTAATGAGAAGGAGCTGGCACAGAGGAAATGAGTTGCATGAAAAGTTGTAAGGGGTTGGGGACAGTGGGCTCATGGGAAGCCAAAGAAGGGATATAGCGATCCCTATATAGAGTATGGGCTTAGGGCTGTGGAAGAGGGAGAGTGGGATCCATTCTCTAGGGGCCTGGGAGCCTCGCTACCAAAAGGAAGCTCCCTTGGGTTCTCCTCTTGAATCAGGGAGCTGTCCAGCAGCACCAGGTCGTTCCGGAAGGCTGACATGTCCCTGGGCAGCCACTGGGTGGCAGCACTCTCCCAGGTACCTAGAATCAACCCATGGGGGCATTTGGGAGTGGGATTTCAGTCTAGAAGGGCCCCAAGCAGGAATCTGAGGGAACATTGAACAGAGTCGGATTCCTGAATTCCAAGTGTCCTCAGGAGGAGGGGTAGACCATTCTGGAGCATCTGTAATTCCCCTAACTCCCCACCCTCGCAGGCTGAGTGACACATGGAGCTTCTTCAAATGGCTGCAAATTGCTTCAGTCACCTGGGATGATATTGAGGGAGCAGCGGGGGTGGAAGGAAGGTGATGAGGTGAGGTGGAGGCAGGCAAGGACTGATTTAGGCCAAGGAGCAGCCTCAGGAGGAGTCTAGGGGAAGATGGGAGTGTGCATCAGGCAACCTCATCTTCCAGAACTGACCCTGCCATTCATTAGCATGGGCAGGTCCCTTGACCTCTCTGAGCTCAGTTTCCTCATCTGTAAGACGAGGATAATATTTATTTCACAGGAGTTTCTGAGAATCACATGAGCTAATGCACAGAAAGTGCTTAGCACATTAGCTTGTACTTAGTAAATCCTCAATAAGCAATAACTATTATTATTAGCATTAGTGTTTGAATCCAGTGGTAAAACCACCAGTGCAGCCAAATCAGGGCAGAATCAGACAGTAATTCTCAGCCTAGGCTGCACATTTGAATCACCTGGGGAGCTTTCTCAAACACTGCTGTTGTGACCCCTCTTTAGACCAATTAAATCAGAATCTCTGGAGATGGGGCCCAGATTTCCTAATTTTTCAAGACTTCTAATATACAGCAGCCAATTTTGACAGATCTTGATATTCAGAATCCATGGGTCTAAATCAAAGCTTCAGTTATGATTCCTTGAATGTCAGCCCCAACTTGAGAAGTTCTTTTTATGCACAAACTGAGTCCCTTATGCTACTGTTTCCTCTTTGTTTGACATGAGATGGATCCCTGCAGACATCCCCCCATTGCTGCCCTGTACATTTCAGCAAGCCTCCACTGAGGCTTTTCCTGTGTCCAGCCCCGGGATTGGCCCTGGAGACATGGGCCAAATTCTCTTAGTGTCAAAGGACAGATGAAGGTGCCAACAACTGACTCTAGTGCAAAGACCAAGAGTGAAATAGAGAGATGGACCAGCATGGAGCGGCAGAGGGGCAAGTCACACTGACACGGGTTTGAAGTGCAGGGATGAGGAAAAGGGGAAGCTGGCTTTAGTAAGATGACACTTGAAGGACCCAAGGACTATGATTAGTGTCACACTGCTCCTTTCTGCTTCTCTGGGCCCATCTACCTCTTATTCAGGCCTTGACAGCTTCTAGCTCCTTCAGCCTCCTCCCAGCTTCTTGTCCACACTTCCCTCCTCTCTGACCCCTTCAGTCTCTAGACCTCAGTACCCTTCCTCCCCTGGGGCTGAGGGAGAAATAGGCCTGGAGATAGTCCTCCCTCCACTCCTTGAGGCAGCTGGCTGGGACCCAGGCAGGGCTTTGGCATCATGCTGACCCAGATTCAAATCCCACTTCTGTCACGCCAGTGCTGTGTGATCCCGGGCAAGTTACTTAACTAGTCTGAGCCTCACTTTCTCCAGAAACAAGAAAATCTGGCTAATGCCCACAGTGATGAAAAAAATGTGTGCCTGGTAAACAGTAGGTGTTCCATTAATAGTGGCAAGTATTCTTTCATCCCTGAAAGGCTGGTAGGGCAAATTCCCCATGGATACTTCCCTTGCAAATGGCCCCATCTGCTCTAGGTGCAGAAGCACCCTCCAGCCTCTCAGAAACAGGGCGGGAAGGGGGACGACAAAGGGGAGTGAGGCCCCCGGGACTTCCAAGTGGCTCTTCTCCGCTCCCCCGTGCATGAAATCACACGCGCCCCAATCTGTCTGCATCCACTTCATCTGCCAGCTCAGCAAATGCAGACAATTAAGGAGTTAATTAGCAGGCGGGTGGGAAGGGGCTGCGGACCTGAGACTGGAGAGACCCCTCAACACACTCCTCCACCCCTTTGGACTCCCTCCACGTTGCCTCGTGACCCTCATTTTCAGAAAACATAGATTGAGAGACAGAGAAAGGCAGAGAGCAGGAGAGAGGGAGAGAAACTGGGACCAAGGCAGAGATTAAAAGGGCAGATATGGGGAGGGAGGAGGAGGGGAAGGGGAAGGAGGAGAGGGAAGAGAGAAACTGAGAGGAGAGAGAAAGGGTAAGGAGTGATGGAGAAACAGAGACTTGGAGATAGGAAAGAGACCGATAAGGTCTCTCACTGCTTTAAAATTCTGGGTCTTTGAGAAGAGTGAACGAAGGAAAAACAAAAGACGCACAGAGGGCCTGCCAGGGCTTTTCTTCTTCCAGGAAACTTCCCTGGTTAATCCCTTACCCTACCTTGACCTCCAGTTTCCTCCTGCACCAGCTGCCCTGGTCTCTGTTTTGGGGACTCTGGCTGCTCAGGTCTGTCTCTTCTCCCCTGGCACCCTCTTTCCAAGGCAGGGTGCTCCCCCAGAGAGGGCAGCGGCTGCCTTGACCTCCAGAGGATGGTAGGGGGAAGGGTTGTGGACCAAGTGTGCTCCACCCACACTCAGTAGGTGTGTTGGATCCTGGACACCCTGGACACCCTGGCATCTCCCGCCCTGGGATGCCAGGACCTGGCCCAAGCATGGCCGCTGCAGCTGCTCAATAGTATTTAGTGAGTTGCATAAATGAGGAGCACCCCTGGGGGTCATGGCCGGGTCTGCAGGTCCCCTAGGCTGGGGGCATCTTCCTTCCTCTGCATCAGTTGGCTCGGCAGGGTGCTTGTGTCTCTGAGCTGTCCCCAACTCGAGCACAGTCCTCCCCTCACCCCACTTGCCCCCACTGGGGACCCCTCTGCAGCCCAAGCCTTCCCGGTGGACCCTACTCCCACCTCACCCAGGCCCCTCTGCTTGGCGCAATCTCAGTGCCCAGGGCAGCCTCTGAGCCAGAGGAGGCAGTGCCGGTGAATAATTCATAGGGCTGGGAGGCCCTTATCTCCCAGGCCGGCTCCACCCGGGGCCCCAGCGCTGGGCCGCTGTCCCGCGGCTCCCCGCTTTATCTCGACGCCCAGCTTGTAATGCAGCCCGCCATATCACAGGCAGAAGGGGAGATTAATTTTCTGGTTTTGCATGGGCGGGGAGGGGGAGGGGGCGTGGGGAGGTGCTGGGGAGCAGAAGCTGGGATCTTTCCGATTTCAGACTCCAGCGACTTAATCCTCTCCCAGGCCTGCAGGAAGGGGAGGAAAAGGGTGTTGCAAGCCAAATTTCATCATCAGCGGCAGCCCCAACAGAGGGAGGAGGCGGCGAGGGGCAAACAGGCGGCCAAGCAGCGCGGGCGCAGAAAGGGGAGTTGTTTGGAAACAGGGGGAAAGGCGGCCCGCAGCCTGGGCTCACAGACGCTGGGTTTGTCAGGACAGGGACTCCGGCCTCGTGGGGTGCACACATGGGCACGTGTATGTGTACACAGAGGAGCTCTGAGCACACGGGCATACCCCTTGGGGAACTGGCAAAAGCCTTTGGGTCTGCCACACCTCACACAGTGCCTGGCATAGAGGAGTCTAAAAAATGTTGACTGACTGAGGGGCTAAATGTCTGGGGAAATGTTGACGAGCTGAGCAGATACAGCTCCACATGCTCCTGGAATCTGGCTCTGCCATCTTAACATCTGCCCCGAGGGCCCGGGCACGGGAAGTCTGCTGGTTCCCTCTGTATCCTGTGCCCCCATGGCCTGTGTAGGCCAGTGAGGGTGGGGACACTGGCCTGGGGAGCTTCCAGGTCCCTGCTTCTGCTTAGATGACACACCTCCCCAGAACTACTGGAATCCACCACCTATTAGCTGAGCACCTATTATTCACCAGGACCTGGGTAGGGCAGTGTGTTCCCCAAATCAATTAGAAGTGAGTCTTGCCTTCAAGGAGCTTATGGCCCAACTGGGCGATCAGACACATAGGTAATTGATGCATGACAGAATCTGATGTTGGCCAGGAAAGAGCTCCTAATAAAGCACTCCAAGGAGGGAAAGAGTTGATGAGGACCAGGAAAGTGTCTTGTAGGATGTAGCATTTGAAATGGGTTTTGAAGGATGGGTAGGAGTTTGAATTGGCAGGGCATTTCAGAAGGAGGAACAATATGGAAGAAATGATGATAGGGACCAGGGTGAAGCAAAAAGATAATAATTTTGTCTGTCTGGTGGGTGAGGGGGAATAGTGAGGGCCAAGGCTGGGAAGCAGGCAGAGGTGAGGACAGGGAGGTTTCTGACATCACCTGGAGGAGCTTGCATTTGTCGGGTGATTGGGGAGCAATTAAAGGGCTTTGAGCAGGAGGTGGTATGATCTAAGTGGTACCAGGGGAAGATAAGATAGTCAACACTATTCAGTGTTTGTGCGGTGGGTGTTGTTCCAAGTGCTATGGAAGGAATTATCTCATTAAATCCTCACAAATATCCTCTTAGTAGGTAATAATATCATCCCATTTTGTAGATGAGGAAATAGGGTCACAGAGATGTTGGCAATAAAATGGGAATTAATTGAAGACAGCAGAAATCACAGATGGGATGTTTAGGATGATAAATTCTTTAACATCTCAGGCACTTTGGGGCATGGAGAGGAATACTCACTATTTTTTCTTCTTTGATGTCCAATTTATTCATCTCTATTCAATTATTAACATTCCCCTAAATATCCTTATACTACTTATACAATCAATAAATCAAAAACTTAGGAATTTAGCAAAGTGTGTTTCCTCAAATATTTAAACATTGATTGCAAATGAAATCAATTAAACTCCTTATATGTTAGGTTTTCCTAAAAGCCTTAAACATCTGTAAAAGCAGACAAAACAAACAGCATTACAATGATGGACCCCAAAAGCCCATTACAAAAACAATATCACGCCTTTAAATGTCTTTGTTCAATATTTCTAATATTATTTTCTTTCTTCTTCTTCTTTTTCCTTCCTGGAGTAGGATTTTCCCGACTTAAACTAGAAAGCCCAAATTTCCCTGCTCCAGCAGGCAGAGCTGCAGATGGGGTTGACAGGAGTTGATGTGGGACCTGCACAAAGGTCCTGGCGAGGTGGGGCTTCCAGGGAGATTCTCCTAGACCTCATTATGCAGCCCTTCGTCTGTTTCATCAGGAGCTCTCCTCTGTACCCTTGGACCAATCATAGATTCTCAATTTTAGTGTGTGACCCTAATCTCTTCCTCAAAATGATTCTGCTTCTGACTGCCTTATCTTTACAGTCCAGCCCACTGTGTTCTGAGTGGGGACTGGTCTGGTTCAGTTAAATCGAAACCTCTTGGTCAATTGGTTAACTGGAACTACATCCTTTCCTTCTCACCGGCTGCTAAGACCTACACTACTGTCAGCTAGGCGCTGAAGCAAGGTTCTAAGATGAGGCATTAAGGGCTTGAATTAGGGCAGAGGCAATGAAAATAAAAAAAGAAAGGACAGTTTTCAAAGACTCTACAAAAACTGACTTCTAATAAGTGGGAGAGAATGGTTTACCTCGAAAAATCAAATGAAAATACATGTGAAGCCTCTTTTGTACAGTATAAGCACCATTAAATCCTAGTTGGTTTTGCTTTTGTTATTATGTTACCATGATGAAATGGCCAAGGATAAAGCCTTAGGGAGTTCACCTAAGTTTAAGGGGTGAACAGAAGGAGGGGAGGCAGGAAAGGAGGCTGAAAGATGAAGGGAACTGAGAAAGACGGATCAAAGAGAAGGACCAGGAGAGAGAAGGGTCACGAAGCCAAGGGGTGGGAGGCACGAGGACAGTCAGGTGCGCTCCAAGGAGGTCCAGGAGTGGGGAGGCGAAGGTCTGAACCAGGGTGGGGACAGCATGTGTGTGTCTGGAGGGCGAGAAGAGAGGAAACAAAAGAGGGGAGGGATAGCTTAGAGGCAGGATCCGCAGATGGTGACCGCCTGGACCTGCTGAAGAGGGGCGGTGGAGGCAGGGGAGGGGAGGGAGTTGGATCCCAATTTCGAGGGCATGCACCTGGGGCTAGGGGTCTGGGAAAATGCAGAAAAGGAAAGCTGGGATGGCCCTGGTTTCCTACAATGCACAGAATGAAGGCTCCCCACTGCGACCAAGTTTGATGAGCCTTTGCAAACAGAAACTATTCTCTCAGCCATATGGCTTTCTAGCGTAGCTAATCACCCTCCGCTCACCCTCCACTCTTCTCATGGGAATCAGAATCAAAATTTAGAACTGACGGGTCTTTAGAGGTCACCTAACCCCTCTCCACCTTCAACTACCACCATTAAACAGATGAGGACACTGAGGCCAGAGAGCAGAAGTGGCATGATTAGCGAGTGACAAAGCTGGGATTAGAGTCCTGGTCTTCTGACTCCTGATCTAATATATTTTACCCTGTCATTCAACCTGGTTATCCCACTGCAAGAGGACTTGGCCCCATGACACCCGATATCACCTGGCTGCCTAAAAAGACTTTTCCAGAGAAGTAGGCTTTGTTTTGGCTTGCCAGACCTAAATGCCCAGGCACTGGGGTAGGATTAGGGAACCTGGTGGTGGTCGTTGAAGGTATGAAGCATCAGAAAAGCTGAGCTCCTTCTGTGCTTATCAAAGAACAGAGGTGACTCACAGCGGAAAACAAAAATGTGACAATGAATATATGTATGTTCATGTATAACTGAAAAATTGTGCTCTACACTGGAATTTGAAGCAACATTGTAAAATGACTGTAACTCAATAAAAAAAAAAAGTTTAAAAAAACAAAACAAAAAAACCCCACAAAGAACAGGGATGATATTGGGGGATCTTGAGAAATTGCAGGTAGTCAAAAGTGCGGAGAGATTAGAGGGAGGAGAAGGAGGCGGGGCACTTGGGAGGATGGGCTCCTCTGGGCTCAGTGAAGCTCTGGCCTAAAGCCTGTGCAAAGGACTCAGGGAGGGAAGATAAACTGGTGGTGATGGTGGACTGTGTCCCACAGGGATGTGGAGCTGGAGACCAAGGACATGAGAACTCAGTATCAGATGGGGTGGATGGCTTTTCCCAACTTGAAAGAACCACAGCCCAGCCCCCGAACTGGCAGCACCTCTCTGTCTCCCCTGGACCTCTGACCACTCTCTTTTCCCTCCTCCTTTGATTGCTGGTGGTAATTGCTCTCCATTTGGCGATTACTTAGCTCATTAATTGCCTAAAGGAGAGCATCAGCCTAGGGTGTGGTGATTGGCAAAGAAAGTAACGGGGAAGGAGGATTCTAGAGGAATGGACCTGGACCTGGATCTGGAATGGGGCTGGAGTGTGGTGGAGGAGAGTGGGTTCGTACAGTTGGCTGTAGTCAGCTGGACTCCTCTGCTTAGCTCTAGTTTGGAGGAACCACATTTCAACTCTAATATAGACACCAGTACTTTCACTCTCGGATACCCTACCCTCCTGGATCCAATTGTACGCTCCATCATCAGTACTATCACTCTCCAACTCTCCTCCTCCTCTGCCATCAGCACCACCATAGCCAACATAGAAGGCAGCCTTTAAGGTGACTCCCAATGACCCCTGCCTCCTAGTGTTCATGCCCTTGTGTAATCCTGTCCCCTCAAGTGTGGCCTGTATTTAATGACTCGCTTCTGGTGAATAGGACTCAGCAGAGGGGATGGGATATTATTTTAAGATTGGGCTCCAAAAAAGACTGTGGCTTCCATCTTGGGTACTCTCTCACTCGCACTGAGGAAAGCCAGCTGCCGTGTTGTCAACTACCCTGTGGAGAGGCCAACGTGGCAAGGAAATAGGGAGGCCCCAGGCCAACACCCAGCAAGGCCCAAGAGGGACTGAACCCTGCCAAAAATTGTGTGAGTGAGCCTGGAAGCAGCTCTAGATGAGATTACAATCTCTGCTGATACCTTGGTTGTAGTCTTGAGAGATTCTGAACCAGGCATCCAGCTAAGCCATGTCCAGATTCCTGACCCACAGAAACTATGAGATAATAAATATGTGTTGTTTGAGCTGTTACGTTTGTTGGGTAATTTGTTATGCAATAGATAATTAATACAGCCACTGTCACCGTCATTACCAACATCACTACCATCATCTTCAAACTCACATCATCAATATCACCACTGTCACTACCAACACCACCGTGCTCTCAAACTCAATCACCGTAACTGCCATCACAGTCACCACCACTCTCACCATAATCCCCACGTCTACTTTAAACTCAAATGCGAATTCCGTCATAAGCATCATCACCACAGTCATCACCTTCCGCTGCAAAAGTCTTTCTAACACCCAGTATGTACCAGACTCTAGGCAAGCCCCAAGATTACAAAGAGGTAGGTAGTCTGTGCCCTCAGAGAATCAGCTGGGGACTCTCTTGGGGAATCAGAACACATTCATTAAAAGTGAATAGTAAGCAAGAAAGTCTATGCTTATGGCCACTTTGGGTGGTGTCCCTAATCAAGACCTCAAAGAATTGGTGAGATCTGGATAGGCAGAAGGGGAGGGGAAGACATGAATTAGCTTGATGTGTCAGGAGGAAGTGAAGTGAGGAGATCTGGCCAGAGGGGAGGACCATGCAGGGGAGGTGAGGGTGAGTTTGGAACCAGAAAAGAAGCACATGGAGGTATAATGCATTTGTGTAGGGCTCTATACTTTCCAAAGCATTCTCTGTGCTAAGTTGATTAAGTAGTGCCACCTCTTAAAAATCTGCACCATTTTCCAGCTCAGCCATGGGGAGCCAGACCTGAGTCTGAAGCCTCGAGCCTTCTGCTCCAGCTGGAGGCAGTGTGGAGTGATGGGATCCTGCAGAGACAAGTCACACTTCCTTTCAGCAGATGACAATGGACAAGTGATTCAACCTCTGTGTCAATTATACCTGCCTCTCAAGCTGTTGTGTAGACCAGACATATGAAAAACACTGCGTGTGTTTCCAGGCAGCCTAGAAATACATGTTAATTCCATCCCCAGCCTCCCTGCCTCTCACCTTGTCCATTCCCCTGGGGGCTGGGAAGAAGTGTCACTTGCAAAGATGCAGACCTGCCACACTGCACAACTCCAGGGGGCACTATTCACAAGTGGACACGAGGGTAGGAGGAGTTAGGAAAGAGATACTATTCACCAGCTTCTTCTAAAACCTCCTCCTCCACAATGTCTTTCAGGACTGGTCCAGGTGAGTTGACTCCTCAGTTCATGCCTGTTTGACCAAGAAATCGCCTGATCCGTTTTTCCCAGAGAGACTAGCCCCTTCACCCACTGGGGAGGGCAGGACCCAGAGCCGGGATCCTAGGGCTGGAAGGAGCCCTCGAGCTTCTGGATGAAGCTCAGGCCCATTCTTCAGCCAGGGAGCATACCACGAATTTCATGTAAACAAGACAATGCAATCTTCACAATTATTTACAGCTCTCATATCACTGCTGCCCTAGGACATAGATAGGTTTTGTTATTTGCTTCACCCCCGCTTTATAGATGAATAAATGGGGGCCCAGAGAGGTTTAGTGATGTTGCCCAAGATCACTGAAGCAATGAATGGCTAAGTAACCTCAGGATGTCAAATGCCATGTTGTCCTGCCAACTCCACCCTGCCCCCAGGCTCAGAGGCGCTCAGTGACTTGCATGTAGGGGGTGGTTAGAACTCAGGCCTCCTCTCCAGCCCCCAGAGCGGTGTTCTTTCTGCTCCATCACCCTGCACCGGGTGGAAAAACTGCTGCCAGGAAACAAGTTTGGCAGTGGAAAAAGAGAAATGATGGAAGGGGAGAGAGGAGGGAGCTGAAACCCAGCGGGTGACTGTGGAGGATGGAGTCGATATGGAGATGGGAGGGCTGGGGCACCAGGGTCCCCAGTTGGCTGGGGCTGGGACCAGCCCTCCCCACTCTGTCAGGCCCGGGGCTTCAGGCTGCCAGTGCTTCTCCATCAAGACCCCCGGAGAGCCTGAAATCAAATATTCCTCCTCCCCTGTTCAGGCAGCCTTATTGCCATTGACAGCAAATGTATTGCTCTAATCTTTTCTCATTTTACCAGGATGGGCTCCATTCTGACCTCCCTGCCAACCTTGATGGTTTCCTGGAGGCAGGAGGGAGGCATCAAGGTAGGAGGGAGGGGCAGGGGCTGGGCTGTAATGGGGCAGCTGTAGTGATCCCAGATTTAATATGCCTTGTCTCTAGAGGGCTGAAAGAGGCTTGAAAATTTGGAGATCTCTGCAGGGAACCCATGACTGAGGGTTCCCCTGTGAAAGCAGATGGGAAAGGCTTGGTGGGCAATGAAGAAGCAGGTCCTGGAGTCCCAGGGAAACAGACTTCTGCAGAGCAGACATGCCTGGGGTGTGTGTGTGTGCGCGCGCGCGCACGCTGGAGCCAAAATTCTGAGCTTAGTCTTGGTCCTGTTGAGATGGAGCAAGTCAGGGTGTGCCCACCCTCTCCAGAGAGGCCAGCCTGCCCTGTTCATTCTGCTGTCCACTCTGCTGCCCAGAGAAGCCTTGCCAGTGTGAACCCTCCGTGCTCCTCTGGCTGTTTCTCCTGGTCTGCCCTGCTTAGATGAACGCTCAGGCTTGGCAACCTCAGAAAGGCATTGTGGAAGGGCCAGAGGTGTGGGAGGGTGGGAGGAACAGGGCTTGAGAGAGACTCGGCCTGGGCGTCAGGGCTGGTGCCAAGAGCCCAGGCAAAGGGGGAGAGGGGTGGAGTAGGGCAGAGTGACTGTAGAAGGAGTGGGCTGCTCAGAGCCAGCTGGGGTCAGAGAAGGACAGTGCTGGGGAGTCATGAGACGGGAACAGCAGATGCGTGGAGCTAGGTCAGGGAGGAGAAGTAGGGGGAGTGAGGCAGTGCTCTAGCCCAGGGTCCTTCTTCATTTGTTCTGCTAAAATCAAATCTGAGCTTGTGTGTATGTGTGTCTGTCTGTGTGTCTGTCCGTCTGTCGGTGTGTCCCAGGTCAGGGTAGAGTTCCTATTTCCCATCATGGTTAGCACCTGTCTGTCTGGTTGCACCTTCAGGTGGAGCTGGAAAGTTTTCAAGATCCTGACAGTTTCTGAGTGTGACAGAGCCTCTGGGGCATGTTGTATGGGAATCTACTTCTCCCTTCAAGATTCTCTGGCCCTTGCCAGGGAGAAACTCCTGACTGGAGAGGCTGAGCTGGGTCAGAACTCTGCCCAGAGTTCAGCAGGGTTGGGGTGGGGCAAGTGAGGGGGTGAGAGTGGAGGGAGGGTCCTGGCCTCTCCTGTCCTTCCCTCTGGCTGTGAGCTGCTGATTCCTATTGCTGAGCGAGGCAGACCCACATCTTAGCAAAGGTCTTCTACTAATTATTCCTTTTTTAGACAGAACCCCTGCCTGAACTGACCTTCCTGCTCCTCTCTGATTGTCCCCAACTCCAACTTCAGGAAGGATTCCCTGCCTCCACAGATCTCCATCTATTCCCGCACTCCTGAAGTTTGTGCCAAGACCACTGGTTTTGGATGGCCGTCTGTGTCTCTGGTACCTTTCCCTCCCTCAGTCCCTTCCCCTGCCTGAAGATAGCTGAGGTGAAATGAGAGGGCCTTTCTCTGTGGCAGGCCAGGAACAGGAGTGCAAGGTCCAACCAGATGGGAATTACTCAGGTGTATGCGCAATGCTGGGTCCTCTCTGGGTTCCTTACCTCCCCCAGCTTGGAAGATACAGCCCCCTTACAGAGCCTTAAGTGTAACAGATCTCAGTTGTAGTTTCTAGACCCAGGACTGCAGCCCTCTCACCTCCCCCAACCCCCCCAACCCCCCACTTCCCCCACCTTGCCTCCGAGCCTCAGTTTCCACGTCGCACAGGGCTGCAGCGCCCCCTGGTGGTCAAAAGCCCCTTCTCCTGTGTAGCTTTGTAGGATGGCAGCTCAAAGGGTCTTCAAAGGATGTTCAGACCAGAGGTTTACAATCTTTTTCATTCCAAAAAAATTTCCAAGACCCTCCTCCCAACGTGTTAGTAGTTATATTTTTATAGCTGTTGATTGAGAAAATACATAATGACTGAGTTCTGGATCGCATGATTAAAACTCATTTGTATTTTATTCATCCCCCAGCAATCACAGTTATACATAGTCAATCAGTTACACACAGATGGGTTACTTAGAGTCTTTATGGAGCCATGGGTGGAATCTTCTGTGATCACTCCAAGGCCTCTACAGGTTGGGAACTACAGATTCAACTCCTCATGTCCAGATGAGAGACGGCCTGGAGAGGGGAAGAGATCTGTTTAAACTCACACAGCTTGTGAGGGGGTTGCACAAGAATTTGAATTCAGGGTACGTATTTGCCACAGGGTCTGCCGGTATCAGTCCTACAGGGGCCTAAGTAGGGAGGAAGTTGCAAGCAGAGGGTTGAGTGGAGGGTGGGAAGGCTCCCCTCCCTACACCAATTCTTCCTTCCATTCAGATCAGGTAAAACATGCCCAAGGGAAGGAGATGGCAAAGTAACAAACAGAGGGTGAGTGGAGAGGAGCAGCCCGCTCTGCTTCGGCCCTTTCCCTATTTACCCAAACTGCGCAGACTCTGGGAAAGTCATTTAACTTCTCTGAGACTCAGCTTTCTCATCTGTAAAATGGGAGGGGACTAGCAGTTGAACCTTCCCCTCCCTATGGGAATAATGGCTTTCTTACTCCACAGGACTGTTGGGAGAATCTTACAAAATGTGTGTGGAAGTTCTGGGTAAATGGCAAAGACTGGGGTAGGGAACTTTGCATCCATAATCTTAAAAAAAATTTTTTTTATTGAAGTAGAATCAGTATACAGTGTTGCATCAATTTCTGGTGTACATAATCTCCTTTTTAATCCTCAAATCAACCCTGTGAAGTAGGTTACATTATTCTCATTTAACACTCGAGGGTGGGAAGGGACAGACTGGGATTTCAAAATGTAGAATAGATAAACAAGATTATACGGTATAGCACAGGGAAATATATACAAGATCTTGTGGTAGCTCACAGCAAAAAAAAATGTGACAATGAATATATGTATGTTCATATATAGCTGAAAAATTGTGCTCTACACTGGAATTCAACACAACATTGTAAAATGACTATAACTCAATAAAAAAAAATGTTTTAAAAAAACCCAAAACACTGGAGACAGCAGAAGTTGAACAGAGGGAGAGAGCCCGGACTTAACTCCAGGTCTGACTCCAAGAACTGACTCTCGGCTTGCCTTTTAGGGCTAACAGCTAGTAGAAGTTTGGTACTTGTGGCAATTTACATAGATCTCTGGTCTTTTTTTCAGAACCAGCTACTTTCCTCTCCCTCTTCTCAGCCCGTCTCCCTATAGTTCCAGCCACCTTGAACCCAGAGTAGCCGCGTGTCCTCTGAGTAAAGTGCAGGCAAGTGGTGGCCCTTGCTGGGTCAGGGTTAGATGAGATGGTCACGATGAGGAGTGGGATACAGGAGTGTGGCAGGGAGAGTGGGGGGCAGTACAAGGCCGGTGGATCCCAAACCTGGGAAGTTTTCAGAAAATCCCCAAGTCTCACTCTTCATGATTCTAAGACTTGGACCCAGATTTTGTTTGGTTTTGTTTAATTTTGTTTTTTATTGAAGTGTAGTTGATTTATAATGTTAGTTTCAGGTGTACAGCAAAGCAATTCAGTTATAAATATACATACATATTTTTTTTCATTTTCTTTTCCATTATATGTTATTACAAGAAATTGAATATAGTTCCCTGTGCTCTACGGTAGGTCCTTGTGGACCCATATTTTGGATGCTCACGACCAGCTGGGCTTGGGAAAGGGATGACGCAGCTACTTTACCTTCTTGGATGTAGCCGTTCAACAGCTATTCTAGTGCAGTGGTTCTCAAAGTGTGTTCCCCACACCAGTAGCATCAGTACCACCTGGAAATGTGTTAGAAATGCAAACTCTCAGGCCCCACCAAAGACCTACTGACCGGAGACTCTAATGGTGGGGCCCAGCAATCTGTGTTTTAGCAATAACTCTTGAGGGGATTTTCACACAGACTAACATTTGAGATCCACAAGTGTAGGGCAAGGACCTACTGAAGGTCAGGCATGTTGTTAGAGTTGGGACTAGGTAAGGGTGAATGAGCTGTGGTCTCTGCTTTTAAAGAGGCTGGAATCTGGTAGAGATGAGTTCAGGAGTTCTCAGTACTTGCTGAGAATAACTACACCCCCTCTCCCAACCAAGATTCCTTGGAGCCTAGGCACCTGGGTATTTTTGAAGGGTACTTGGTTCTATTAGAGTCTGATTTAGTTCAACACTTTTATTCATTGTGAGAGGGTGATTCTTAGGCATGGGGCAGGGAAACCATGGATTTGGGAAGATTCGTTTGTTTTTCGATGAGAGGGAGGTCATCAGAAGAAAGAGAGGAAAGAAACAGAGAAGACAGGGAGACACAAAATAATAATAATATTTATGGAGCACTTTCCACATGCCAGGCACTGTGCTAAGAGTTTTGCAAACACTGTCTCATTAAATCCTCCCAACTGCACTTTACACTGTAATTACCACCCCCTTTTGATAGAGAGGGAAATGGAGGCACAGGGAAGTCAAACTGCCCATCACACAGGTCGTAAATAATGGAAGTAGACCTTGAACTAGGGCTAGTGTAACTCCAGAGTGCATGCATTTTGCCACTATGCTTTGCTGCTTCTCTTATAGAACAGGAAGAAGTACCCACCTGTTCTTTGAACCCTTCAGTGGCTCAGTAGTGCCTGGATAATTAAACTTAACTGATTTGGCTTGGTATTCAGGGTCTCTCATACTGGGATCTCAAAGCTCCCTTTCAGTCTTTACTACCTCCTATCAAGATCCTTGTACTTCTGACACACTGGACCAACCGACTTCTCCATTTTCTCTTAACACTTCCTGACTACTTCACTTCTCACTCTCCTCCCTGTTGGGATCCTATCCATTCTTCAAAGCTTGGCTCAAAGGCCTCTTCCAACCTGATTGCCAGCCAGAAGTGGGCTTGCTCTCCCGAATCCCCAGAACACAATCCCCACCTCCGCACTCGGCACCGTTTGTACCCCACCCCACCCCACTTAGCCTGCCAGTACTTAGACGCAGAAGTACTCCAGACCCTTTGGTGTAACTGACAGAAGGAACGGTAATTCTCGAGTGGAGGTAGGAATAAGACCTCCAGAGATGGAGATCAAATGAGAAGGAACTGGGAGACAGAAAACAGAGGGGAGAGGGAGACGATGAAGACAAACACTGGGCGGCGACCAGACGGACCGCAGCCAGGGGACCCGAACTTCCCCCGCCCTTGCAGGCCCCCCACTGCCCAGGGACGGACGGAGCCGGTTCCTCGGTCGCGACTTCTGGGCAGGCAGCCCGCCCGGCGAGGGGTGGGGCGCGGGAGCGGCGGGGCGGCGCGCTCGGCCGGTCACCCGCATCCTCCGATTAGCATAAATCCCATTAGCCGCTCCCGGCGCGAAGCCGCGGCGCCGGCGGCTGGGGGAGCGGGTCTGGCGAGGGCTCTGCCTCGTGCGGCTGCGAGGGCGGCGCGCAACGGTGCTAACGTGTCCTCCGACGGCGCGTTCCAGCAGACAGAGGCCCTTTTACAGCCATTACCTCGCTGGCACCTCAGAACCACTCGGAGCGTGGGGCTCTCCCAACGTGGGAGATTAAATAACCAGGCCGAGATCTCGCCTCTAGTAAGTGGCAGAGCCGGGAATCGAATCCATGCTTTCTGGCACCAGCTCTCATGTTTTTAGCTTTACAGGTGGAGCCCCAGGATGCCTCCCTACCCAGTGAACTAGTTTGGGAAGAAAGGGGTTTAAGAACCCCACCATCCCCTACACACATACACACATACAAACACACAGCCTTACCTTTCCTGTGCTTTCTTCTCACCGGGCAGGCGCCACAGAGAAGGGGGTTGAGTGGAATGGGAGGGGTGTGGTGGTATAGGGGGTGAAGGGAGGTACAAGTCTCCAACCCTTAACCACCATTTGGGACACAGAGATTGGGTGTTTGGGTGGAATGTTTCCACCATCCTATTGAACCCAACTCCGCTCATTTCAATGGCCATTTATTGGAGCTGCAAAAGCAAGAGATTATAGCAGTAAATGAGAGGAGTACCATCTCAGTTCTCTGGAAGCTGAAAGTCTAGTAGGGAAAATCAAGAATATTTACTGAGCATTTACTGTGTGCCAGGAACTGTGCCAGATCTTTATGTGGCTATCTCATTTACTCCTCTCAATAGCTCTATGAAATAGGTATCATGATTTCCAGTTATAGACAAGTGAGCAAAGGCACAGATGACTTGTGAAAGGCCATATTGCTGGTAATTGGAAGAATGAGGAGGAAGATGAAACAAAGGAGCTGACACATGTGACAGGGGAGGAAGGGGGTGCTGGGGAAGCTTATAGCAAAGGCATGGCTCACTGCCTCAGAGATCTCCCTGAGCAAGGCAGAAAACATTTCAGCTGCCCAGAAGGGTGAGTAGAATTCAGCCAGGTAAAGAGGCTGTGGGAATGGGGAAGAGGAACTGCAAATGCCAGAGGGTCAGCAAGTGCAGCTCTAAGGGCAAGCCAGGGCCAGGTTAGGGGAGACTTGGTAAAGATTTTGGTCTTTATTGGGGAGGAGGTTACAGTCGTTCATGGTTTTAAATAGAGGCCTGATTATAATTGCATTTTTTAAAGATCATTCAGGGTGTAAAGAATGCAAGTGAGGGGCAAACAGATTCCCTGATGGCTTAGAATACTGAACTGGACTAGGGTGGTGACAGTAGGAAGGAGAAAAGTGGGCACATACAAGAGATACTTAAGAGTTGTGCTCAATAACTGGATAAAGGGTGAAAGGCAGAGAGAGAAAGCTGGGTCATTTTACACCCTCTTCTCCCTCTCAACCCCTAGGTCCAACCATTTAATAAAACCATTTCATTTCATGAATATCTTTCCCACCTGTCCCCTCCTTTCCATCCCCACTGTCAGTGGACTAATTCAGATCAAGTCCTCTCCCTAACAATAAAGCAAGAGTCTTTCTCCCTTCAGATTTTTCCCTCCCCAGAGAATCCTCAATGCCGTCTGAACATACTCCTTACGTAAAATGCAAACCTGGTCGAAGTCAGTCCAAGCCCCACTGACTCGTCATTGTGTCAATTACAAGATAGTCTCATCCCTTCCTAGTGTGGACATTCTTTGCTCTCTTCTTCTTCCCCTCCTCAGGCCTAAACTGCCCAAGCAAGAGGCATCACACCCACTGAACCCCCAACATTACCTGCAATGTTGAGGTAAATGTTCCTTCACAGCCCTAAACCTTCATAAATCCTTTGCTTATGTGTTTATTATATATACATGTGACTCATTCCTGAGAGGTCACATGATCTTCCCATTGACAGGAGTGTGCTGCCCCCTTCTAGCTGGTAAATTCCTATTCACACTTCAAGTTCCAGCTCAGATAGCAAGTCTCTGTATGCTTTTCTAATGCTCCCACTCCTTTGATAGGATTAATTGCTTCCTCATCTGTGCTTCTAAAGCACTTCACACATATTCTGTCCTTGTATGTGTTTAATTGTATTACAGGTATGAAAGGAGGCACAGGCTAATGCAATCAAGGAGTGCGCCTGACCTTGAAGGGTTGTGGGAAGGATTAAACAGGATAATATATGTATAGTTAATATTTCTTCATCTTGTTCCTAATAATATTAACAAAAATTTGTATTACAGTTTACAAAGTGTCAACTTTGATAGTGTTCCACACACTCTCCTGCTTGATCTGGGAATAAACCAGTGAGATAGGGATGGTATTATTATTTCTGTTTTATAGTTGGAGGAAGTGAAGTACAGAAGGATTAAAAAGCGATGATGCAGCTGGTTCAGTGGTATGCCTGCACACAAAAGTCCTCCACAGTGTTTGTTTAAATGGAGTAATGTTTTCCAGGTATAAAACCTGTGATCTTTCCTTTAAACTACCTGCTTCTTGCATGCATTAACCAATATTTTTTCAAATGGTGGGCAGCCAATCATTATTGAGTAATAAATTCAGTGCGGTAGGGATAACTAATATGGTGAGGGTGGTGGCAGGAGAATAGAAAAAAAATAGTTCACAGTTCATTACATGTAGTAAGGATAAGTAGAGTTCTATACTAGTGGTTGTAATGTAAAATCTATTTCTCACTGTGGATTTGGATTACAAGAAAGTATGAAAGCCCTGTGTTAGCACAATGCCAAGTTCTAAATTAACGTTTATTTGATGGAGTCATAGCACTTTGATTTTGTATTTTTTCCCCCGACACGTAGTTACTGGAAAGCAGAGATAATGTTATTTTTATTTTTCTGATTCCTAGTAGAGTCCTTGTTACAAATTTGGTGCACTTAATAAATAAATAACTGTGTCAAATGAAAGCCTCGATGAATGCAGGAATGAATGAAGGCATTGTATAGCTTAGTAAATATGGTTGCAAATAACTGCTGTTCTATCTCCTTACGGAATTCTTCCTGTTCATCCAAGAGACGCGACTTTGTTCAGTTAATAGTTTCCAAAAGCCCTATTTCCTTGCCTGGGGAAAACAGTAAGGCCAAGAATAATTTGTACTCAAGAACTAGCACTTGCCCTTAGTCAATATGGTATCCTAAATGGCTTCAGGAAAGAACTCTGGAGGGGGAAAAAGAAAGAAAATGCCAAACCCCTTGCCCTTAGTTAAGATGGCTACCTTTGGCCTCGCTCTATTAGAACGCGCGTGCCCATTCCTGTCCCCGCCCCTCCGCTTTGTCCTGACGCGTGCGTCGCAACGTAGGGAGACAGCGCGGGAGGAATAAATTTCTCTGTGATTGGTTGGTGTGGGATTTCAAACCCGAGCTGGCGGCGCGGGGCGGCTTTGCCGTTGGGTGAGGCGCAGAGGGAAGTGGAAGGCCGCCCAGGTGGGGCCAGGCGGACCCCGCCAAGTTGCGAGAAAGGTGCGTTTGGCGCTGGGTTTGTGGTGGAAGGGAGGGCGTCCGAGGCCTGGCACCTCCCTGGGGGTCGAGGTGGGAAGGTCGGCACTTACAGCCCCTCCTCTGGGGCTCTTCCCGGACCGTGGCGCGGGCGGCCTGGACGGGCGGTGGCGGGGGAGTGGGGGGCTTCTTTCTCTGCGCCGTGTTTTGTGGAAAGCCAGGGGGCATCTTTCTGAGATGGTGGCTTGAACAGGGCAGGAGCTACCCCAAAGAAGTGGCTATCACTTAAGACAGAGTTAGGGAGTGGGTGGGGGTTACACCCCAGTTCTTTTCGGAGGAACAAGACTTTTTCGAAGGGAAGATCCCTGGCTTTTGAGAGGCCAGGGCCGCCTGTAGTGGAGCCCCTCTCCCTAGTGGGCTGTGTGTGTCTAGGTAGGCAGTGACATCTTGCCCTTCCCATCCTAATTCTCAGCCTTAGTAACAAGGAGGCCTTACTTTACCCTTTCACATTCCTTTCCACAGGATTTCATTCCTCAGCAGAGGGTGTGTATAGAAACGTGGGGTGGGTGGGGAAAATAAGCTTTTTTTTTTTTTTTTTTAAGAAATTCTCTTTAATGTGTAAAGTGAGCTTTTTGAGTTATTGAAAGTGTTTAGAGAAGATGCCTTTTCTATAGCTTAATCATTCAACAGGTATTTATTAAGTGCAAAATATAAATACAAGACAATCTTATTTGGCTTTAAAGGAGCTTGCAATTTATTCAAGCTAATAAAATTTCTAAAGATAACTGATTTGGTGAATCTGGTAGGCCTTTACACTGCTGAGAGTACTGTACCTTGGTACAGCCCTTGTAGAAAATATTTTGAAAATATTTGTCAAGAGTCGTAAGAGGTTTTACCCTCTGATTTGGTAATGCTGGCCTTGGAAATCTACTTTAAGAAACACGGCCACTTGAAGAAAAGCACTGTCTATGTTGATGTCCAGTTTATTCCTTCAGTGAATATTAATCATTTGCCAAGTGTCAGGCACTGTTCTAGGCATCAGGGCCTCAGCAATGAACAAAACAAACAAAAATCTGTCTTCTTGGAACTTAAACTGTTGGGATGATAGACAATAAACAAAATAGGTAAGTTAATATATATATAAGTATGTTAGATGGAGATAAGTGCTTTCGAGTGAAAGAAAAGCATTGGGAGGACAGATGCAATTTAAAATATGGAGAATGAGACAATGATATTTGAATAAATACCTGAAGGAGGTGAGGGAGTGACCATGTGAGAGATTCTAGGCATCTGTAACAGAAAAACGAAATTACCTAAATGTCAACGGAAGAGAACAATTAAATAAATAATTGTTCATCAAATTTTTGTAACTTAAAGGAAACATAATAGAAAAAAGTAAAACACAAATTATATATAATCTTTGATGGCAATTCTATGAAGTATGAGGGCATAGTGGGCAAAAATTAGGGAGGTGCATGTAATTGTTTAGGGTGGTGAAGTTTTAGTTTCACCATTAAAAAGCATTAATTTTTTTTTGAACATAGAAAATTAACAGTCTGAGGCAGTGTTATACATCTGCTAAGTGTTGTAAATAATAGAGGTAATTTAGGACTAAAATGGTAAGAGTGCTTTAGTGAATTGGTGAGACTTATACTGGACCTTGAAGAATGGAACACTTCAGAATGAAAAGAATTTGCAGAAGAGGAGAACTTAGTATAATGAATTTCTGAAATTTTTGATAATAATTTTCTGAAAAATAATAATTCAACTTGTCCCGTTCTGTATTTTAATCTTCATTCATGTTGGACTGAGGATGTTCTGTTTACTCTTTCTGCAGTTGATTTGCTCATAAGAACATTTGGTTTCAAGATATTCCTTCTGCCTGCCAGTTGAATAGAGGCTTTTGATATGGTGAAGCAGAAGCTGGACAGTTGGGAAAAAAAGTTGTTCTGAAATGCTTTCATATGAAAGAATCTTGTATTGAAACAGTCTTAGGGAATGTTTTTTCTTGGCAGCAGAGAACCTGTGTTGTTGATTTCTTGGGAATCTCGAGATTTAGTAATGTTTGTGAGAATGTTTTTCATTAAAACTCTCCCTAAAAACTCATTGCTTTGTCTTACAATATTTAACACCCTTGATGCATCTAAAACCTGATGTATAGCTCTCTTAATAGTGTTGTTTGTAGGGGGAGGAAGAAGAGGATAGAGGCTTTTTCCAGGATACTCTGCAGTAAGATCTGTAATAGTCTGTTATTCTGAAGGATGATGTCTGTTCTCTTGGCTGGGTGATTGAAATTAAATTGGGGACTCAAAGCAATCACATCAAGCTGAGCCTCTTTTCGTGGTGATGCCAAATTGCTCCCTTAGGAATACTCACAGATTGGGAGTCTGTAACATAGTGACTTCTCCATCTCTGGGGCTTCTCATCAATAACAGCTGAGATTCTCTAGCACCTTTTTGTTCAGAGTGCTCCACAAACTGATTTCCTTGCTGCACACAGGGATCATTTCAGCTCTCCCGAAAGGCAGCCGCCTCTGTAGTGAAAAGTGACAGCTGTTTTACAGCTGCAAAGCAATGTACTACAATATGACTTTGTTTTTGTTTCCTTTCACATTAGTGTATCTCCTAGCTATGGAGCTAAATAATAAAGGAGGAGAAATAAAGAAGTATTCGTGAGGGTGAAAATGTGACCCAGCAGGAAAATTAAGACAATTTTCAATTGACATTGAATAGGATGAGTAAATTTTAGCCTTTCAAGTTACAATTTGGCTGAGATATGAGTTAGTACTGATGCTGAAAGATATTTTTGTCATCTATGAATAATTCCTGAGAGTCACTGCTATAGAATGTTAATAAAAATACACAGCCCCCCCCCCCCCCCAGTGTATAAAGAGAAGAGGATTATATTTGCTACTGCTGTTTTTGGATTGCCCAAAGTAAACCTATGTTAGAGGAAAAACTTCTCAGATGCCATGAGCCTCATGTAGAAGATCTTGTTTAAGAGCCCAGGTCAAATTTTGCTATCTCCTCCCTTCTTTTTGATCTGGGTCCCAGCTATGATTTGGTAATCACTATTCTAGGATGTAAATAACAACAGTCAGACCAAAACAAAAAAATAAGACCAAAAAATGTATACCCACTATAATAATACCCTATATTCTTATAGTGAGGCTCAATTTACACATTATAAAACTTACCTACATTGATTTGTAATATTCTATGAGGTAAATAGGACAGGTATTATTGTTCCCATTTATAAATGTGTCTCAGAATTTCAGTGACTTATCCATGGATTTACAGTGTGTAAATAGAAGAACTAAAACTTTATCCCAGGTCTTTTGCCCCCCTCACCTTTTTTAAACTCTTCTGTTTGTTTTCATCCTTATTAAACATTGATGTTCAGGTAGATTGGGAAGTGTTTTTGGCAGTAGAATGGGGGTGTGTGTTCATTTATGTGTTTGATAAAAATATCAAATATTTTTTTAAAAACTGTGTGTAATACAGTAGTGCAAAATGTAAGGTTTCTCCTCTCAAATCTACAGTCTAGATGGAACATAGGATAGAAACATGGTAAAGTTAAATTAGAGTACAAGGTGTGTCTGAGGGCCAACTGAGCAAAGCAGTTGGGGAAAGACTGGGGCCAAGGAGATCAGTTGAATTGAGTGATAATGACCTGCAAGTGATGAGAGCATGGTATATCACACATGAGAGAAGAATCCCCAAAGTCTGGTGATTATATTTGCAGGAAAGGAAGTAACTTAAGGTGATTCTGAGATTTGGAACTAAGGGGGTGAATAATCAAAAAAAAGGAAATCAAATTCAGGAGTCAGTAGGGGAGGGAGTAGGGTTGGTCAGTGGGAAGGGTAGTTGGTGATATATTTGGGGGAAGGATAAAACAATGTCTCAAATCAAAATCAACATCCAGGGCATCCCAAACAAATTGAGAGCTACGGGATTGAGTTACGAGAGAGGCAGGGCTGGAGAGAGAAATAGGTGAGTTGTCTGGAGAGATGTAATGACTAAAGTGGGATGATTTGATATGTTCAGTCACACAACTCCTTCCTAGGTCCTGGGCGTCATGTTAGAGCAGCGTAGATTGAGGTAGTTGTATGAGATAACAGTTACTATGGTGAGATGTGCCCAAGTAGGTACTCTGTATCTTTAGTCTTTTCAGGAATCAAGTTGTGTTTTCAAGAGAATGCCTCCGCACAATACTCACTCTAGGGAGTGGTATGCACAAAGAAAATGGGAAAGAAGGATAGAGGAACTTGAGAAAATGGAGGATTTCTCTTAAAGGGACAAAGAATCAGGTTGTACTGTCATTTAAGACATACAGACCGTCTGAATTTTTGTTTAAACAACCAGTTTTCATTGCCCTAGTTGCACTGTCACATTTTCCTTTTCTATATTCCTGGACAGATAGAAGTTTTCCTATGTACTGAGCTTGCTGTCTTATAGTCTCAGAATATGCACACAAGTTCAGAGGTGATAGGAACCAAGTATACCCCACATGAAAACTGATCGGCTTCTTCCACTTTTGTTGGGAGCCAAAGGGAATCGTCATTTGAGTAGGCTGCTGAATGCCCTGCCCAGGTGTCTGGCCTGTAGCACTTAGGTGCGCTTGCCTTTTTTTGTCATACTGTGAAAATCCACAGGCATCTCTGTAACTTCTACATCTCTTCCTACCAGTTTTAGTGCTATTCTTTTAGTTTTGTTCTTAGTTTAGAGAAGGAGCTTTGTAGTAGATTTGTTGGTCTGGTTGCTTAGCAGCTTGCTGTGATTATGTAGCTTGGAACAGATAGATTGCCATTTGAGAATCTTGGTTTCCGGCCCTGATTCAGGTATATATTGCATCCAAGCTTGGAGTTGAAAGCTTTTTTACTATTAGAGCAATCATCATACAAGTACAAATGAATAATTCTATAGCATTTAATAGAAAATATCTTTATGTTTATATATTCCTTTGTGTCCCCCACCTCCCCACCTCCCTCTTCCTTGCCCTCATAGCTTCTGGTACACCCTTACAAACATTGTAAAACCACTAAACCTTTGTAAAAGAGTTCTTAAAATTTTATTTAGATGCATGAAAAAAGGGCCTGGACTAGAATGTTGAAGGGGTGGTTGGGAGAAACATAAGAAGAATCCTTTAATAGTATTTCTGAGAATGTTCAATTTTCAATTAAATATGATTTTTAATTTTATTTCCTTGATAATTTTCATAACATTCCATTGATATCTTTCTTTCTTGACTGTTAAATGAAGATCTTATTTCCTCAAAGTGTTCCCAGTTCAAGTCTATTTGAGTAGTACTGCCTGTAAGGACACAGTTTTTAACGTAACATCAGCAAATCTTTAGGGGCAAATATGAAGCCTGAAATTCACTATATGGAACACAGTAGTGAATGATTTTTCCTTTGCCCTTCTCACTGTGAAGGTGGTATATTGTTTCCTTGATGCCAGAACGTGGTACAACATAATCCTTTGCCTATACTTAGTATAAATTTATTAGATATAGTCCCTGCACGCAGTCCATCAGAGAGCCCTGCATTACAGAAATAATTCTCGTGCTGCTGAGCTGGCGATTTCCCCACTTAATCACTTGTGTGACGTCGTCTGTGCCGTTGGTAAGAAATGTGCTGACCATGTCCTGCGTTTTAAGAGGCAGTTGCAACATGGTATTAGCTACAAATGAAATTTAAAATAAACCTTTTAAGTTACATTGAAAGTCTTCAAAGTGCAGGAGGATTAAAGTGGCCAAAAATGTTAAATTAATCATTAGGTTTGACTAAGTTGGTTACCTAGTAATCAACTAACATACTTGTCCCTAATTGCTTTCATCTCAGCTCCAGAGTGATTGCAGAGTGGAGGAAAAGAAATAGGCAGGAAGGGAGGGGTGTTATATTCAGAGGACTGAAATGCTTTTGTAATTTTCAAATGAGCTTAAACATTCCAACTTTGTTTTTATAATTAGGATTACACAAAACATCAATTGTTGGCCTTGGATTATTATAATGGTAGCTACACGTGGAAGAGTCCAGATGTTAGTCACTGATGACTGTACTGGATTGCTACTGAATCTTTTGTCTGAGGGAGATGGCAGGACCCCTAATGTATATTTGATTTCTTGGCAGAAAGATGGATACTACGATGCTGAATTTGCGGAATCTGTTTGAGCAGCTTGTACGCCGGGTGGAGATTCTCAGTGAAGGAAATGAACTCCGTAAGTCATTCTGAGCTGGCTTGTGTGAAGAGAAAAAACAGATTTCACATTTGGGTGTTCTATAAGGCTGAAGTGTGTTCCAATCCTAAAATTGTTTTTCATTTGAGTTACCTAAAAAGAAAATGATGATCACTTATCTATGGTCAAAAAGCTTAATGAACACTCATTCTAAATGGTCACCTTTTTTTTCTGCAGTGGTTTTTAAATGGGTTTTACCCAGACTCTTTTCATTATCAAGGTTCTCTTTTCACTAAATAGTTGGCATTAGTTGCTAATTTTATTTTCATATCACTAACTGGGCAAAATCTACTGAATTTCCAAGATTGTTGCCTGTTTTCCTTAGAGTAGTAGTTGTCTAAATTTTTTATCTTGAGTTTTCCCTGTGTTCTAAAAAATATTTTCAAACGAAAAGGAGAAAAATGACATAATTTCTTTTTGAAAGAGGGGCAGTTCATCTGCTTTCACCTCCTTCATTTATTTGGTGCTTAGTACTAAAAGGGTGAGGTTGGATGGTGAGCTGAGGAGAAAAAGGAGGTGGTGATGGAATAGTCTTATGGGAAGTATATTAGTGAGAAGGGTGGGGCTGATAGCACTGACTTAAGTGATCTAAAGAGTTATTCTTTACCAGGTTCTCTTTGTGTTGCCATCCCCTCTGTTTCCAGATTTTCCTTAATACCTATTTTAGTAGGTATTGCTATTAAGTCAGCCTCATTGATATAAAAGTAATGCAAGAACTGTGTCTTAAACTTTTAAAAAAAATCTCCATAGTACTTAGTATGGTGTCTTGCTTATGCCATTCAATATTTTCTTTAATTTGATTGATGTTTTTAATGGTTCTCATCCACTTATAAGCCCTTCAAAACAGTATTCTATCTTCTTTTTCTAATAGCTGTTTCATGACCCTATCATCTGGTACCAACTCAGTAACCATGATGGCATACTAATTAGGCTTCTCTTTGAGCTCACATCATCTCAGAAGATAGATTACTTTGGAGTCTAGTGGGGAAGAGTATTGACTAACAGATCTTAAAATTCAGGTTCCCTCAGCATATACTCAGTGAGAACCTATCACAGCTTCTAGCACATGTTGAGGGAAAGGGATGACTAAATGGCTTCCAAAAAGTATGGTTTGGTTGAGCCTTAGATTAGATATAGGGTAGGATCCCAACAGTCAGAGATGAAAGAGGGCATTTGGGGTCAAGGGAACAACCTGAGTGGCGGCAAGAGGGTGTAGGGTGTGAGGGGAGTACGAGTAAGGGGGGTTGACTTAATCAGGGCTGTGATTTAGGAAGGTTACGCTGGCTGAGGCGGAGGCTGCCTTAGAGGTGGAGGTGGGAGACTGACTAGGACATGGCTGCCATGACTCAGGAAATAGGCAGTGGGAGCCCCGACTGGAGTGGTGATTCTGAAGATGGAAATAAGGGGAAATGGGTGGAAGAGAGAGTGATAAGATCTTTTAGGAGAAGGCAGCTGATAGTATGTGGGGGCAGAGGGAGGAATCTGAGTTTTGTAGTCTCAGTAAGTAGAGCTGGCTTTTAACTGTTACTTCTGTGTCTGTTTCTCCATCTGTAAGATAGGAATTTTGTGGTGAGCATTGGGAGATGAACGAGATACTAGTTGTGAAAATACCTTTGGAAGTAACTATACCAAAAAAATAGAAGGTACTTATTTTTATAGGAACCTTTATTTTATAAGCAAATTTCTATTTTCCCATCGACTTCTGTTATGAAATAGAGGTATGTTTTGTCCCCTCTCCAGATCCCTAACTTGGAACATTGACTTTTGAGTAACTAAAGTGTCTTAGTGTTTTCTGGACCCTAGAATCTTTTTTTCTGCAACCAGCCAGTCTCTGTTCTTTTCTTGGATTCCAGGAATTCCTCCCATGCCTAAGTATCCCTGACTCCTTACTCTTGCTTTTCGTCATAACTTTAGTCCTCTTTCTCCTTTTTGTATAGGAATTTTTATTTTACAGCTAAGTCCAAGGTTACTGAAAGATCAGAGTGAAGGTTAACATTCAAATAAAATGTCTTTAATAGCCTAGATATTTTATCTTTGTTTTCCCTGGTCTACATGATTTTTATCTTCTATTTTTATCATGAGCTGCCTGAAATTTTTTTGATGTTGGTGTAAATTAGGAATAAATATAACTTAATATTTATCAGGTGCCTATTGTGTGCCAGCACCATACTAGGTTGGTGCTATGCTATCTGTGTACGGTAGGTGATACTAAAGTGCATGTGACATGGTGTCTGTCTTCAAGAAGATTGTGGTATTTAAGTTTCAGTAACAAGATTCTGTCTCATGAAGCAGAAGATAATACAAGTATCAAAATATATGCTTTTGGGAAGTACAGAAAAATGTGCAGCAAAAAGATTAAGCAAGGTTTCATAGAGCAGATGGGATGGGTAGGAAAATGGGTGCATAAGAGAGAATAGATAGGGCATTCCTTTTGGAGAGCATAGCTTGATCATAAGCGATAAGGCAGAAATGAACACAGATCCGTCCTGAGGGCTGGGACAGACTGGTTTAGTGAGAGGGTATTGAGTAGTGATGGGAAGTTTGATTAGACTGGTAAGGTAGGCTTGGATGTCTCGAGTTTAAATATGATCTGAACAGTAATTTTCTTCATTCATTCGTTCGTTGAATATTTATGTGCCTACAGTGTACTAGGTAGAGTGCAAGGCACTGGGGATAAAAGCAAGAAAGAGATATGGATCCTTGCCCTTAAGACGAGGAAGAGCCTGTGCAAATGCCCTAGATGGAGTGAGCTGAAAAAACAAGATTTCTGGAATTGCTTTAATCTCTTTGCTGAACCATGAACTAAATCCTGATTTCTTTTTCCTAGATCAAAGATTATTCTCAATTTGTTTTAAGGAAATGTCCCTTCTCCTTTGTCATTTTAGATAGATGAATTTTGTAATTTAATATACACATAGCCCTTTTAAGGAGATCATTTGAATTCAGTAAACCTTTTGAATGTGTACTTCATGACAAGGGCTAGTACCAAATTGAACTGTGATTCACACACTGACCAAAAAATGCCATTCATGTTTATTGATCTCCAGCATCAAAATTTTTCCTGGCTTGTGGTCTAAAGTGCCTTTTTGACCCATCCTTGCCCAATTAGTTTACAACAGAATTGTACATAGAAGTAATATCTTCATCATGTATGCAAATGTTCTGATTTTGGCGTAATATAAACTAAACTAGTAATTTAATCATCTGTATTAAAATGGGAACTGTGTCCTTGAAATGAACTGATAACTTTATTTGGTTTCAGTTCTATGGTTCAACTCAGTTAGACCTGTAACATACACCAATTAACAGTGAATGGAATTAAAACCCCAATTTAATAAGACTTATCACAAAGTATCCTAAAGAACAAACAAACCAGTGAAATTAGGTCAAATGGAAATCTTTTCATTCTCAAAATTATTTTTCAATTCAGTAAATATTTGAGTGTGTAGGCAACACTATATTTAGAAACATTTAATTGACCACAGTGTGGAGCTAGAAAGTTTTTAGACTGTGGAGTTGAAAAGTCTGTTTACTGTTCTTTATTTTTTTAAATTGAAGTGTTACATACATCAAAAAAGTACACAAATAATAAGTGCATTGCTTGATGAATCACAGGAGTAAATGTGACTAAGAACCAGCTCTTGTTTTTAATTTTTTTCCTTGTGAATTTAGAATTTTGAAAGAGTTAAATTTGTAAAAGGATATATTAATTTTCTTTTTCTTTAAGTTACGAGGGGGAAAAAAAACCTTAGTAATGTGTTTCCAAACTGTAAACTAAACCAGTATATCATTTAAAACTATTTGAATTGTAATAATATATTTTACTTTTTGAGATCCTTGATATTTGCCTTGTCTTAAGATAACTAGATCATAATACCCTGTTTTGCTAAAATCTGTTGTTTGCTAAAAACCTAGGTTTCCTTGTGGGGAAGGCCTGGTTTTTCTACATTAATTATCCTAATTTATAAGTTTGAAATATAGTCAAATTATTAAAATTGCTTTAAAATGGCACTATATTATTTCTGTGCTCTTAGGTTAAATTCAAATAGGAAAACTGCCCTTATTACCTAAGAATCTGCTAGCTTTGTGTGAATTTGGCCTAGTTTCAGCTGTAAACTGGGTTAGTTTGACCAGCAGGATGTACGTTTTAGAAACTTGCTCCATCATTCTGGTGGAGAATGATGCTTAGAGATAGATTGAGGTTAACTAGAAAATAGAAAGGCATTGTAGAATAGTCTTTGCCAATGGCAGTTGATAGGAACAGATGCCACCAGGGTTATTATGCTTGGAGGTGCTGCCTTGGAAGTTATGTGCTCTTCGCAGACACTTGAAAAGAGTCCACATTCCACTCTCAGTGACTCACCCAAACTAGTATGATCTTCTCTTCCTGTGTCTTTCCAACTGGAATGTTTACATACCCTTCAGGGCTGTGTTAAAACAGTGAAAGCAAATTGGCTGTTTACTTTCAAATCAATAGTTGTATAATTATATAGCTGAATGCAATTGTGGGTTTAGACATCTGTAATATTAATCTACATCTACCGGAGCATATTACAGCAGTAACATTTGAATTTGCAGTAGTTTAACGCCTTTGGCGCAGCAATACGTGACTCTAAAGGAGGCTGTTTTTGTTTTATAGCTGTAACTGTCCTGGTGCGTGACAGCTGCCCCAAAGGTATCCCCCTTTAATTGCCTTCTGTTCAGGAGCTTTCACTGTTAGGGTTACATCTGGAGCCAGGTGACTAATGAATTACTTACTCCATAGCAGACGCCACTGGCTAAGCCAAAAGTAAGTGGTTATTGACCACTGAAACTTCTCATCCCGAGTGGTGAACATATATCCAGGATCTGTTCCTGGTTATTTTTAGCTAGATTTGCCCATAGTACAGCTGGTCCCTCAACTATGTATTTGGAGTAAAACTAAGCAGAGGACTCATTTATTAGAGCATTTATACCCTATTTGGTATTTGAATTATTAAAATTTCCCCCTTTTCTTAGAATTTATCCAGTTGGCAAAGGACTTTGAAGATTTCCGTAAAAAGTGGCAGAGAACAGACCATGAGCTGGGCAAATACAAGGATCTTTTGATGAAAGCAGAGACTGAGCGTAGTGCCCTGGATGTTAAGCTGAAGCATGCGCGCAATCAGGTGGATGTGGAGATCAAACGCAGGCAGCGAGCTGAGGCTGACTGCGAAAAGCTGGTGTGTATTGTTTTTATGCTAGAACTGTGACAGTGGGGGAGGCGGAAGCATCATTTGATAATGTTTCCACCTGCCCAGATATACCTGGTTTCTTCTACTACATTAAAGAACTGAAAGCACCCTGTCCAGTGGCAGCTTGTCCGTGATTGGAGCTGAAATTACAGCCTGTTCTTCATAAGTTGAAATTTAATTTTTTTCCCCTTTAGACCTGAGACTTATTTAATAGATTTCAAGTGAGAATTTAAAGAATTAAAATTAGGAGGAAAGTCAGGGAAATCCTAGCATATTTGGTCAGTCACAAGATATTGGCTGTCTCTCATTAATGATTATAAGTGCTACTTAGAACATCCTTATCCTTATATCAGTTTGTCATTGATACGGGCAGGACAACTCTTAAGTCTTTCCTTCATCACTGCTCTTAATTTAGGGTAAAGAGCTGGATGTATTCAACCAGTGTGATTAGCACAGCACACTATCATTTTGATGTACTAGGGTGGGTCATGGTACAAAGGAAAGGCTTCACTAGGAGGGACCAGTCCATCTTGGTACAGTGTTAGATGCCTAAGTAAGCTCACATTGTCTGGTTCCAGTGCATTAAAGCTTTCTATCCATTTTAATATATTTCGCGCCACCGTTTAGAAAGGTGAGTGGCTGTTTTGATCTATAGAAGAAGCCAATAATTGTCCTGATAAAATGACACTAAAGTGTGTTTGCTCTACGAAATTTATTTTGGGATTCTCATTTTGCAATACTCCCTTCTCTTGGATTAGCAGTTTGATCCAAAAGTCTTGTAGCAGAAACTCCACTATTTGAGATGGAGTTCATTTTACCAGTCAGAAATCAGAGACACAATCTGGGCTTGATGAGAATTAATATGCTATTGGTGTAGCAGCCTTCCTGAAGGCTTATTTGCATAATGCTGTATTTTAATGTCTTCTGGTCTGCCTGTCCCATAAATTTGAGGTGAAGCTTTCTCCCCTGGTTAGCTAGGATGTTTTACTCTGCTTTGGTCTGTAGGAAAGACAGATTCAGCTGATTCGAGAGATGCTCATGTGTGACACATCTGGCAGCATTCAACTGAGCGAGGAGCAAAAATCAGCTCTGGCTTTTCTCAACAGAGGCCAACCATCCAGCGGCAATGCTGGGAACAAAAGGTGGGGGAACTGCATCTGTTGTTATCTGATCACAAGCATCACAGCTGTCAGAAGTTCTTGTTATCTAAACTCTTAAATATACTGCTTCTGGAATGTGTGCTGAATAAAGCAGAAAAAGACTTTGGAGGAAGGGTGGATGGGAAATGAAGGCGCAGGGGCCTCCCTCTTTATTTTATTTTATATTTTTTTTCTTTCCTTAAGATGTTTCATCATGGGTAAAATTTGATGTTGGTGCTAAATTGCACTTCAGTAACTAATCCTGCACATTGCTGAGAGACCTAAAGGTGGAAGTGGCAGTTCAGCAATACTTCAGGTGTTTGCTCTCCAGAGAGCTCTTGTAGCTCTTCTAGTTTAGAAAGGCCTTCTGTGAGCAAGACCAGATAATAATTTTGGTTCCACTGCATCACTGTTTAAAATAGTCTCAACCAGGCTTTGAATTTAACACCCCTAATACAATACGTAGGAAAAGGTCAGCACTCTTCGAGCGATTTATTTTGTTGCCTGGTTGTTTTATGGGGAATCTTTATAACTAAGAAGATGTACAGGCTTAATTTCTTAGAAAGCTAATGCTGGGTAATACTCTTCTCTTGTAGAAAGCAACCACAGTTGGGATCAAATTAAACTTCACTCTTCTGCCTTGTGAATCTGCAGTAGCCTGTAGTACAGTCTCAGCAGGGAATAGCACCTGTGCCCCTGACTGTTAACTTTCAACTACTGTTATAAGGCCTTTGCTGAAATGGCAGCTGTGCTGCATGTGCATGCACGCACATCTCCCCATGTAAACCATAAAAAGCAACCCACCCCAGCTAGGGTTTGAGCTTGTAGTTATCTCCATGGGGAAGATATTGCTGTGAAATTGCTGATGTTACCTGACCAGTGTGACTTGTTCTGGTGTTGATGGATTTTACTTTCCACAGTCTTGTGTCTAACGCTACTGTTTTACTCATCTAGACTGTCAACCATTGATGAATCTGGTTCCATTTTATCGGATATCAGCTTTGACAAGACTGATGAATCGTTGGTAATGAACACTTGATTTCTGAGAATTATCTATTTTTCTTAACCCTGCTCCCTCAGGAATAGCTGTCCTGTCCTCTTTTCTGGAATTCCTTTATTACTATTTTATTACTTGATGTGTTATAGATACTGATCTAGCATTTAAAAATATAAATGCATATAAGCTATAAGAGACTGGCTTACATATTTATTTAATTTCTGGAAATAAGAATACAAGAATACAGAATTTAGGATTTGGCATGAGGTTAAATTTATTTAACATATCTATGAGCTGTGTGTACTAATTGATTACTATATCTCGACTTATTTTAAAACCCAAGCTAACACCAAAAAAAAAAAAAAAAGCAAGACTCTATCCAAGAAGAGTTTATTTGCTGCTCTTGGGGGGAAGAGATTTGTGCCTTATTTCTGAATTAATTTGGTTCTTGAGGAAGACTTAGTCCTACTTCACAATTAGAAGGAAACCAGTGCCCTGGAACTTCAGCCAGAAGGCAGATGAAAATTCCCAGGCACTATATAATGCGTTAATGAACAGCGGTTCACGTGTCTAAGCTCTTTGTTACCCTGCTTTTGTGAGGTAGCACCCTTCTCAACTTATGGTGGTATTTCTGGATAAGAGGTCATCTCCTGATATTTTAGTCTCTGATGTTCTGGAGATTGGTTTGTGTATCTTTTCTGTTTTACTGGATGAAAGGTAGCAAACAAGACAGTAAATCAGGAGGGTATTGGTAGTTGGTTTTCTGATGATAACAAGACATGTGATAACTCCTTGTTGCATAGGCTTAGAGTTTTTTGTCCAAATTCAGTGTTTGACTAGGGAAATAATTACCATTTTGTAGATACAAATATTAGGTGTCATCTTTTTGAAATAAGGAATGGCATAGTTTGGGATACATAATTAAACTAGAATATATTATTAGCTGATTTTAGAGCTAGACCTGTGATGTGGTATCTGTCGTAACCGAAGCTGAAACAAACAAGCAGTAGCTAAATTACTTGACCATGAATTGGAGAGGTTACATTTATTTAGCTAAGTTATATACAGCTGTTTCTGGATTTTGCATGTTTAGGGATTATCAGGAATAAGGAGGTCATAGGTAGCTAGTAAAAATGAATGCAAATGGTTAAAATAAGTGAGGTAAAACTAGACCACAGTGAAAGACAAACAATTCTTCAGTGTCTATATGAATGTCTTTTTTTAGGGCCTAAGTAAGAGGGATGATGGAGAGACATAAAACCTAAACTAGAACTTTGAAAGTGGCTCTATTGTGCAGAACATCTGATTAGATGATAGCAGTCCCTTAAGAGCAAAGATCACATCTAACACGATCAGCATAGTGCCTAACATTCTGTAAGGTCTAAAACTAATTACAGAAATCATCAGAAATAAAGGACCAGGCACTGGAGATAATCACGACAGAAGTTGATTCTTTTAACCTTTTCTTGCCTCTGTGGTATTGATTCCTGATTCTATTATAATAGCTTCAATTTTGGAAAGAAAGCATGTTAACTTACTACAGCTCTTGTAGCTATGACATTTGGGACCCTCCCTTCCCCCTCTCCCTGACTTGTGAGTTAGGTACTCTGACTCAAGAGGCCTTTAAAATTCTCTGCAAATGTATTTGCACAGGGTTTAGGGGAGGCCTAACCAAAGAAAGAAATTAATACAGTGTAATTGTCAACAGGATTGGGATTCTTCTTTGGTAAAGACTTTTAAACTGAAGAAGAGAGAAAAGAGGGTATGTATGGTTCTGTTTAGTTTTTTTTTTTTTTTTTTTTTTTTTTTTACAAAGTAGCAATGAAAGAATTTTCTCTGGAAATTTTGCCATGATGTTGCATTCCTGATACGGTGCTCTAGCCGTTATTAAACCTGTATTACAAATGAATCCTTGTTGTGGGGGTGGTATTGATGTTCCTTGAGGTATTAACTCAGGACAGAATTCTGTCCTGTTTCACTTCTCCGGGCTGCTCTCAGTTCATTTATCGAGAGGAAAAGGATATATCTGTTTGTTTTGAGTTGTCATATGAATTTTTATGTAGGACTTTTTGTGCTCTAATATAAGCTTCAGATGAAATGTGTATATAATGGGATATACAGAGAACTATCTGTGTGTGCTTGTTTAGGGTACTTAATATGTTTCCAAAGACTTCTGTCCTTAAATAAGATTACACTCTACTTTTTCTAGTGCTGTCATCTAAAATTTTCCAAAGCTTGCTTGTTTCTTCTAGGGTATTGAGCACATTTTTGTGTTGGTACAACGTAAGCTTCAAGTGGAAATAGGCAATGAGAGAGAGAACATTGTTATTTACTACAGCCCTGGTATCTAGGGCTTGCGTCCACATTGTCTAATGGGTAATTTTATCTTTTGTGCTTCAGATCTTCTGTTTGGTACTAAAGTTCTTGGTTTTTGCCCCATCTCTAGCGCTCTAGTAGCCGACAGTTCATTGACGGTCCCCCTGGACCTATAAAGAAAACTCGTTCCATTGGCTCCACAGTAGACCAGGTAAGAATAGTCAGGCTAAGAGAATTTTGTTCTCGAACACATCAAAGATTAGTGGCCCCAAGCATTAAAAATCCCGAGTCAACATTGCAGTGTTATTGAGAGAGATGTTTAGTGAAAGTTTTTCTCTGTAATAGAATCCTTATCCATATGAATAGAACAGTAAACAACTTCCAGCTTTATGTTTGGTTCTTAGTTGCTTGTATGTAAACCCCTGTGACCTATATTTCTATTTTAAAGTATGAGATTTCAACTTAAGAGTGTTTGGGACTGGAGGCTTAAGTCCTAACTGAGACTCAAGAATTTTTCAGCTACTCCAGAACACCCTATAGTGGAGGGGAAATGAGATTCATCCTTCCCTCATTACTACCTTTGTTTTAGGGGAATGAATCCATAGTTGCAAAAACTACAGTGACTGTTCCCAATGATGGCGGGCCCATCGAAGCTGTGTCCACTATTGAGACTGTGCCATACTGGACCAGGAGCCGAAGGAAAACAGGTCCGGGGGTTTGTGACTGAATGGCCTGTGTAAAATGACTGGTAAAATCTGGGGAGAACTGGAGCCTCAGAACCCTCGTTCAGCAGGAGTTGGATGTGTTGGGTGGTTTCCTACACTGCTTACCGAGGGCCAGAGCACTGTTCGTGTCATGCTCTGCCTTTGGCTTGCTAGCCTGGCCTTCGCCATAGTGTAGAACTTGTTCTTCTGGAAATGATTCTTTGCATAGCCGTTATATTCACTTCTGATCAGTATTACAGATTACCGGTTATCTACCAGTTATGTATTAAAATTGGGGTTAGAATTCAGAAGGAACAAAATACTTAAGACACAAAGCTTATAGTTGCCTGATTTCTAGGTACTTTACAGCCTTGGAACAGTGACTCCACCTTGAGCAGCAGGCAGTTGGAGCCGAGAACGGAGACAGACGGCCCCAGCACTCCGCAAAGCAATGGAGGGATGCGCCTGCACGACTTTGTCTCCAAGACGGTGGGTCTGGGGTTGCTGCCGCTCTTGGGCATGTCTGACTTTTTAATTCTGGAAGTACCAGCAACAAATTTAGATTCTTCTGTGTTATCAAGCTAAAAGTCAAATTTCCTCCTCCTTCCAGTCCCACTCTCCATGGGTAACTACTGGTTACAGAGGGTGTATATCTTTCCATTCTGTGAGTAATACTAAATTAAAACTAAAACACTATTCAGAAGCAGTTGTTTGTGCTTTTTAGTGACGTGTATTTATACTTCATGCTTGAATATAGCACTTTTTTTTTTTTCGTTGGAGGTACCGGGGATTGAACCCAGGATCTTGTGCATGCTATGCACGTGCTCTGCCACTGAGCTATTACCCTCCTCCCCAAATAGAGCACATTTTAACTTTGTCCCATTTGATTTCCTCATAAAAACCCAAGCAAACCGACTGACTGAGGCTCAGAGGAGTTAACTGACTTGTTTGAGCCACAGGACAGTAAGTGGCAAAGTTAACATGGGGGCTTTCTGACTCCTTGTCAACAGATTCTTTCCAGTACTACAGTGATCTCTTCCAGATGAGTGCCCTTACACAAGCTACTTAGCCTCTTTTTGCTTCTGTTCCCTTATCTTAAAGAATACAAGACCTTATTTTATAGGATTATTGTGAGAATTACACAAATAAATATGTGTAATGGGATTAGAAAGTTGTTTGGCACATGCTAAGTGCCTAATAAATGCTGGTAGATGATGATGATAATTGTCTAATTCATACCACTCCCGGTTTCATCCTCAGGTTATTAAGCCCGAATCTTGTGTTCCATGTGGAAAGCGAATAAAATTTGGCAAGCTGTCTCTGAAGTGTCGAGACTGTCGCGTGGTCTCTCATCCAGAATGTCGGGATCGCTGTCCCCTCCCCTGCATTCCTACCCTGATAGGAACACCTGTCAAGATCGGAGAGGTGCGCTGTGGGAGCTGTCATTGTGTTATGGCTACTTTAGCTTTTCAAAAGCTTAAGGTCTTTTTTTTCCTAAAATTAATAATTCCAAGTATATTTCTTCCCACAAATAATGAATAGAAATTACAAAATGTTAACTTGCAGCAGAATCCTGTTTGGGTTTGTCTGTTTAGTAACCTTTCTAAACCAAATTCCTCTTCCCCTTCTTCCCCCCTCTCCTTCCCTTTCCTTCTTTTCTTCCTTTCTTCCTTTTCCCTTCCCTCCCCACCCCCCTCTGCTTTCCCCCTCTTCTTTTCCTTTCCCATCCCATCCAATTTTGTAAGATTTCAAACATATACAAAAGTAGAGAGAGTACTATAACTAAACCCCTGGTTCCTGTCACTCAACTTCCACAATTCCTAATTCATGACCAGTCTTGATTTATTAATAATAACCCCATCTCCTCTTGACCCTGTTCAGTGAATTATTTTGAAGCAAATTCCAGCCATCATATAATTTCATCTTTGAATATTCTTTCTCTCATGTTAGAGATATTCCATACTAAGCTATTAAGATTAGATTATTTCTAAAATTTGATTCAGTTCATTAAGAAATTATTTGTTATAAGCAATGTTAGCAAGAATCAAAACAAAATGACTAAGCTGCTACCCAGCCTCCAGCAAATCAAATGTTACTTTTCTTTAATCTTAAGAGTTCTTATCCATGCATAAAATTTTTTACAAATTTTCTATAGTCTAGTATAGAACCATGGAGTTCTCTCCTACAGATAGGTTTGTGTCATGATCAACTGTGAGTTGTGTTAAATAATTTTTCTTACTAAGAATAATTAAAGTGCAGAAAGGTTTCCTTTTTTAGAGTAATAAATTAGTTTATATTAAACTCCATAGCTGTAATCTCATTGCTTGCTTTTTGATGCCCTTGACTATATAAGAGGAACAGGGGCGGAACTGTAGCTTGTGGTCTTATTACTTGTTCATGCAAGAGTGTGGTGGATGTGACTATAAATCAGTCCTGGTATGGAGGTAGGAAAAATAATTGAGAGTCTCTGTTCTAATATATGCATTGGGAAGAGAAATTTAAAAGTAAACATGATGTCCCAGCCTGAGTATTAGTGTAGGGTGATTTTCTCATTGGTCTTCATCTGCTGATCTAAGTGGTATAAATAATTTTAAACTCTCCCTTTTCAGGGAATGCTGGCAGATTATGTGTCCCAGACTTCTCCAATGATCCCTTCCATCGTTGTCCACTGTGTAAATGAGATTGAGCAGAGAGGGCTGACTGAGGTAAGAGTCCACCCTTGGAGAGAGTGAATTTGTTATTTGTGTCAATAATTAAGAGGTTTTTAACTGAAAGTGTCATCTTGATAATAGACAGGCCTTTATCGGATCTCAGGCTGTGACCGGACAGTGAAAGAGCTGAAAGAGAAATTCCTCAGAGTGAAAACCGTGCCCCTTCTCAGCAAAGTGGATGACATCCATGCTGTCTGTAGCCTCCTGAAAGACTTCCTTCGAAACCTCAAAGAACCTCTTCTGACCTTTCGGCTAAATAAGACCTTTATGGAAGCAGCAGGTAAAGGCAGGTCTTAGTACTTGAATGTGACTCCCACGAGGGGCAGGAATTTTCGACTCTTCTGTTTCCTGTTTATTCCCTGCCTGGTACAGTGCCTGAAATATAGCAGGTGCTCAAATGGATGGATGAATAGCTGTATCCATGTTCTCCTATCCTCTCCTGTCTAAATTGTACAGAGCATTAACGGGTTTTTTTGTTGTTGCTTTTTATTGTATTTTTTGTCAAGTTTTAGGTTGTCCTTTTGAACTTGGAGCTATCTTTGATTCCTTTACCTCACACCCTACATTTAATCCATTGGCAAATCTTGTCAGCAAAGGTCTTGTAAATATATCTTAAATTTAAAATTTCTCACTCCTATTGCTACCACTCTTGACCTCTCTTTCCCTGGAGTGATGTAAGAACCTACTGATTTTCCTATTTCTACTCTTGCCCTCTTAAGGTATAATCTTCATACAGTAGCTCAAGTGGTTCTTTTACAATTTAAATTAGATGATGTCCCTTCTGTCTTCAGCCTCCTCCAATGGCTTCCTATCACTCTCAGAATAAGATCCACAGTCCTTAACAGGCCCAAAAGACCCCACATGACTTGGCTCCTGATTAGGTCTCCAACAGCATTTCTTTCAGCATTCTCCCCTTCCATCCTTCCTCCCTTCCTCCCTTCCTCCCTTCTTCCCTCCCTTCCTTCCTTCCTCTCTTCCTCCCTCCCTTCCTCCCTCCCTCCCTTCCTCCCTCCCTCCCTTCCTCCCTTCCTCCCTTCACTTCCCTTCCCTCCCCTCCATCTCCTTCCCTTCCCCCTCCTTCCCTTCCCCCCTGCCTCTCCACACTGGAATTCTTGCAATTCTTAGAGCATAACCAGACTTACTCCCAACTCAAGGCCATCACATTTGTGGTTGTCTCAGCCTGGAGTGGTGTTTGCATGATTTTCTCCTTTATTTCTTTTGGGTTTCTTTTTGGATATCCTGTCCTCAGGAACACCTTTCCTGACCACCTTGTCTAAAATAACATCTTTCATTACTTTCTAGCTTCTTGCCTGCCTTATTATTTATTATATATATCACTACCTGATAGATAACTTGCTTTTTGACTGACTTCTCCAGTTGCATGAGGCAAGGTCTTTTGTTTAGGTCTGCTTAATCCTGAGCACTTAGAACAGTGCCTGGCACATAGTAGGCTCTTAAACATGTTTCATGAACAAATACCTTCTGAATAATTGTAGTCACTGCAGTCATATGTCTGCCTTCCTGGAAACATGAGTTTCCAGCTGCTTTCCCTAACTGCAAGAGCCGGTTGTTAAAAAGTTCTGATTTCTAATATTGAGCTGTTGGCCAGTATCCTGCTTGTTAATGAAACTAGAATCTGATGCAGTCATGAACCTAATCAGAAGTTTCAAAAGCTTACTGTATAGATGAGACTTTGTGGTCGATAACTTGGAAGCCTGCTGTCAAGGGAAAAAAGTCTGGGCCTCTTGTTGCTTTCTTTCCATTTACAGAAATCACAGATGAGGACAACAGCATAGCTGCCATGTACCAAGCTGTCGGTGAACTGCCCCAGGCCAACAGAGACACATTAGCTTTCCTCATGATTCACTTGCAGAGGTGAGTAGAGCAGAAATTTGTTGCTGGGAGTCAGAGAATTTGCCAGGGGGATGAGAATGGGGGTTGGGTGTTAGGGAGGGAATGCGAGGGGTAAATTGTTTTTCTATAGATCTTACTATTTCTGTCTGCTTTTAAGCAGAGGGACAAGTCTTCTAATTTAATGCTATTTTACTTAGGGTGGCCCAGAGCCCAAACACTAAAATGGATGTTGCCAATCTGGCTAAAGTCTTTGGCCCCACGATAGTTGGCCATGCTGTGCCCAATCCAGATCCAGTGATAATGTTACAGGACATCAAGCGTCAACCCAAGGTAGGCAAGCATGTCTGTATATATACATGACTTTTGTCACATGATAACATGAGAGAACAGTGAGTAAGCCCTGAGCTTTGGAAGTTTGTTAACATATTTGGTGGCTTTTAGGTGGTAGAGCGCCTACTTTCACTACCCCTGGAATACTGGAGTCAGTTCATGATGGTGGAACAAGAGAACATTGAACCCATGCATGTCATTGAAAACTCAAATGCCTTTTCCACACCACAGACACCAGATGTTAAAGGTAAGGCTTAAGTTGTGCTTCTTAAAGGGCCTGACTCCCTCTCTGGTTTTTGGTCAGGTGCCCTCTCCTTGTCTTTGCTAGAAGTGTTTAAAATGCACATTCTTCAATAAAATTAATTTTGAGAATTCTATCATTAAAAATTTGTACAGTTCTACCTTCCTTATTTTTTTTCTACTTTTTCATGTTCTGCTTCTTTACCTATATGGATTTTTTTTAAAATATAGGTATAATAATTTAGATATAATTAGTTCTTATTTCACTTAGCATATTATGAGAACTTTCTCTGTTACTATATGATCTTAGTTATCATGTTTCTGGTTGTAAACTATAGTTTACCTAAGTGTTCTATTAGGTATTGATGGTATTTTTCAATTTTTCATAATTACACATAGCAATGCCATCAATATTGTATGTATATACTACCTTTTTTCATCCCTGATGATAATTTCCCATGAGTGAGAATCATTGAATTAAAGGTTTTAAACATTTTTATGTTTCTTGATATGTTTTACCAATGTGATTTTAAAGGCTTTTGCCAGTTTGTATTGCCACCAAAAATGTATGAGGCTGGTTTCATTCCAACTTCACTGGCATCGGAGACCTGTTCTTTCATTACTGCAAGTTCTTTTTTAAGGGAGCATATTGTTTTTTTCTAACATAGGAAAAAAAAATCAAATATATGTTGGATTTGAGAATGGCCAAATCAGAAAATGAATCTCAGCTATTCACTGGTTGCCTGTATGGTTCAAAAAATACACTGCTGTGTCACAAAATGGTGACAAAAATGATCTCTGGGACCTTGCTAGGTCTCTAACCTTACCTCTTAAGTGTTTCACAGAATATTCGGCTTAAAACTGGCTGCCTACAAGAGTGCTTTCTTTTTTCCTCTCCTTTAAATATATGTCTTAACTTTGATTGAAGTGAGTTTACTGGGCCCCGTGACCACTCCTGAGCATCAGCTCCTCAAGACCCCGTCATCCAGCTCCCTGTCGCAGAGGGTCCGCTCCACCCTCACCAGGAACACTCCCAGGTATGTGGAATCGGGCTGCTGGGAAATAAAAAATGACTGCTTCCTTTCTTTCTCATCATGCTGAAGCTTATTGAAAGAAAAATTGAATTAGATCTTAGCCAGCAGCTGGACTTTAAAAGGAAACCTGGAGCCATTAAGATCTGGTTTTTAAAAAGGGTCTAAGGATCTGTACTGTTTTTCCCCTCCCTCATCTCAGGTGACAAAGCATGGTTTACAGAGTACTTGTTTCTGGCTTTCCTACTGTAGTTGATTATATTAAGTAATGTTATAGTTATTTACCATTTTTTATAGAATACTTTTCCAGTTCATTCTCTATTTTTTTTTTTTTTTTTTTTTTTTAGATTTGGGAGCAAAAGCAAGTCTGCCACTAACCTAGGACGACAAGGCAACTTTTTTGCTTCTCCAATGCTCAAGTGAAGGCACGCCTCCTGTACTTCCCAGCATTTACTGACTGCAGGGAAGGGCGCACCTGCGCTCTGCTCGGCAGCCTCCTGTACTCATTGCTACTTTTAGCACTCTCAAGGCTTTTAATCAAGTTTAATTGTGCATGGGGGTTTTATGAAAACTATATATATCTCCCTCTCCTTCTCCTCAAGTAATGTAATGTCAACACCTCGTGCTGCCGTTGTTGGGAGCTTCTAGATGGGAGATCTTTGCAGGAGTAGAAGTAGGTTTGAAATTTGTTGTGATTCTTTTTGGGGCTGGAGGCACGTCCCCTTGGCTTAAAGCCTAATGCTCTCGTGTAATGACCTTTCTCTGGTGTGATTTCCGTGAGACTGGTAGAAGCCCTACCTCTTCAGTAAGACTGACTTGTGTTAGGGTGGAAAGTGGGAGGGCAGGGTAAAGAAAGGTTTGGACAGAGGATTTAGGATGGCTCCTTTTGAGAACCTGGAAGTCCCCCTCCCCCTGTTATGACCTGAGCTATGATGTGGAGCCTTCATAGATAAGGGCTACGGTGAGGACTGCACTGGTAATGGGAATGTGCTTAGCTTTCTTTTGGATTGATTAGGTTTAATAGTGTTAAGTGGCACAACCTTGTAAGCGTGATACCACAAACTTGTATTTATTTCTAGTGGACCTCTGGCTGGACTTTGGGGTTTGGTTGGGGTCAAAGCCAGTTTATTCTTAAGTTGAATTCATTCTGATGTTGGACCCCCCACCCCCACCCCCTTGTCCATTGGAGCCCGACTTCTAAAGGTCAGTATACCGTCTACTTAGCGGCCCAGCTAACAGTTACGAGTAGGCTGTAAGGGAAGATTGTCAATATTCTGTGTGGCAAGAAAAGCCACACTCATTCTGTCTTTGCACTTTGGATGCTGAAATCTTCCTATGGAACATAGCCACGTCTAGATAAATATGAGCAGTTTCTTCTATTAAAATTATTTACAATGTCTATCAAAATGCTTTCTTCTATAGACTATTTCTGACCCATAGTGGCCCTTGTCTGTAAAACATGTATTTGGAATAATATTTGGAAAAAAGTAAATAGTTTTTTCAAAATGAATGTGAGATTGGTTTTCTTGTCCTGGAAGGTAACCTTCAGTGCCTTCTTTTAGAAAACATTTTCCCCAAAGTGTTCGGTCGTTCATCTCCCTTTCCCCCCTCCCCGCAACTTCACCACCACCAGGAGTTTGTTTCTTTGTTTCTCACTCACTCTCACTGTCCAAATTGAAGTCCTAGATTTGTCCTGACTGTTATCCTCTTGCTTGATGAAACTACTTTAAACAAAAAACAAACTTTTTAAACAAGTCTTAGGGACCAGAATGGTGCAGATCAAAAAACCCAACAACTGTCTGGCTGGCTGCCTGGAACATCCTTCACTGCTGGAAGTGACTCTGGAGTGAGCTGGGATGATTAACTGAGGGCACCTGCACTTGGAACTCTGAAGCTGGTGAACAGAATGTATCTGAGATTGAACGTAAACAGTTGCAGGCTTAATATGTAACCGTGGAGAGGGGAGGCAACCCACTGGCTTTTTTCCCAGGAGGTGGCAGCTCTCACAGCAGGGCCCATCTGCATCAGCAAATCGACAGAGGATGGGCCCCCCTCTCCCCTCAACCCCCCCCCCGCCCTTTACACACGCATGCCTGTTAGGTTTTTTGTTTTGTTGGGGGGTTTTTTTTGTTTGTTTCTTTTTTAACTTTGTCCTAGATGCCATCTCTTATGTCCCTCAAGCCTAGTGTTGGCCTGGCTCCATATTTGCTGTTCTGTAGTATCTCCCCAAGGTGCATTTTAAGTCACTAATGTAGAGGAAGTAAATGGATTGTATAATGTGAGTGAAGGCAAGACGACCCTATGCAGGAACTGATGGGCCATTAACAAAAAAGGAAATAGTCCTGTGTGTCAAATGTTGGCAGCGAGTTGCTCAGTTTTTGGGCGAGGCCAAGAGACCTTAGCCATGAAGCTAATTCTGATATTAGCAAAGGGAAATATGTACCAACCCTCAACTTTCTTTACTAGTACTTCATGTGGAACAGCCTGACTTTTGAGGGCTTTCTTAATTAAATTGTACTCCCTTGATGTGAGATCTATGGAAGGGGGTCCAGTGCTTTGGAGTGGCTGTCACCCCAATCTCCTGCCCCTAATCCCTTCTGATGCTTCCTCTTATTCCGTCTTTAATGCAGTTTAACTTTATTATACCATTTGCTAATAGCCAGAATGTTTACATCCTTAAATCCATTCACCTTCATCAATCTATGAAAGACTCCTAAAGTTTGATGTTTATTTAACTGGGTAAGCATTACATGGTTTGATTCAGCAGCAACAACTTGTGTTTATTACTTAGTATTTAACGATTTTTTTCTTCCTTAGGAAGGTGAATTCTTTGCTTGCAGAAATAGAAGGCAAGAAGGCATCTTGAGTTTCAATCAGAGGACTGTAGGGCATGCAATTGATTTACCATAGCAAAAAAGTCATTTTTGGCTGTGAACTGAACCGGTGGCATTGAAAGGGGTCTTGAGTTCTTAAATTCATGCTTAAATTATGGGGCAGCACAAAGTGACAAGGAGTGCTCCGTGAGTGCAGGGAACAGAGATACCAAGCTCGCTGGTTTTGTTTTGTTACAGCAGGGCCTCTCTGTCCACCTCAGCCTTCAGGGAGATAGAGATGCACACACACATATGCATGTGTACACGGTACATGGTTTCCTACTGGAAAGCATTTGCGAGACCCACTGCTGTGCCTGGAATACTGAGTGGTTTTCTTAATCATGCATCATCTTTTCTTAGACTCAGCATGAGCGGGGAAAGAACTGCTGTGGCGTCCAGATCAGAGAAGCAAGGGTGGCAGACACAGAGTTCAAGTCGGCACAGCCCACACGGTAGGTTCTCCATCAGTGCTTTGATGATAATCTCGGTCATGACTCAAGCTTCAGCCACTGGTGCGAAAAGCTTTTAAGCATGCAGAGTCAGGGCATGTTAGTCATTGTGCTTTTAGTATAAACAGGGTTTGGAGGGTGGCCACTTAACCTAAGAATTTGGTAATTTAAAAAAAAAATTTGCTCCCTATAGCTGGTATATTTTGTAAATAAGAGAAGGCCCCAGGCCAGGAGGTCCTTAACTTGTGTAATTTATTAGACTCTGATTTTCAGAGTCTATATTTGTTGATGGTTTCTATTCACGAAGTCAGGCCGAAGACAGCTTGACGTCACCAGGAATAACCTTGCAGTGTGTGGGAGCCTTGTCCTCTGCAGTAGTGTGGGATGGGAAAGGAGGCCACTTTTTAGGGACTCGGAGTTGGAAGCAGGAATTTTTCCTCTCGTCTACCTTCTCCCTCTAACTCTTGCCAGGCTTCATTTAGTTGCACTGTTTTTATACAGCATTGCTCTCACATCTCACACAGTTGGACACCATCTGTGTGTTAGGCTCAGACACATGTAAATGGATATTTAGATTTCTAATAGAGCCCTTGCCAGGGTGCTTTCATTTATCATCTTACTAGATCTCACCACACTCACGTGCGGTGGCCCGGATGGGGGATGTGATCCCAATCGACAGATTCAGAAGTGATTTGGCTCAAATTCTCACAAACTAATGTATAGTTGAGCTGGGATTAGAACCTGGAGATTGCAGCTCCTGCTCTGGAGGTCAGCTGTGGTGCTTGCGACTTCAGTCTTCTTCAGCATCGTGGGGCCTGTTGACATATTATTATTAAGTGTAAATGATTCCACTCAGGATTTAAGAATTTAAAGTACACTTAAAAATGAATGTGCTTCTGTACTCTCAACAGACGACCCAGTAAGAGCAGGAAGGCCCAGGCTGCTAGGAAAAGCACTGGGAAAGGAGAGCGTCTTAATGTTGGGATTGTTGTCAGGGACGATGGAGGACCTGGGCTTGGCGGCCCAGGGCTGTGCTCTGTGTGGAAGGGGGAGGATGAGTTGGTGGGGGATGAGCTTAAGGTTGCTCCTGGTGGGAGGCTTTTCTCAGACCACCCATGTGCGTCTTGTGTGCTCTGAAGCTCAGAGCCAGGAACTGGCCAGTCTCTGAGCCAAAGCCATCAGCCTGCTTTTAGAGACATGTCAGCGGATTAGCTTATTGGCTTTCCCCCTGAGTGGCATTAGCTCTCGCCCCGTCTCATGTTCACCATCTGGCTTTGAGAAAGAAGTCTTCGAGTGATCTCTCTTCAGCAGCCCGCTCTGTGCCAGGGCTTTCTGAGGGCTGTTCAGCTTTCTCCCTCATCAATCCCAGGGCCCAGTGCTCTCCAAGAAGAGGTAGTCTGTCTGTTGTGTCCATACGTGTGCACGCCTGGGATCAGAAGAATACTTTAGGCCTCAGAGAAAAAATCAGTCCAAAGGGGAATGAGTCTGTGTGGTTAGTGACCTAAAGTCTTGCTGTCAGAACCAACAAGTGGATCTGTCCTTAGGTGAGTTTTTTAAATGGAGTCATTCCTGCTACAGAGAAAGCTCTTTCCGCCTTGTGAGATGATAACAGTTTGTCCAGATTTTAGTCGAGTGAGAAATACGAAGGGGCTGGGATTTTCTTCCTTATTGGAAAGCAAACCCCGGGGGTGGAGGTGCTTACGTGAACCACCTCCCCTCCTCCCAGGGCGCGGGCTGCCCTCCCCTCCTAGGTTAATATACATTGACTGAGGCCAAAAGCCTGATGCTGCTGGACAGAGTCCAGCCCCTCAGCCGAGCAGCCGCACTGTGGAGATACAGCTGCTGGCATTAAAGGGCTTAGCCTTTTCCCGCTGCTTTGCTTTAACGGGAACTGCCTGCAGTCAGCAGCTTAACAGCAGCGCTGTTTTAGCCCGATTAGGAGGAAATGGCTAATCTCAGCATCTTCTCATGGCATTGGCCTGGGGGCTCTGTGGAAGATAACCCAGTAGGGTGGGAAGTGGTTGGATAAATGGCATTGGAGTGCTAGACGAGTATCTCCTCAAAAACGGTGGTCCTGGCTTTGGCAGGGTTTGTGTTTTGTTTTGCCTCTGTGGAAAAAGTGGGATTCTCCTGGACTCCCTGGCACTGAAGGAGAGATGTTCGCCGTGAGGGGCAGCCTGGGTATTTAAAAGCTGGAATAGCAGCAGACATGCAGAGGAGTTGAGTGCATATGAGGGCAGTGGTATCCGTCCCCTTTAGAGGAAGGAGCAGACTTGTGACCTTCCCACATGGTCCCCACTTTCGCCTTTCATTCCCCTTTTCTTTCAAATCTGCTTTAAAGAGCCAAGATTCGAAGGAGAAATGATTATTTTCTTGAGTGTAAGATGCACTTAAAAATATTTCATATCTCTGAGAATTGGGGTATCTTATCATCAGTGCCGTATAATGCAGTGTTTTTCTTTCTCTGTGGCTTGTAAAATAGTGGTGCATCTTGTTATCAACATTATTTGGGTTGGAAATGTTAGCTGTTCATTAACGTGGAAGATAGGCTGTTGGCTAGACCAGACCTGGAGGCCAGGGAACCTGCTACTTAGCTGTGATCAGAGATTAAAACAAGGGGTTTCCCCAGGTCTGAGGGAAGCCGCAGTATGGGAGGAGCGAGGCTCAGCCCCAGGACACCTGACATGAAGAAGCAGATGAGCAACATGTAGGAGAGGATCGAAATGTGTCTCAGTCATGACCCCCCAGGGCCATTACATGTGACCCCTGGGTCAGGGAAGGGGGAAAGAAGCCATTGCGAATCAGTGAGGCTATAACCAAAATAATGGTACATCCTGGCAGAGCTCTGAGATCACAGTGCAGTACTGAAACATTCGGGGTGCTTTAACACAGAGATAATCCGTGCAGGGAGTTGGGGTGTTGATTGCAATCCTTTGTCCAGTTTGCTCACCAAATCCAGAATACCAGAGGTCTTTCCTCCCCTGAAACTTGAAGGCCATGGTATAGGCACGGATCAGAAAAGGGACAGATGGTCAAGTTAAGGAACCTGCTGCCCTAAGACAAGACTGAAAATATAATCTTAAGAAAGTCTTCCTGCTTGGGTAGAGAGAAGTGTTCAGTGCCAGGGTGGAGGTGGGTACAGACTGCTGTGGGAGCTCAGAGGAGGGAGGGAGCTGGAGGCTTCAGAGAGCCTCAGGGGTGATGACTTAAAAGCTGGGTCTCAGGGTGAACCCAGCAGCGAGAGAGGCCCTGAAGTGTAATCTGGGCTGAGGGAGCATCTCTAGGCTGGTGCTCCGTAACCAGACACTGTCCTGGTCTGCTGTCCTGGTCCCTCCTCTGACCCAGGGCTGGGCCTTTGTTCTGTCTGTCCATGGGGGTGCAGGGGAGTGGTTGGTCCCTGCCTCTGTCTCTAGCCTTCTCCACCCCCACCTCTGGCAAAAACTGCCCCTTTATCTGACGTAATTGAAGCTCTGAAAATTTTTCATCCTCTCCTTTTCTGTCCATTAACTGCACCCTATTAATTAGTGCCATTGGGCTCCCCATTCCCCTAAACCCCCTTCACTAAACATGCCCCCCTTCTGCAGCTTTTGCTAAATATGTGACTGCACCTCGGTGTAGCTGCTTCCCCCTGAGAAGTGATTACAGATCTTGGCTGTGCAGACCCCCTGCCCCAACTGCCCGAGTGGCTACTGCTTGGCCGGATGCTTCATCTTGATTAGCCCTAACTTCTTCCCTCCTTCCCTCCCTCCCTCCGTCCCCCCAACCCCCCCACCCGACATTACAGGGGCCTGGCTTTGACTGTAGGTGACTATAGGTTAATGTCTCACAATAGGTTCTCATTGCACGCTTTTCCAGGTCATGGAGAACAACGCTGTGGGCCCAGAGGGGCTGAGGTGAGCCCCTCTCCTGACCCAGTGGAGTCTCCCATCAAAATCTCAATCAGCTTGTTCCAGATCACTTGACCTCATTATAGATCAGAGGCCCAGATTCTGATCTATGCCACCTCTTAAGCCATCAGCTCCGGTGGCTGCTCCCCTTTTGTTGACTTTCAGATGAGATTCCAGACGCTCAAAGCCCAGCTCATTTCACCCCTTTATACCCACCCAGCCTCCTTAGCCTCATTGAATCGCACCCAAACCAGCTCCCAGCCATGATCCCTCCAACGCTCCATCTCTGTTCTGAGGAGGTCCTTACTTCTCTTTCTTGAATTTAATTCTTAACTCTTCTTTCCTCTGGGATCCTCCCCGCAACACACACACACACACTTTCTCTCTCTTCCTCTCTCTCTCTCCCCCCTTTATTCAAGCCTAGGGAGGAAGTGATTCCCCTCTTTAGAAATAGCCTGGCCCTGTTAGAAACTGCAGGGGCAACAGCCGAGCTCATTGGCAGAGAGCATGGCAATCTCCCAGGATGATGGTGAAAACCACCACCGATTAGATCTGTGTGTCAGGTGTGATGCTGAACACATGCCCCATGGGCTCTTCCAGCCCCTTATGAGCAGAACCCATTTTCCAGATGAAGAAAGTGAGGCTCAGGATCCTGAAGTAACTTACTCAAGTTCATGCAGCTTTAAGTGCCTGAGCCTGTACTTAAACTCTTTCAACCCCTATTCTATTTTCACATGGTCTTTTATATTTTTAAACTTTGGTGCACAGACTCCTTTAGGTCACAGTGATTTTCTTAGGAAAGTGAAAGATTCAGGATGGTTGTTTTGCTTCTCCTCTCAGTCCGAGGAGCCCAAATGTGTCCCAGAGCCTGACCTCTTTGTGGGGTACCCCCTGCACAGTGTGTTCCCAGATTAGACCCGACCTCTTTACACCTCTTTACACCCGGTGGTGGCAGTGGGGGTGGGGAGCGGAGAGGGGCTCGCTGCCAGCCAATGGGGAAGTGACAGCCTAGGCTCCGCACATCATCTGCTCCTGCTAAGACAATCATCAACATAAAAGGCTAATTGTATTAATCACCAAGGCACCCGTCCCAGGCCCCCCCTCCCTTTCTGGAGAATTATGAATTGCAATTGCAGATGGCTCTGCTGATTGAAGGCAGCACTCAGCAGGGAGAAGGGCCAGATCAGATTACACACCATTAATTAAAAACTTCCCCTGACAAAAGGGAGGAAGGGAGAGCACAGCAAGGGTCTGCCTGGTGGGGTCTTTGTCCTCCCCGTGCTCCGGCTCCCATCCAGGCTCAGAGGTGGTGCCTGTGAAGCAAAGCCCCTGGCTGGAACCGCTGAGATTTGGCTCCCTCAAGACCAGCCCTTCCCACATCCAAACAGATGGCCGGCTGTCCTATTAAAGGGCTCTAGAGAAGGAGAAACTAACCTTTGGTTACTCATTTCTGTGTCTAACTTTGGATGCTCTTCAGATTCTAACCTAGTTCCTCACTTCTCATGAAGCTTGTCTTCTCTTGCTCTAGTCCATTCTGACAGAGCACAGCTTTAAAGAGCTATTTGTGGAAACAGCCCCCCAGCTTTCTCTCCCGGCAGTCACCCCTACCCTCTAGGCCCGGAAGTTCCTCCTGGGACAGAGGTTACACAGTCTGCTCTGAAGTAGGGGAGGGGGCTCAAGTGTGGCTGTGCACCCTCTTCCAGCTTACGCCCTGCAAGCTTAGGCTTCTCAGCTGCCGTCATCTCGGCGCATTTGGAGCTGTGACTCTTGAGTTCTCTTGATCAGTTACCACCTCCCCTCCCTCCCCAGCCACCCAGCCTCAGTCATTCATTCATCAAACTTTTATTGAGCACCCACTGCGTGCTTGGCTCCGAGGATGTGAAGATAATTTGTCTAGGAGCTTAAGAGCCTACTTCCTTCCTTCCTCTGGCTGCAGCTTGTGTAACCCCCCCCCCCCCCCGGAGCTCTATTTTGGAAAATTCTAAGCTGGGAGCTGGGGAGACCTTGGGGGGGCTGTCGTACTGAGCTGGGTGACCTTTAGCAAGTCAGTCACATCACACACACACACACACACACACCCACCCATCTGTCCCTGCTCATAAAAGGGCACAAGAAGCCTTGGGCTCTGAGAGACTGTGAAGATGGATGAGTGGGGCCCAGCTTGGAGAGATGTGAGTAGTACTTGGCACTGACGATATTACAGAACACGGCTGCCGTGGCCATGAGCACTCGGCTACTGCACTGTCACAGGCTGGGCCCTATTGCTCTGCCCTTGGGAGGCTCTGGTAGCCCCTCCCCTAACCCCACCCCTTTGGAGACATCATGGAAAAGGACCTATCTTTTTTATGCATTTGATTGCTGTATCTCAGGGTACCATAGTGATGGGCACCATAGAGATGAGAACTGACTTATTGGCTCATCTCTTCATTCCAGGGCCCTTCCCCAACCTCAAACTGACCCCCACTACACACACCCACAAAGCTCCCAGGTCAGTATGCCCAGAAGGGTGGGAGGCAGGGCCCCTGGTAAGTGGAGTAGATGAAATGAGAAAAACCTACTCGCTCTTCCCTCCCTCTCAATCATCCCCCTCTCCCTTCTTCCCTCCTCCCTCCCATTACCAACAACAGTTGTGTTCAGACCTGATAATTACAGTAACAGCAACAATAATCATCATTTATTGGGTTTGTTCTTCCTGCATTTTAACTTCCAAAACCATTTTCCAATCTCTTGTTCATTTTAACATCCATCTCTAGGGGAAAGCTGTGCCCATTTTATAGCTGGGGAAGCTGAGATTTAAACAGGACCCCAAGTCATGGGTAGAGTAGGTTTACAGCAGCTTGTAACTATTAACAAACCAGATGAGACTCCAGTGGTCTTTCAGAGGCCCTGAATTGCAAATCTTGGTTTCCTGGGTCATCCCCGAGTTCCTCCCATCCTTGGGACTTATTCAGCAGCTTTTAGGGGATGCCAGCAGAACTGAAAATGAGGCTGCGGATGAGAATGAGGGCTGGGATGGGGCCTTCCCCCTCTCAGGACTGTTCCTGTGAACAGGGCTGTAGAGTGGAAGTCAGGTGAACTCCTGAGAAGAGCAAGCCCTGGGAAGGGGCTGTCTGGCCTGAACCTCCCTTGCCTAAGCCCTGGCCCCCCACCAGCCCTGGAGAAGTTTCCTCTCCCTGTCAGCCCTTTCAGAGGGAGGGGCTCTCTGCTGAGCATTTGGAGGAGTAAGGAATGAAGATCTACCGGGAGGGCAATCTCTGGCCTCAGAAAGGCCCCAGCCTGAGCAGGGAGCCGCAGCCCCCAAACCACATCCCTCTGGGGAACTCAGAGGTGGTCCCAGGGCCCGACTCTTCTGGGAAGTCTGGGTCCTCCTCCCCAAGGGTGGGGTGAGAAGTTGGGGTTCCCTGAGGCCCCTGTAACCCTCAGTCTCTAAGCAGATTGGCTGTCTGGGCTCGAATTGCCTTTTCCCCAAGACTTGGGGATCTGGAGGCCCAGGAACCCCACTGGGGTCCAGACAGATGAGAAAGGGAGGGCAACCAGGAATTCCCAGGCCTCCCTCTGCTCTGTCCCATTAAAAGAGGTGGAGGAGGAGAAAACTGAACAGATTTGCTTCCCAAATTCCATCTAGAATTGTAATGTCAGTGATCCCTACCTACCCTGTTAAGACAAGAGGCCAAACTTCCCTACCCAACCTTGCAAGCCCGCTTCCCCCAGGAAAACCTGAAGTCTGGTCCTACAATGCATGCTGCCCACTTTCAGGGCTCTTTTCAGAAGCTTGAGGGCGGGGGCCAAGCTCTATGCCACCTGACATACACTCTCCATTTCCGTGTCCCCTGAGCTGGACTGGGATTCTTTCTTTTGGGGTTCCACCCCTTCCACCTTCTCCACCTCTGCAGTGCCTGTGAGGATGGCCAGTCGCTGGGCCAGGGTCTTGGTGTCAGGGAACAGGATAAAGTTGTAGATCAGCGAAGCCAGGACAGCCCCCGTCAGGGGTCCCACCCAGAAGATCTGAAGAGGCAGAAATGGGCATCCTGCTTGTGAGCCATCAGGACCAGAGGGCGACTTTGGGACCCCACTTGCTTCCTCAGTATTGACTTGGTCTCCCAGGAACCCTCGAGCTGTCTACAAGGCAGCAAGTTCGAGAAGCACGAGTCCTGCCCCCCACCTCCACCCTGAGTCCCCGCCTGTGAAGGGATCTAGCTTCCCACGGGGCCGGCCCAGGCTTCCCACCACCCTCTGCCTCCCTCCTCTGGCCTCCCCTGTTCCGGCCTGGAGCCTGGCTAGTGCTGTTCCTGTCTCTGCTGGTGTGTGTGTGTCTATTTCTGTTTGTCTTTTTCTTTATCCAAGTTTGGAAATGGGTCCAGCTGGAGGAAGTGAATAAGGAAACAGCCAGGACTTGAGGGCTGGGCCAAGGCTGCAGCTCTTGCCCTGGCCTATTTCTTGCCAGTCCACTGGGTACCCTGGACTTCTGAAGCTGGAAAGGAAGGAAGTACAAGCCAGGATTCTGGCCCTGGTCTTCTGAGCTTAGGGAAACCTCCACTGGGGGTCAGGATGGTCTGTGGCAGGGAGACTTGTCACCCCAAGTGTCTGTGGCCTCCTTGCTGGTGAAAGTCCCTATTGCCACCGGGGCCCTCTCCCCTCTCCTGGCTGCCGGCAGAGGGTCTTACCCAGTGGACTGCGAACTTCCCAACGATGATGGCAGGGCCAAAGGAGCGGGCTGGGTTCATGGAGCAGCCGGTGAAGTAGATCTGGGAGTGAGCGCATGTCAGGGTGTGAGGAGGCTGAAGTCAGGCCTGGGAGAGGACAGTCCCCTCTGCCCTGGCTCAGAGCCCTGGTCCCTGCAGCACCCAATCCTGGGCCTGGAGTGTGAGGCACAAGCCTTGACCCCAAGGCATGAAGGGCTCAGGGAGGGACACTTCCTGACCTTTAGGGCCCCTGCAGCCTCCCCAGGTAGGGACAAGTGGATGCATGTACACAGTGTCCCCTTTGCCCCTTACCCCAATGAGGTGGCCCACCGCCACAGAGGCCCCAATTATGGTGGCTGGGGATGCTGAGGTCTGACGGCTGTCGGTGGAAGCGAAGACACAGAGCACAAGCTGCAGGGTCAGAACCAGCTCCACTGCCACCGCCTGGCTGGTTGAGACGCTGTTCCGGACCTGTGCGAGGGGGTTATGCTCCAGCCAGTGGGCTCTGCCTAGGGATGGGGACCCCCTCGGCCTCATTTCTTCACTATTAAGGAGTGTGACACTTCACCACCATCAGTCCCAGGACTTAGGGAGCTAATGGTTTGGGGAGAGCTGTGTGGTAGGGTTCAGGTCAGCCCCGAACCCTTGCTCCCTGCAGAAGTGAGTGTCACCCTTCCAGCTACATGGGGTGGTTGGGGCCAGTAGTTTAGGGGGTAGGGGGTGCTCAGGACTGGTGGGAAAGAGAAGGCTGGAGAAGCTGTGATGCACATTGACAGGCTGACTGGGAGGCACTGTGGGTAGGAGTGGAAGGTGGGGGCTTGGGGAAGTAGGTAGAACACAGATGATTAGAGGAATCTAGGGGAGTGAGGCAGGCCTCAGGGTGCTGGAGAGGGAGGACTGTGGGAAAACAGAGGAGCGAGGGACACTAGGTGGACCTGGGGAGGTACAGTGCTTGCAGGGTCCCCTGCTGCTACACACAGCCCCACCTCTCCGTGCTACCCCGACACTTTAATGCCTGGTCCTCTCTGACTCCTGCACCTTAGTGTGGCTTCTTCTTGCTCCCACTGTTCCTTGCAACATAATCCCATTCCTGCTCTGCCTACACTAAGGCCACAGTCATTCCCCAGGGCCCAGGGCCCAGCCCAAAGCAGATGTGGGTTGCATGCTCTGTTACCTCCCTGTACCCCCCAATCCTGGCCCTGCCCAGCGCCCCTCCCTGCACCTACCACGTTGACCCCAAGGGTCTCTCGGGCTTCCCCAGGCGTGACTCCATAAAGCAGAGCAGCCCCCGCCGTGGCCCCCGCCAGCTGAGCAGCCACATAGGCCACAGCGCGGGGCAGAGAGATCTGGGAGCCCACGAGGAAGGCCAGCGTCACAGCAGGGTTGACATGGGCTCCGCTGGCCTTCCAGGTGACCTGCACGACCATGGCTGTGGCCAGGTTGAAGGTGATGGCAATCTGCAGCACAGAGGGAATCCCCAAGGGCCACCTCAGACCTGAGCCCACACCAAAGAACACATACAGCCCTGTGGCCAGGAACTCAGCAAACAGGGCCTTGCTGACGGTGGTCCAGAGCCGGCACACCAGCATCCTGGCCAGGCTGCACCTGCCTGACTCCATTGTGTCCAGGTCCTGGTGTCTTGGCTGTTGCCTCCTTTGCTCCAGGGGCCTCTTTCTCTCTTGCCTCTGATCCCCTCTGCGTCCTCTGGTCTCTTGTCTCTGGGCTGCTCTGGCCCCGGCCAGCAGCTCCACCACCAGGCTGCCAACACAAGGGCTGTGCTGGTCAGACTGGCAGGGACTGGGCTGACAGGGTTTTGTGTGTCTGGGTGGGTGGGAGGCGAGTGGGTGGCATGAGGGGTGGTGCTCACATGTCTGCTCCACCCTAAGCTCACCTGACAGCCAGAGGAGGGGGGCCATCCCAGGGCATGGAGCTGGAAACTTCCAGGAGTTTTCCAATCTGGACAAGCCTAACTGCTGCAGGCAGAGGCCCAGCCTGAGGGCTGTGGGTGGGCATGGGATTCCAGGGCGCTCCCATCCCCGGTGTCTGCTTAGACAGAGCAAGATCACCCAGCTCCCCAAGACCAAGGCCTGCTTCAGAGGGCCCCGTGCATTCCCCGGGGCTCCTGTTCTGGCCCCATCGGCCTGCAGGCTTGGCCTCCAAATGGGCTCACGCTATTGGGTGCCCCATAAAGCTATCTGTGAAAGAAGCTCTCACCTTCATTCCCACCTAAAACCCCACTCATTGGAGGCAGATGTGAACAGAGTCACCTTTACTGAGGATGTGAGCCTGTAAAGGTGCAGAGTGGGCAGATGGAGCGGGGTCTACTTCTACAGCTAATTGGTGACAGTGGTCACCTCTGCTGCCCGCCAGCCGGGAGTTTCTGCCAGCCCTTCACCCACTTCTCCTGCCTCTTCTGCCTCCCCAGCCCACCCTCCACCCCAAATCAGCACTTTCCCCTTACATCTCTGCTCTCCTCCTTCTCAGGGCAACTTAACCATTTTTGTGGCTATGCTGGCCCTAAGGCTACCCACACCCTAGGCTCTGCCTTTTAACCCCCAGCAACATATCAAGGTTTTTTCTAAAACAAAAGTGTTCCCTCCCTAAGAAGAACCTGCCCAACAGTTAAATACAGTCTTCACTTCTTAACCACATCTGGGTGCCCAGACCTCACCCCTGGCCATACCCCCCTGCCCAGTGCATGTCCCCTGGTGTCCTCAGGCTCCCAGATGTGACTTGTCTCACATTGAGATCCTCATCTCTTATTGTGCCCGCCAAAGGCACTCCTGTTGTCCCCGGCTTGGTAGATGGCACCTGGGAAGCCTCCCTGACCTTGGCCCCTGCCCCCGTCCAGTGAAGGCATCCAGTCCTACTGATTTTGAATCCTAAATATTTCTTGACTGTGCCCTCTTCTTGCCACCCCTGCTGCCCTGCAGCCTGTAACCATTTTCTCTGTCTCCTCCCTCGCTTGGCTCCAATCAATTATCCACACTGCAGCCCGAGTGATCTTTCTAAAATGCAAATCTGATCCTGCTGCTCCCTGCTGAAATCCCTTTAAAGCCTCCAGTCCCTTCTGTGAGCTCTCTGCCTGGCCTACAAGGTCCTCTGGGTTCCTGCCCCCCCTACCTCCCATCTCCCCACTTCTTGCCTTGTCCTTTACCCTCTGGCCTCATCAAATGGCCAGTGGTTTTGGAACACTCCATGCTTGCCTCCCCTTGGAGGGTGCGCTCTCCTCTCCCTGGAGAGCCCTTCCCACGTCCTTTGCTTGGGTAAGTCCTAATCTATTCCTAAGGCTCAGCTTTAATGTTACCTCCCCTTTTCCTGGGTGAGGGCCCCTCTGTGTGCTCCCCCTACACCTGGCCACCATTGGGTGCTGCCATGGTGTTAGGCTCCCCAGTGAGGTGGTGACCCCTTTGTGGGTAGGACCAAGTTTTGCTCATCCCTACATGTAACACCTCACACAGGGACTGGCTCACTTCTGTAGTAGGTGCTCCATAAATATTTGTTGAATGAATGAGTGAATAAAAGCTTCTTGACCTCCTGGAGGCAGGTGACTTTCATATCTGCTACATTTCAGCTGGCTATTCTTACAGCCTTATACCTGTCCTCATCTGGGACTGGGTCTTCTGAAATCCTCAAGTGAAACGTCCCAACTCTGATCACAAGCTCTGCCCATCCTGTCCATCTCTGCCCGTCTCCCATCTCAGTCCCAGTCACATCCCTCCCCCAGTCTCTCCCCTCTCCCCCTTCTGTTTGCCCAGCCATCCTGGCTTCACTCTACCCACTCCAGCCAGATTCCTTGGCATCTCACCTCAGTGCCCTCCGTCCCAGCTCCCTATTCTCTGCACCAAACATCCCCCCCATCTCTCCATCCTCATTCTCCTCCATACTCTTCTACTCCTGTCAGCGCTGCTGAGCGTTGCTGGAGAAACTCACCCAGCCGTGCAGACTGCTGCCATGACAAGTCCCTAGTTTCTGGCCTCAGCAGGGGTCACAGCTCTGGCCAGCAATCTTTGTAACGCCTCCAGGCAGCTCCCTCCCCATTCTTCTAAGCCCTGCTTCAAACCTTCCCACTCTCTTCAAGTACCCTACTTGCTCTGGCTTTCTTCCAGCAGATCAACTTGCCTCCTGACCCACCTAGAAAGTGAAACCAGCAGGCAAGACTTCTTCCCATCTCCCCTCCAGCCACAAGCTCGCGGGCGGCTGCCCTATGCCCTCCCCAGCTTCCCCCTGGCCCTGAAAAGAGGCAGCCCTTCTCTTGTGTCTGAGTCGGGACCCCTCCTTGTGCTCTCAGCTCCTTTTGAGGGACTGGGGCCCTCTCTTGGCCGGTCTCAGCCACATCTATGGTTTTCACTTCTCCCTCTCCTGGCTGCTTCTTTATAACATGCCTGGGTAATGGCAGAGTAGTGGAGAGACCATGGGTTTGGAATGCCTTTCCTCTTCGTCTCTCTTTCAACACTTTGCTCAAGTTTGATTCCTCTATGAAGCCAGCCCTGATTTTCCCCACCAGCAGTGGGGTGGGGGCGAGCTTCATAGAGAAGTTGGTCTTGGGTAAAGCCTGTGGCTACTTCTGGCTTTGGTTTCTTCGGTGCCTCCACTGTTCCAGTGCAGACTCCCAAGCTTGCTTTCTAAAGGAGTTTTTCAGAAAATGCTCAAGATTGAAGGAATGTGGCTGTGGGGGCAGTGTGGGTGACATTCCTCCCTGGCACGGGGGTGAGGGGGACTCCTTGTCCAGCGGCTGTCCCAGGGAACCTCAAGGGCATCTCTCCCCTTCCTTGCCCTCAGACAGAGCTTTAGAGGGCCTGGGGACAGACACTTACCAGTTCCTACATCCTACCTAGCTCAGTTTCTGCACCAGTACACCAGGCACCAAATAGCAGTTAACGCCTATCTTTTGAGAAACTTTGATTTTATTGTTTTACAATAAAGCGAAAGCGCTTGAACACTGCCATGCGTTCTGTACCCCTGACCAGTGCTTGATGCCTGGGACCTCAGTTTCCCCATTTATGGTGGAGATGATAATTCCCACCTCCCCATGTGTTGGGAGGAGTGAATGTACTGACGCCCAGGAGAATGTCTCCAAGTCAGAAAATGTTGGTTATTAGGATTGCCACCTTCCTCCCCACTCTATGAGACAGCTGCGAGGACTGTGCTGGGCTGGGAAGGGTCCAGGACAAGTGCAGGGCCGGCCCTTGTCTCCAGCTGGCCTAGAACAGAGCCTCCTGAGGCCCGCCTGGGACAAGGCTGTTCAGTCCCTGAGGGCAAGTGGACATTGGCCAGGACTTGCTCCTGCTCCAGCCAGCATGTCCCCAGACCCAGCCAGTCCTGGGCCCTAGAGGCATGCTTTGAGGTCACTCATGCTCCGAGGGCTTTTGTCAAGCCCCACATCTGGCTGCCTGCAGCTGCCTGTCAGGTGGCTGTGTGCTCTTAACCTCCCAGAGGTCTGTCTCTGGGCTCCTCAAATGACTGGGGTGGGTGTCTGTGGGGAGGTGTGTGTGTGTGTGTGTGTGTGAGCCCCCACATTTGATGGGCAATGTGGGCTCTGACTGGGGTCCTCTCTTGGTGCTTGGAGAAGGTAGGTGAGCAAGAAGGAGGGGAAGGAGGAGGGAACTGGAAGAGAAGAGAAGGGACAATAAAAACATGACAGAAAGGGAAGGATTCAAGGTAATTTCCCTTGCACCCCCTCACCCATCCCCACAAAAACTGGAAAGAGGAAGCTGAGGCTCAGAAAGGGGCTGAGAGAGCCCATCCGCCCAGCAACCCCTCCTCCTGTCCATCCATCTAGACAGCCAACCCCTGGTCTACTCTCTGCCTTTACCCCTAGTCCTCCTCCATCTCTCCATCACATCACATGTTCATCTTCCTACCTGGTGAAAACTGGCAGCTTCTGGGCACAGGCGGAGGGGGAGGGGGGAAGGCTCCTACAAGAGGATCAAAGCTCTTCCTGAGTTCTGTCTTCAGTGGAACAGAGGGTCAGAGGGGTGACTGAGCATGTGTGTACTTGGATGTGACACATACGTGTGCCTCTCTGGGAACACATGGAGCCAGACACCCAGGTCTGGTCCCCAGGGCCGCGTGAGAGAGAATGGGGGACAGATGATGAGGCTCTGCACACACGTGGAGTGAGCAGTCTATGCCGAGAAGACGCAGCCCTCTGGGTCTATCCTAAGGGCAGTGTAGAGTGGGCTCAGCGAGTGCGGTCTCGTGTGTGCGCAGGTCTTTGCCGCCCGGAGCGGGGCCTCGCGGGGAGGATCCGACACCAGGGAGCACGGCGCCCTCTGCTGGCCAAACAGCCCCAACTGCCGCACCCGGTCAGCCCCAAGCCCTAGGCAGACCCTCGCCCTCCGGCCCGCCTGTACCTCCCTCGGACTGGATGCCCCACCCGACCCTGAGAGTCTGTCCCCCAGACACCCACCGTTCATTGGATTATGCTCCCCTTGGGCCTGTCCGAGAAAGGAACCAAGTTGCTGGGCTGGATGGAGAGGCTAGCCTTCCAGTCAGGGCTGTGCCTCACCTGAGTCGTGTGTGGAAGGGTGAGAAGGTCTGATGCTCTCATCCACAGCTGATGGAGGAGGAAGCTGAGGCTCAGATTGGGGCTGAGAGAGCTGACCCTCCCAGCAACCCCTCTTCCTCCTCCTGTCCATCCATATAGACAGCAAACCATCTGTCTGTTCTCTGTCCTTAAATCCATAGTTCTCCTCCATCTATCATGTCACCTTGTCCACTCTCCTACCTGGTGAAAACTGGCAGCCCCTGGGCAGAGGGGGAGTGGGGAGAGGAGGAAAGGATCTCCTCTCTTCTGCACCCACTCCCAGACAGAGGGGTGTGGTGGAGTAGGGGTAGCTGCTTCTTGGTGTCCCAGGGGACCCACTCCTGAGAGACTCCCCTTGTCTCCCCACCCTCCACGCCCCCATCTGACTGGTGACCAGACTGGAGACTTGGGGAAGAGGAAGCACCGCAGCGGTGGATTTGGTGGACGAGGTCCCCCCCTGCTGGTCAGAGCTGGCACTTGCGCTAGGCTCTTGGGTAGGGGCAGGGGTGGAGGCAGTGGTTGGGGGAACTGACCCTTTACTGGGGCCCTGAGGTTCTGCCATTCGATGTTAACTGTAAGTGGGCCGTGAGGCAGGCAGGACAGGGCAGGGCCAGCTGCAGCTCCCATTTACAGACACTGAACTCAAGTTTGCAGGAGTTCTAGGGAGTCTGCCCCTCCTCACTCCCTCCCGGAGGGGCTGACCCTTGCCAGCCACCATCCATAGCTTCTCCCACCCCTTCTCAGACCATCTCCTGGCCCTACTGGCCCCCTTCTCTTCTGAAACAAAAATGAAAACCACATGGAGAGGCTCACACTCCAGGGAGAAGGGGAGCTCAAGTTCAAACTCTCAGGAGAGGGAGTCCCAGAACTGGGGTGTGGCTGAGGTCCCAGATGTGTACGTGCTGGATTCCCCTCAAACTAGCGAATTGAGCTCATGCTCTGGCGCACCTGGCCATGTTTGCACAAGCTTTTCTCTTCCATCCACTGTCTTATTGTATCCTCACCACAATCCAGGAAGTGGGTACAAGCACCCCCACTTTATAGAAGAGGTCATTAAAACTCAGAGAGTTTATGTTACCCTGAATCGCACAGCCAGATTTGACCTCCAAGCCAGACTCTGTAAGTCTGATATGTCCTGAGCTGCCATCTGACCCCTTCCCCACAGAGAGCAGTGCAGTCCTGGGAATCTCCCTCCCAACTTTCATCTGACCCCATAACAACCCTGTGAGGGAAACAGTTTTTATCCTGACTTTACAGCTTAAGAGACAGAGGCTCAGCGAGTTTAAAGAGGTTTCCTAAGGAGGGTCAGTGGCAGGGGGACAGTCAGGTCATGAGGGCAGAGCTATAGGCCTAGAGAAGGTGGGAACCCTGGCCAGTGGAGGTGGGGGAGAGGAGCCCCTGAAAAGAGTTGGGCCAGGAATGGCTTATGGGTGGGGGTGAGGGCAGGGGGCTTCTCCCTCTGAGCACAGGCTCCAACGTGGCATGTTTTTGGAACACAGCAGGGCAGAGAGGGGAGTCCAGGACTGTGCCTCCTCCCTGATGACAGACTTGGCTGGTCACCTCCTTGGCATCTCAAGGGGCTGCTGGCCGGTTCACTTCTCCTCCACCCTGCCCAGCACACCCTAGCACTGGTGCCAGGTTCTCCTCAAGTGGCAGGGACTTGACATAGCTGAGGAGGGAGGGGTGAGCAGAAGGGCGACTTGCTGAGGACCTTCCTTCTCTGCGGCCACCGCCCCTTCCTGACCTCTAGTTCTGCTTCTACCTTTGGTCTCTTTCTCTCCTCCCAACCGCATCTCTATGGCTCTTTAAGCCTCTCCTAGCCTCAGCTTCCCTGTCTCTTCACAGAGGATTGTGGAAACTGTGGAGGAGGGTGTGGGTGATGAAGAGGAGAGGTGATGAGCCAGAGTGTCCCAGGAGGAGGCTTCTGGGGAGCGATGAGGCCAAACATGAATGTCAGTGGTTTATTGGGAAGCCCCGACCCCAAACACCAGCAGCCCTACCCCATGCATCCTTGAGCAGAAATAAATAAAACGGCATTTAATGAACCAGTCTGCTTCCCTCCTAAAAAGCTCTGGGGAGGGTCAGCCTCTGCCGACACAGTGGCTGGGATTCCCCTGGCTCTTGAGGAGGGTGGCGGAAGGGGAAGGGATGCAGACCACTGGCCACCCCTTCCTGGCCTGACCCTGGGGCAGCCAGCCAGCTTGGCACTGCATTCATGATCTCTGAGCTCTGATCTCACTGCCCTGTCCCAGAGAGACCCCTTCCCACCAGACCCCAGACCCCATCCCCCACCCCAAGAGTCCCGTCATGTATTTCTGCTCCCAACTCTAACTGTGCAGCCTGGGGAGTCAGCACCTCCTCCCCAGCCCAGAGGACCCAGCCATGTGGAAAGGAAGCTTTGCTGTCATATATTTTCCCTTTTCCCCTGCAATTCAGGGCTGAGAGGCTGGCCCCCAGGTGACGCTGGTCAGTGGGCAGTCAGCTCCATGGTCTTCTTCCGCTCCTCCTGATGTTCCTCCCAGTCCTCCTCGGGCTCATACGTGCCCTTGACGATGGCCACACGCTCAGTCAGGCTCAGGGAGTTGGGGAAGAGCAGGTAGAAGTAGAGGACGGCAGCCAGGATAGCCCCCACGATGGGCCCCACCCAGAACACCTGGTAGAGACAGCGCGGAGTCAGGGGGCTGAGCCCCAGGCCTTAGAGAACAAGCCCTCCCTCCTTCAGAGGACAGAACCATGGGCTCTCGGAGGAGATGGACATACAGACTTCCAGAAGGAAAGACTTCTTCCCACTTCAGGGACAGACAGACTGAAACCCCACTCCCCAATGACAGGGACATGGACCACAGACACCCAGATCCTCAAAGGATACAGACAGATCCCCAGAGGGACAGGGCCCCACCAACCCCACCCTAAAGAGAGAGAAATGAACCTTCGGAGGGAATAGACGTGGAGAATCTCAGAGAGACAAACGGAACATCTCTCGCACTCAGGGACAGAGACAAACTGGAGAGAAGCCATGAGCTCTCAAAGGAGGTGACAGTTTGTCCAGAAGGACAGACCCACAGGAAGGCTCTCCCCACCCCTTCAATAGGGACAGATAAATAAAACATCAGAGATGACAGACACAGACCCTGCCCCCAGAAGGATAAAAACAAAGTCCTCAGAGATCAACACAGAAGGACAGATTCCCTTTCCCTCGCCTAGAAGAACAGACACACGAAGGCCCTACCCCCACAACCAGGGTCTCCTACCACGTAAACCTACCCCTGCCCTTGTTCTGGCTGCATCTCATCCCTTGCTATGTCCCCTTCTCTCTCCAGCCACTGCTCCCAGGGCCCACCCCCAAGCTCCAGCATCCAGAAAGTCCTATTAGCTGTCAGTTGCCATGGCCAGGTCTCCAGGCCCCTACTGCCAGGGAGCCAGGGGAGGACCCAGACTCACCCAGTGCAAGGGACTGAACCGCTTCATAATTACTGCAGGACCGAAAGAGCGGGCTGGATTCATGGAGCAGCCGGTGAAGTATATCTGGATAGAGAGAGGGAGGCGGTGAGGAAGGCATTGTGCTTGTCCACTCCCACAGGACTCTCCCAGGGTCCACCAGAAGATCAGGGGCTCAGCCAGGTCTCCAACTCATCTCCCAATTCCTAGACTGGTGACCTCTCCCTCCACAAGTCCCTATGCACCCCTCCTCTCCTCTCTGTCCTAATCTTGGGCTTGGTTTCCTGCCCCTACGCCAACTCCCACTCACTCCATCTTTCCTCAGACTAGAGAAGGTTTGAGGGGGTCAAGTCTGGGCCAGAGTACAGCAGCCCCACTTCAGGCCTGAACTGCGGGGCTCACGGTCCAGAAGGAGCTGCTCTAGGGGCCTACTATTTGCCCTGAGGGGCCAAGTGGCAGTACTGCTCACCCCCACAAGGTGGCCCAGTACAACGGACAGACCAATGGACAGGGCCGGGGATCCCACAGGGCTGGTGCGGCGGGTGTCGGTGGAGGAGAAGATGCAGAGTGCCAGCTGGAAGGTCAGAATCAGCTCCACCACCACGGCCTGGCCCGGAGTTATGTTGTTGTTGAGCTGCAAGGGGAGGGTGCGTTAGGAACCTCACCTTCTGCTGGCTCTATGGCCAGAGGTTGGGCGGACAGGACTTCTGATCTCCAGGGACACTCGGAGCCCAAGCTGCTGGAAGCAAGCCCTGTCACATCAGGGAGATCATTTGCCGAAGAGACTACATACTTCACAGTGGGAGCAAAGTTTGGAGCGCAGGCCCAACAGCAAGTGTGAGGGGAGCTGTTCCTGGACACAGGCCTTTCACTGGTTCTGCCCAGTCCCCAACCCCTGTAAGCTGGCATTTACCCTCCCTCCTGCGGGCAGCTGCCCAGTTTGCCTATTGCACCCCCAAGCCCGCCTCCCGCCCGTGCCTGATCCATTGCCAGTGCCAACCTCAACCCGTCTCTCCGGTGGGGCTGACTCACAGCTTGACAATGGCTGAGAAAATCCTCCTCTGTGTTTGATTAATGAACCCAGTTTGCATGAGACATGGGTGCTGAATCTGGGGCAGCGGGAGGAGGAAGCAGTAGGGGGCCAGGAGTGGGAAACAATACTCAGCAGAGACCATAGGCACTGGTACCACGTTAGGGGGTTCCCAATCATGGTTTCTAAATGCAGTCGCCCTGCTCCTGCTGTGGTGGGTTATGCTCATTCCCATGTAATGAGAATAAGAAAATGAGACCCAGAGAGGCTGTGGTCACTAAAGGCAGGATCACAACCATCAGAGACCTATGGTTCCATGAGACCACTCCCCTGAGGGGAGCAGTGAGGCACTCAAGAGGATGGAAGAACTCAGAGGTAAGACAGAAGAGACAGACATTTTCTGCAGAAAAGAGGGGCAGCAGGCAGCAGGAGAGAAGCTGGGATATGGCAGCATGAGGGGAGCAGGCAGAAGAGGTGGGTATCAACCAGAGCAGTGGGCTGAGGAGCACACACCACATCGGAGATTCATCTTCCTGGCCTTAGGAGGCTATGGCCTTTCTGGCGAGTGTGCAGTGGCCCACTCTGTGGCACCCATTCTGCAGATGGGGTTTGGGGGCCAGGTCTGGAGCCCACCCCAGGGTCCCTGCCCCACCCCCAGCCGCGCGGGCACTCACCGAGTTGACGGCCAGATTGCCCCGGGCATTGCTCGGTGCCAGCCCATAGAGGATGCCGGCCCCGGCAATGGCGCCCACCAGCTGGGCCACCACGTAGAAGACAGCCCGGAGCAAGGAGATCTGGTTGCCCACTAGGAGGGCCAGTGTGATGGCAGGGTTGATGTGGGCACCGCTCACGGGGCCCAGGGCCTGGACCAGGGTGCCTATGGCCAGGCCAAAGGCCACGGAGATTTGTAGGACGCTGGGCAGCGCCGACGGCCACGAGAGGGCCGAGGCGAGGCCGCAGAAGACGAAGATGAGGGTAGCCAGGAACTCGGCGAACACAGCCTTGAGGAAGGCAGAGGAGAACACCTCCTTCTTCATGGTCTGGCCTTCGCGGCCGCAGCAGGGGACACCCGTCGGGGCGGCGGCGCTGGGGGCGGGGGGCTGGCACTCAGGCTTGCTGTGCTCTCCGGCGCCCACGTCGCGGCAAGCGGCCTGGCTCGAGCCCTGCGGGGGCGTGCTATATAGAGGGCGGGCGTCCTTCGGCGAGGCGGGCGGGCAGTGGGCGGCTCCCGCGCTTGGGGGCCAGCGCGGCTCCCAGAGTGGGAACTTCTCGGCCGCCCCGGGCTCGCAGCTGACCCGGACCCAGCGCGCCCCTCCGCCCGGGCAGCGGCACGTCGGCTCGGGCCACGTGACCCGGCCAGCGGTGTAGATCGGCCCGGCGGCCTGGGACCCGCGCATTGTGCGCTCTGGGCGTCTCCCGCGCTCTCCTCTGCGCTGTCTCTGCTGGGCTCCCCGGGAGACTCGGCTGGGTCTGGACTCTCGCGTCCTACTGACCTCTGGGAGGCTGCCTCCGCTGGGCCTTTATCTCCGGCAGTGGTCTTCCCTTTTCTTCTGTTCGGGCCCTGGATCCAGCTCCTCCTTTTCCTCCTGCGACCCGGGCATCCTGACCCGACCTCACCCCCGGCAGGGCTGGAATGATGTGCTTCCCTGTGGACAGCGCCACCTCCACTCAGCTCCTTGCCGGCCGGTGGCGGGGGCGGGTGACCGGGCAGGGCGGTTCGGGGCGGTCCGGCCGTCGTCGGCCTCTCCCGGCAGGGCACTGGCAGGCCTCCCCGCTTGCGGCGGGGGCGTTTTGGGGAAAGTGGGCCCCGTGCCAGCCTGCCCCCAGCTCGGCAGTCCTCGACGCCGGGCAGCCCCGGGCAGTCCTGGGAGGAGGCGGTGGACCCCGAGAGGCGCCCACTCCTCCGCAGCAGCCGTCCCTGCTTCTCCAGGAGAATAGCCTTCTTGGAGAATCCCAGCGAGTCCCTGAAGGAGGTTCATAGGACTGGAGGGGACATACCGGATTCGGTTTTGTCTTGGGTCAGGGAAGAGGCCCCACGACGTGGGGGTCGGTGTGGGGCGCGGAGAGGGGGCAAGAGCACTCCGACTTCCCGTGCCAGTGTTGGTCTCTCCCGCCCTCCTGCCAGAGCCCACTCCCCTCTCTGTATCTCAGGTTTTCCTTCTCTTGCTCCTTAGTCTCCTCTTCCTTCAAATCTTCACTCAGTCTTGATTTTTTCTCCCTTTTGAAATCTGCCTCTCCCCTCTCTCCTTCAGTCTCTTTCTCCAAACCCTGTCTGCCTCTCTTTTTCAGTCTTTTGTCTCTCTCTTCAGTCTCCCTGCCCTTCTTCCTCTCTTTCTCTCTCTCTCTTCCTCTCTCATTTCAGTCTCCTTCTCAGGCCTCCCCCCAACCCCTTTTCAATTTCTCTGTTGTTACAGCCTTAGCCTTAACTCTGTCTCAACCTCTCTATTCATCTCTCAGTTTCTATCCACTCTCTGTTTCACCTTTCCCTGTCTCAATCTCTGTGACTTTCTGTGCATCTCTCCCTCATTTTCCATGTCTGCTTCTTTTACATGTTGTCTTTTTTCAGTTCCCCCAAAGCCAAGTCTTCCCACCCCCAGCCTGGGTGACACTTTCTTCTAGTCCTGTGCCCCCTCCCCACTCTTGCCCCTTCCCTCTGATCTCCCAGCTGCTCTCCCACCCCTCCCTCTTCCCACCCCCAGGTTAGGCATGTGAGGAATGAGGCTGGAGGCCCTCTAAGGCTTGGAAGAGGAGTCAGGGAACCACTCCCAGGATCTGCACTCAAGTGGAGTGGAGCTGCACTAAAGACCCCGCCACCATGCTGTGACATGTTTTGGGGAAGCATTTAGAGTAAAGCTCAGTAAAGTTTCTTCATGTTGTGACTGTAATTTTAAAAGCCCCCTAGGGCTCTGTATGGAGCAAAGTGAGAGGGTGCAGCAGAGGGAGAGAACAGGTGCTCCTCTGTCAGGCTGAGGGGAGGGGCCCGGAGGAAAGCCAGGGACCTGGAGGAACGGGCTCTGGGCTCCATGACAGCTAACAGCCAAAGAAAACAGAAGAAAACGGATGGAAAAAACCTCGCTATTGTTCCTGCTGGGCTCTGGGTTTCCTCGTGGAGCAACTCCACCCCTAGATCTCTCTTCTTAAGGCAGGAGGTCTCTCTGTCCTTCTGCCATGGGTCCTGAGGCCCTGCCTGTGGCAGAGCATGGCTGCTATATTCAGGATCTTCTTCTGAGGCTGGTGCAGACTGTTGCAGACTGGAACAATGACCCTGTTGACCCCAGAGGCCCTCGGGGGCCAAGTCCCTTCTCTGCTGAACCTGCCTCCAGTCTGCACCCTTCCAACCTTCGTTTTCATCCTCTCTCTTCAGGCACTGTCATTGTGAATCTGCAGATCTCAAACTCCATCTCTTGGAGTGGGAAGGACTCAACAGTGCCACCAGGGGAAGCTCCTACTTGAGGATTTGAGCCCAGTCCTTTACCACCAGCAAAGAGCTTTGGCCTCCACTGTGTGATTAAATTCCCAGCTGCCTGTGAGGAAAACCAGACTCAGAGGTTCTACCTTGCCCAATGACCTGAGATGGGACCCACAGTTTTGTCAGTCTGATGTGGCTGAAGGAGTCCCTACCTGTTAAGGTTGCTCAGATGTGGGCAACTGGTTACATTTCCTAAGCCTGAGCTTGAGACCCTTCCACCTTTCTCTAACCGTCAGAGTCACTCTGTCCCCAGGTTGTCACAAGAGCACCTAGATGCTGAAATTATCTTTGCCTTGAGCACTGGGACCCTCCTCTATCAGCCCTAGAGGAATGCTTTCCTGGGACCCCTCTGGGCTGGGAGATGGATCGCCCCATATGTGGCAGGGAGAGTTAGAATCACTCGTGGTGGGGGCCTTCCTCCTCTCCTGATAGTGGGCCCCCTGGATTCCCTGGAAACATTTGAGGGCTGGAGGTAGAAATGACAAGGTAATTGGCAGCAGGTGATGCTGCCAGGACTCCACTTATCCCCAGGGTTGGGGAAGAGTCACTCATTGATTCATTCTTTCCACAAAGATTTATGGAGCACTTACTATGTCCCAGGCACTGTTCTAGGCACTGGGGAGATATCCATGAGCTAGCAGACGCCTCCTTGTGGAGCTAAAATTCTAGTGAAAGGAGAGAGACAAACACTAAACAATGACATATGGAAATTATATGGTACAATAGAATCTGGTTAAGTGTTGTGGAAAAATTGAGTATGTCAAGGGGGACGGGGCATATAAGGGTAGGAGGGGAGGGTCTTTGAAATTTGAAATGGGTGTCCGTGTAGGTCTTATTGTGGTGACATCTGAGCAAAGACTTGAAGAGGAGAGGGAAAGAACTATGCAGGTATGGGGTGGGGGTGGGGGTGGGGGTAAGAACATTCCAGGCAGAGGGAGCAGCCTGTGTTGTAGGAGCAGAGGGAGCAAGTGAGGACAGAGAGGTGGTGGAGGTGGGCAGACCTTGTGTATCACCGAAAATGACAGCAGGATTCACTCAAGAGAATGAGGGAGACACTGAGTAGGAGACTGCTGTATGTTGACAAAGTTTTGACACGAGGCCTCTGCCACTGGGTTGAGAAGAGATGGGAGGGGCAGGAATGGGGACAGGGAGATGGTGGCCTGGCCCTGAGGTGGCAGGGTCGGGGAGGGGTACTGAAGGTGAGAGGGGTGGGATCCTGGATGCCTTGTGAAAGTAGAACTAACAGATGGATTCAGGGTTGGGTGTGAGAACAAGGAGTCACAGATGACTCAAGCCTTTTGGCCTGAGCAGCTAGAAAGATGGAGTTGCCATCAGCTGAGATGGGGAGGACAGTGGGAGAAGCGGGTTTGGAGAGAAGCGCAGGAGGACGGATTTGGACATGTTGAATATTAGGTATAGTCCCAGACCCTGGGGTCCCTGCCCTGACTTCCCGACACGGTGCTATCGCCAGCATGAGGGGACCAAAAGAGGCTGTCTTTTGCTCTCTCTGGAGGCCACATAGCCAGCCCATGTCTCAATGCCCTCCCTGTGGTGCCACCTGGGTCCCAGAGCCCCTCATGCCCATTTTGGCAGTGGGAATTTGCCACCACAGCCCTCCTTGCTTATTCAGCACTGAAATTACATCTGCACTGTTCCAAGCTGCAGCTCTGGGGAGTTCATGACATGCCATTGACCCTAGTCTGTCTTCTGGCATCTTGAACTCTATTGAGTATTTCTTTTTTTTTTCTGGGGGTGGGTATAGGTTTATTTATTTATTTTTAGAGGATGTGCTGGGGACTGAACCCAGGACCTCGTGCATGCTAAGCATGCACTCTACCATTTGAGCTATATTCCCCCCACAACAGAGCATTTCTAAGTTGTGAAAGAAACAGAATTTATTGGCAAATGAGCATTTATTGAGTGTTTACTGTGTGCAGAGTCCTGTGTTAGACTAAGTTGGCTGATGAGGGAAGATAGGAGGGTGCCATTTAAGAACCAGAGGAGCCCTGCCCCCAAAGGGCTCACAGTCCCTCTGGGAGGCACCACATAGATACAGAATCACAGCGTAAAGACACAAAACTGTATCGCAGTAACAGTGCAGGTATGAAGTTGTCTGGCACAAAGTGGGAGTATGAGGATGGAGGCAGCTGGGACTCAGTGGTCAGCCACTCCTCCCCTCAGCTCAGAGTCTTCTCCGTCTCCAGCTTGGGGACCTGAAGGGCTGTTCACCTGCCTCCATGCTGCCCTGCCTCGGTCTGGTTTGGGGTGTGTTTGACCTCCACCCTCCTCTAGACCAGGTGCTCTTCAAGGGCAGAAACCAGCCTGTGTTCTTTGTCCTTTTCCCTCTACCTGGCTGCATCTTCCCCAAGGCCCCGTGTCTACCACAAGGCAGCAGGCTGGGCTGGACAGGTCAGGATGTATGCCCTGGTTTCTGCCAGGGGCTCCCAGGAGGGGCCTAGGACTGGCCTCAGCACAGACCTGGTCTCCTCTGACTTCTGAGTGGAAATATCATGGGCTCTTGCATAAGAAGGCATGAGTTCAAGTCTTAGCTCCACTATATATATATATAGCTGTGTGACTTCAGACCAGTCTCTTAGCCTCAGCCTCAGCCTAAAATGGGAAGGACAGTATTCGTTCGGCCTGGGGTCGGGAGATAATCACAGGAGATGATATGGGAGTGCTTTGGAGAAAGTAAAACCCAGCATGGCTGTAGGCCATAGTCCTTCCGTAACCTGCCTGAAGTTTTAGGAGGATTCGATTGGCTAATACATGTAAAGAACCCAGCACAGAGGCTAGGTCACAAGAGATGCTTAATAGATGTCAGTTCACCCCCATCCTGCTTTGACCTCTGACTTCAGTGGCCCCAATCTGGGCAATCAGGTCTGGAAGTGGTGGGGAACTCACATTTAGTTTGTGGGGAGATGCAATCTAGGAAGATGAACAGACAAAGAGAGAAATTTGGCAACTTCTAGAGGGATCTGTGGGGGAGAGGTGACGTGAAGATGAAGTACCTGGGACACATCTAGGCTTGGCTCCTACCTCAGTGCTTTGCTGGCTTTGAACTTCCAGAACAAAGATGCTCAGCTGGCAGGAGTACAGCCCTAGAGGTCACTTTGGTCTCTGACTCGCCCCCTCCCATGGTAGTGAGGCCAGGTGACTGTCGTCAGCTATTGGGGATTGAGAGACTCATCTCCATAGCAACTATGGCCAAAGCAGGCTTTTTCTAACCCAAAGGGAGGTTTGGTCAAGGAAGACAGAAAAGAGCATAGGTGAGGAGGTGAGCACAATTACAGAGATGTGTTCTTCATATGCAGTCCATCTCTGAAAGGAGAGGAGACCCTTCAGAAGGGGCTGGAAGCTCTGGTGCACAGTGATGCTTGGTGCAGTGTGGGACAGACACAGATAGAAGCCTTGAAAGCATGGAGGCAACAGAGCATGGAGAAGGAGGCTCTGTTGTGTGTGATTCTCAGGTTAGCTATGCAGCAGGCTGGAGAGGGAGGGGAGAATGGACAGTCTGGGTGTTGGAAGCAAGGTGAGAACAGCCAGTGTGTGCTTAAGGTTAAGAGAGGTTGAAAGGCTGAATCAGGATGAGGCCAGCCCCAAACCCAACTCCTGCCTGCACCTTGGGGCCCCAGTGTTCTCCTTTGCTTTGGCCACAAACTGAAGGAGGTAAAGGAGGCCAAGGGTCAGGCCCCTTCTGCATTCTTCCCCCAGGAAGCAGAAATAATGAAATGATCCCAATAATGCGTGATAATGGTATGAGGAATTACAGTTCACACAGCATCTTTACATGCATCATCTCACTTAATCCCAGTTAATCTCATTTGAGAAACGGCACTGGCCTGGAAATTTAGAAGCCTAGCTCTAGATACCGACCTGCCTCTCTGGACAAGTCACATCCCTTCTCCAGCCCTGAGAGTGCTAGGCTGCTCTCTCCACAGTAACGTCCTGTGGTGGGAGCCGAAACGTGAGGGTAGCACTGGAGCTGAGGGGTGGAAGGGAGAGAGGGGCGGAAGAGCTGCTGCCTGCGGAAGAGGGTTGACCTTGGGGTGGGTGATGGAGGTGTGTTGCCTGGTGCCCGTGGTTTCATGCCTGAGTGTCTTGCCCAGCCAGCCATATGTACAGGGCGAGAGGGCTCACTTGCGAAACTGAGTGTCTCCTTTCAAGAAGTGTCTAGTTGCAAATCTCCCCCTTTCCCAAGAGAAAGGGCAGGGGCCCACAAAGGGCTTTTGTTTCCTCTGCTGCAGTGGGAGGCTAATCTCTGGGTCTGGAGGCCCCCAGGAGATGGGGTCGCATATATACATGTGCGGCATGCACACACTTATGCCCGTTTCCTCCTTGGGTGAGGTCCTTTCTTAGGGCAGGAAGGAGGTCCTTGGCCACTCAACTTTCATTTTTCCCAGAGGCCACTTCTGGAGTAGCTGTTCTCTGCTTGATACCTTATTGCCTCTAGCAATGCGTCCTGGCAAGTCTTAGGGCCCAGTGCTGCTGCATAGGGGAATTTTCCAGAAGGGGCAGGGTAGGGGTTGGAAATCAGTGCCCTCCCTTCAGCTCTCTCATGGTGGGCTCCAGACCCTCCCCTTCCCTTCTCTTGGGGAGCACACTCTCAGAGTTACTGGGGATAACTGGCTTCAAGGACTCATCCACTGCAGAGGAAGTGGATTTATTGCAGGTGGGGGAGGGATGGGTCAAGAGGGGAGTGAGTGGTGGCCAGCCATTGCACACTTGTGTCACCACAGGCACACCTGTTCACACTCAGGAGCATGCACAACCTTGCACATGGGGACAGAGAGGCACTGGGGGATGAGCTAGCAAACCTGATGCACTGTTCCTAGACCCCTGCCCCGCAACGTGGGGGTGTGTGCACTTCCCTCCACCCTACTCAGTACACTGTGCAGGCTCTCCAGAGTCTTCGTCTGCCCTCCCTCCCCAGCTCAGTGCCCAAGTCCCCAGCTCCTTGCAAGGGGCCGGGAGGGTCCACTAATCGCTGCCTGCAGCCTCAGAACAGGGGATCTGCCGGGCTCGCCGCTACCCCGAAACCCTGGTCGCGGCACTTCCTGGAAGCAGCTACTCTGCGCTGAGGGCCAGCTTCGGACTTGGGGAGAGGGGGTCCGGCGTGGGTGGCGGGCGGTCACCTGAGCTCCCCCGAGCTCCCTCGAGCCCGGGTGCGGCGCGCTCAGGCCTTGCTACCCCGCGGCGGGCTCTGCGGCGAGTGCAGCTCCACCGACTGCCGCCGCCGCACCTCGCGCTCCTCCCAGTCGGCGTCCGGCTCCAGCCCCTTCAGCACGGCCAGGCGCTCCGACAGGCTCTTGGAGGACGGGAACAGGATGTAGTTGTACAGGAGGGAGGCCAGGATGCCGCCGACCAGGGGTCCGATCCAGAAGACCTGGAGGCGAACGAAAGGGCGGCTTGCGGGAGCTCCTCTCCCGCACAGCATTGAAAAGAGGCCTCACGCAAAGAAGGCAGTCATACGCGTGTCCATGTAATTAGTAATGACAACACCAGCCACTGGGAAGACTTGGTAGTTGGGGGTTAAGGGTGCGAATTCAGAGCAGACTGCCTGAATGAACTTGGACATGTCACCCTCTCTGTGCCTCAATTTCCTCACTCTAATAATACCTCCCAGGGTTGCGAACACTAAATGAATCAATATTTGCAAAGCAATTAAAATGAGTCCTGGCACATACTAAATACTAGATAAATGCTAAATAACAGAAATATATTACCTCATATAAATATTACCATTTATCGAGTTCTAGGCACTGCATCAATCTTTGCAAAAAGCCATAGCAGTAATTGCTCTTATTCTCACTTACAGATGCGAAAACTGAGTCTTTGGTGTCAGACCTGAAGGGCTCACCCAAGGCTCCCCCATGCCCCAGGAGGAGGACTGGGGAGGGTTTGCTGATCCCACTCCACTCTCCTCCAGCCCTTGCTGAGATGGGTTTCTGGGGGAGGGGAAATCAGGGAGGTTTCAGTCATTACCCAATGGTCATCGAATTTGCCGGTGACGACAGCTGGAGCCAGGGAGCGGGCAGGGTTCATGGAGCAGCCGGTGTAGTGGATCTGCAGTGGGAGGCAGGGGTCAGGGAGGGAAGAAGGTGAGGACAGGGCTGGGAGTCTTGTGCCCCTCTCCAGTGCTTGACCTCAGCCTAAAGGGAATCCACGCGATGGACAATTAAATTCATGTTATATTTACAGGGCTCGCTATTCACTTGAAGTTGGAGGGATACCTGTCCCTTCGTGGTATCTAAGAATCAAACCCTCTGGGGTGTTATCTGTCCCTCTTGGGAGTTCTGTGTATCTGTCCCTCTGGGGTGTCTTTGTGTCTGTCACTTTTGGAAGTTCTATGTATCTGTCTCTAGAGTGATCTGTGTGTCTGTTTCTTTGGGGAAGGTCTGTGTGTCTGTCCCATCAGGGAGGCTGGAACCAGTGGCCATGACCTACCCCAAGGAGGTGGCCCAGGGCCACAGAGAAACCGATGGAGAGGGCGGGGGTACCCAGGTTGTCTCCACGGCGCTCATCGGTGGAAGCGAAGATACAGAGCACCAGCTGCAGTGTCAGGAAAAGCTCCACAGTGACGGCCTGGCCAGCAGTTGAGTTGTTGCTAAGCTGGGGACAGAGAGGGGGGTGGGGGGGCACACTGAGCATGCTCCCTGTACTGGCTCCACCTTCCAGCCCACCTGCAGTCAAGGCTCCAGATAGGCTTCCGGGCTGGGAGCCAGAACACCAGGGCTCACCAGCCACCTTGGTCCAAACTACTGATGTAGTTTGTTCTGTGTTCCCCAAGTCAGAGGTGAGGAAACTGACTCCATAGCCCTTGGGTTTAGGGCCTGTGGTCGTGTGCCTACAATGTGAGAGGAAAAGGATGCTGAGATCCAGAATTTCTGTTTCCTGAAGAACAAGGATGGAAGAGGTTTTGATTGCAGCAGGAAGCTTTAAGCCAGGTAATAAGAACTTCCTCTCTATTTAGGCTATGAGATAGACACTGGTGTAATGAGAAGACTGTGGTCTTTCTTCCTGTGGCCAAAGGGCTCCCAGAGACAGGATCTAGGAACTTTGCTCCGGGGATGGTCCTAGTGTAGCCCCTCCCCTTGTGAGTCTAGGGTACAACTCTTTCCTCTAATCTTTGCCTGTTCCCTTGAACTTGCCTGTTCCACACTGTGTTTCAGCCCTCAGTTTTGCCCTGTGGGTTTGCTCCCTGCATATTCTGTGGACATTGGGGTGCGGGTACTGTGATGCTCCCACACACATGTGGGGTGCCCATGGTCCCAGCAGACCTTGCCTTGGGTAACGAGAGAACCTGGAGCTGAGCAAAAATGTGATTTCATAACTGGGCCACACCCAGTACTGGATTTCTCTCTGGGTTTTGTCATCCTGTGCCCTACACCCTGTCCTCTGGATCTGGGCACTGCACCAGGTGGAGCTGTGACAGCTCTGAGCTCCCATGCTCCTTCTCTAGGCCTTGAACCCGCACCCCTGGGTCCTAGCCACCGGGCTGGAACTCTTGCATCTTTCTAGAGTCTAATCTCCCTACCCCCACCCCCACCCCCAACACTGCCCCTGTCTTCCAGCGTCTGAGCCTATAGTGGGGACAGTGAAAAGAGCTTTGAAGGCAGGCACTTTGGGGCCTCTGACTTGCTGTGGGACCCTATTTATTTCAGTCTCAGTTAGGCTTTCTGTAAAATGGCAGTAACAGAATGATCCTGGAAGACCGTGTGAGGACTGGAAATGACAGGGTAGAGCCCCAGCCCCATTCCCTCTGGTCAACAGCTGATCTAAGGGAGGCAGTGCGGGTGTAGGTTTGATGTCAGAAAGCTCTGGGTCCATTTCCAGGTGCTAACACTGGTTCTGTGACTTAAGTCAATTGAGTGCTGAACCTTAATTTACCACTCAGGGTGGAGGATCCCAGAATTCACCTTACAGAGTGGTACCAAGACTGAGGTGAAACCTGGCCCAGCACAGAGCAGGTACGCATCGATGGTAACTTCCTGGTGGATAGACTGGGTGACCTCAGAGGACACCCGGGGTAGCCATGGGGGTCATCTAGCTCACACTACCCTCAGGACAAGTCAGCCCCATTGTTGCCCGACTCTAGCCGGGAAAGTTCTTCCCAGTTCCTCAAGATGGTAAATGCTGTGCAGTAACTTGTGGGGAGCCTCCCCAGACCCTTCCCTTTTGAGGGCCCCAGTCAACTGTGAAACAGTGGAGAAGGACTGCCTGTCCCCATGGCCCCTTAACACTCCCATTGCCCTACTATTAGAGGAGATTCCCCAGCCACACATTCTGAGACTTTCTTGGCCATGGTCTCAGGAAGTTCCTCTTTCAGTCTGATTGGACCTCATCTTGCTGCAAATTGAACTAATTTCATTCTGAATGGAAATGGTCACATTTCTCAGTCTGTTCAGCCTGAACACCCAGCCTCATCATATTTCCCATTTTGAAGAAGAGAGAAATTCCAATGGGAACCCCTGGCCCTGCATGAAGAAAGGCCACCTGTGCAGAGGAGGGGATGACCGCACAAGACTCTTCAGAGACATAAGCTCTCTTACCCAGTGGCTCCGGGGTGGAGAAGGCCAAGACATGAAAGAGGCATTTGCCGTCCTGGCCTGGGGTGAGTGATGGAGCAAGAGCTGTGCTGAGGGGACACAGACTACCCCTTCCCACCCATGCCCTCAGATGCCCAGGCCTAGCACAGACCTAGTAGTGGGGGGTGGGGGTGGCTGTGGTGGGGGGAGGGGCTCAGCCCCAGAGTGCCGCAGGTGCCCGATTCGTCGTGCAATCAGCAGCTAGCTCACGGGCTCTGGGGGCCTTCTCTGAGACCTTGCCCCTTCAGCTTTCCCCTGGGTTTGGGTGCTTTCTCTGGGGTTGACCAACTCTAGGACTTTTTAGCCTGTAACTTCCCTTCTCTGAGCCTCAGCTCCCTCATGCTTAAGACATGGAGCTTCTCCTCCCTCCCTCGAAGGGTTGCGGTGAGGTATCAGCAAGGGGCTCCTGGGGAGCCCCTGCCAGGAGGCTTGTACACGGCAGATGCTGAAGAAACGTTGGGTCCTTCTACCCTCGAGAAGACCCTGCGGGCCAGCCCTCTGAGGTGCCTCCTGGCTCAAAAAGCGCGTCTGCTTTGGGGCCCTGTCGTCCTCCCAGTTCTAGCGTAGCCCTCACTGGAATGCAGGCAGCAAGTCAAGAGAAACCTTGAAACTCTTCTTCCTCCTTGAGGTTCAGGGCAGAGGGTACCAGCAGACCCGTGTATCCCGCCTCTGCTCTGACATCACTGCTCTTTCTACCCTGACTCCTGTGTCAACTGTGTTCCTGGTTCCAGCATTTCTGCCTACCACCCACCCCAACCCCGCTACCCCGCTCTCCCTGCTTCTCTCTCTCCCCACCCAGACCCCCACCCAGATCTGGTCCCTCCCCATTGCATCCTTTACAAGGGACTTGCCAGGATCTGCCCTTGTGGAAAGGACGTTCTTACTACTCACAGCATTGATAGCCAGGTCCCCTCGGATGTCTGGCGGTGTGATCTCATGGAGCAGAGCAGCCCCAGCCACGGCCCCCAGCAGCTGGGCAGCCACGTAGAAGACAGCTCGGAGAAAGGAGACATGGCAGCCTACCAGGCAGGCCACAGTCACGGCGGGGTTGATGTGGGCCCCGCTGACATGGCCCAGAGCCTGCACCAGGGTGCCAATAGCCAGGCCGAAGGCCATGGCAATCTGCAGCACAGAGGGCAAGGCCTGTGGCCAGTTGAGGGCTGAGCCGAGGCCAAAGAAGACAAAGAGGAGAGTGGCCAGGAACTCTGCTAACACTGCCCTGGAGAAGGCTATGGACCGGAGTTCCCACATGCCGTGGAGCCTTCTGTGGGCTGCCCTGGTTGTCTCAGGGCAGGGAGCTTAATGTGCGAGTGAGCTCGCTCTCTCTCTCTCAGGGTCTCTGGGGAGGCTGACCATGTACATTTATAGGGTCCTTCCATCCTGGATTTGGACATGTGAGATGGAGGTGGAGTTTGGGCCAATATCTCTTCTCCCGTATGGCTGCCTCCTGTCCCCACTCCCCCCATCCCTGCCTATCAACATGCCTATCGCCCCATCTTGGACTTCACAGCTGACTAATGTTCCCTATTAATGAGCTCCAGATAAGGGCTGACGTCCCCTAGTTTTCCGTGTTTGTTTCCTCAGCTACCCCAAGGCTGTTGCTCCAAGGCCTCTCTACCCCCACCAGTTCTGTGAGTGGGGGTTCTGTAGGGGGTGGTGCCAAACCCCTCTCCCTGATTCAAACTGCTGGCCAAGGCAGAGGCAGCACCTTACAAAACTAACCATGAGAGAGACTGTCAATGCTACCCCTTCTGGGGATTGGGAAGTTCTTCCTGCTGTCTGACCTCTAATTATTCCTTCTTGCAGGGGATGGAAAACAACTGGTTGGCTGTGACATGAACCGTCCAAGGCATAAAGGTTTTCTGTCTCTTCTGTGCTTGCTTTCTTGCAGTCAATCACCCATAAGTCATTAAGCTTCACCTGCTCTCTGGAACCCCAGCCAAATAGCAGCTCCCATTGCCTAGAGGCAGGAGGTGGTTTCAGTAGCATTGGGATCCTGGCCCTGGGTGATGGAGTCAACCTGGGGTCGACTGAGGAAGCTGTGGGCTTCCATTCCATGGTCCATCTCCATGATTTAAAAAAGGGATGATAAACCTACATGGGCTTGGGGTTTAGATTAAATGAACTAATGTATAGAAAGTGCTCAGGGCTGCTCAGCTTAAGCTGTCAATTAATACCACCTCTTATTAATAGCATTATTTCACTCTGAGGAAAATATGACTCCCCAAACTCACATATCAAGAATCTGTGACAGGCTCTAGGCACCTCCTGGAGCTCAGAGTCCCCCAGGCCACAGGGGAGGACATTTCTGTGGGGCAGTGAGCTGTGCAGTCTCAGGGAGTCTGCAGTGTTCCGGCCTCAGTGCCCATGCAGCTGGCCTGGTATCCTGCCATCAATGCCGCTCCGGCCTGGGTCCTAGGAGACATTTAGGTCTCGGAGTCCCTTGGCCCCACTCTGTGGCTCTTTAATCCTTCCAGCCCTGCTGCCCAGCCTGGGGACCTGAAGGTAGGGTCAGGCTCAGAGTGTGATTAAGAGGACCAGCTTCTGGATCCTGCTCTACCTCCTGTCCAGCAGTCCCAGGAATGGAAATCTGAGAGCGAAGGGAGACTGCAGAGTGAAGCACCTTGTATTGCTGTGTGCCCTCGGATGGGCTGTGCACCCTTTCTGGTCAGAATGTTCATGGTCTTGAGAAAGACAGTGGCCCACTAACCCATGAGTCTCAGCAGGATCCCCACAACCCAGTCAAGTGAAAATCTCTTACCTCCCGACAAACCCAGAAGTGTCATGACTTCTCTCTGTAGCCCATTAACCCCTAATCCCAATTTGTGTGTGTGTACATGTTGGTCATTCAGTCACACAGTCATAAATTTAGAACACAGTGGGATCTCTGAGTTCATCTAGCCTATGAATCTCATTTTACAGATTACAAATTGAAGTCCAGAGGGATTGTGACTTGCCCATGTTCTGGTCTAGACTCAAGTCTGGAAGGAGGGGAGGGTGCCAACCACGAGGGGGCCTCTACTTTGCTGTGCTTTCCCCTTGAGCCAGGTGGAAAGTGTTCTTGAGAAGCAGGAGGGTTCTAGCAGTGGTTCCTGGCGGGCGTGGAGCTTCCAGGGGAAGGCTGCATTTTGTTTACAGTGACCACTATGCCATGTCTTATGAGGAACAAGATGCCATCAACGGTGTGATGCACTCCTAATTAGAATGTGAACAAAAATGCTTTCTTGGAGATGGATGGCGGTGATGGTTGCACAACAATGTGAATGTACCTAATACCACTCAGCTGTGCACTTAAAAATGGTTTTAGGTTGGTAAGTTTTATGTTGTGTGAAAAATAACTAAAGTCAGTGAAGAAAGATGACCCAAAGAATGTGTTCTTCCCATTTTTGTTTTTATATGTCAAAAGAAGTCTTATAGATCTATGTGAACATCAGTTTTTAGTCAAAAATCACTCTTGTGCCCACACAAAAAAGGAAATTTTATTTATAACCAAAATAAATTGGCTAAAATGGTTCCAAAATTTTTTCCCATTAGGAGCCCAACTTTCCTAAATCCCTTTTTGACTCAGTTTCACCCTCTGTGCCATCAGGGCTGCAGTGATACGTTGCTTATTACAAGGTTGTTCACTATGTTTCCAGAATTTCTTTCAAGGCCTCTGATACTCCTTCTGAAAGCTTTATCACAGGTGTTTTCTTGCTTCACACATTGACAGGCAACCATTTTGTCCTTTTCTCAGCAGTAAAACATAACAGTTTCATCTACTTGTGGGACTCTTCCGTTCTTAGGTCCCATGAAACAATTGGCTGTTGTTTTACAAGAAAATACAGACTTGCGGTCATTCTTCAGTGACAACTGTTTGCTTCTCTAATGTCAAATTCTTGCCATGCTGCTCTGTTTCCGTGTCCTGCTACACACACAATAACTTTGTTTAACTGCTAAACCATGGTGTAACCTTTCTGGAGAAGTTTTAAATAGCAATCAAACTGAACAGATGTAGGAATGAGAAGGCATGAAACTCACCTGACCAAGTTTCAGGATGTGCAGGTAGAGACAGCCACTCTCAGCTGCTGTAAGACAGCACGATTGTTAAGACGTTAGAATGAGGGGGAAAAGGTATACCTTAGAATTGACTCAAGATAACAGTTATAATATCAAATGTGTATTTAGTGCTCACTCTCCTATGCACTGCTCTCCCGACATTTCTGCATGTATTAACTCCCTTGATCCTCACAGCAATCCTATGAGCTAAAAGTATCATCTCAATTTTTAGAGAGGAGGAAAATGAGACAGAGAGGTTAACTAACTTGCCTGAGGTCACACAGCCAGTAAGTGGGGAGGCAGAATCAGAATCCCAGGAGTCTGGCTTCAAGAGGGCTTTTTGTTTGTCTTGATTGTCTCTTTTTAAAATAAAATAAAAAATTTTATTTATTTAAACTTCTTTTTGAAGTATAGTTGATGTACAAAATTATGTAAAGTTATAGGTGTACAACATAGTGATTCACAATTTTTAAAGGTTATACTCTATTTACAGTTACTATAAAATATTGGCTATAGTCCCTGTGTTGTACAACATATTACTGTCATTTATTTTATACATAATAGTCAAGAGGACTTTTTTGATTGTGGAGGTGAATCCTTGCCTCATCCCCACCCCATGAATTAATCAAGATAGGAAAGAAGCGATCAAAAAGGCTAAAGGACTCTGAATCATAAGGAAATAGGGGTTTTGCATGTTGTTTGCTGGTGGCTTGAACGAGGGGGCTGAGACTCTGGAAAAGCAGAGATAGGAGCGTGTCTGTAGGGAGCTGGGCCAGCGAGGATGCCCCACGTGGAGGCACAGTGACAGAACTCAGGACCAGTACTGTTTGACGGGTGACATGAGATGCGTTTCCTGCCCAGAGTTAAGCTACAAATGCCCTCCATTCTCCCCACAAGGTCGGTAAAAGTGGGTCACACACCACAGCCCAGGAGGTTGGAACTTCAGGGAGTGCAGGAGAGGAGACAGGGCAGCTCACTGTCGGGTGACGTGGGATCGAGTGAGAAGTGCAGCCTCAGGCAGCAGCCGGTGGGAGGGGTGGGAGGCTGGTGCTCTGGCCCCTCAGGAAGCCTGAGAAGTCTTGTAGGGTGCTGGATCCCTGTGGTTCTGGGACAAGTGCCCGCCTTTGGATTTCTGTATCAGGTTGCCAGATAAAACACAGGATGCTCAGGCACATTTGAATTTCAGAGAAATAACAAATAAGTTGTGCAGTGTAAGGGTAGTCCAAGCAATATTTGGGCTATACTTACACTGAAAAATAACTCATTATCTAAAATTGAAATTTAACTGGGTGTCCTGTATTTTTATTTGCTCAATCTGACAACCCTGCTCTATGTGAAAGCAAAGAGGGAACCCAGAGGACTGAAGGCCTGGAGACATCTGGGTTTCAAACTAAATTCTCACAAGAACTTTTGGGAATAGTCTTATTAGCCTCATTTAACACAGGAGGAAACTGAGGCACAGAGAGGTTATAAAGTTGTCTAAGATCACAAGCTGGTAAATAGCGGAGACAAGCTATAAAAACAGGTCTGTCTGATTCGGAAATTCAGACTTTTGCCCCCATGCTTGGCTGACTTTGTCCTCAAATGCTAGGCAGTCCTGACCACTGAGGCCCAGGTGGCAGCAGGAAGGTCACAGGTCCAGGGTCCCGGGGAGACACAAAGTCAGTTGCCTGCAGTCTCCCTCCTGCAGAAGTTGGGCTCTCACCTGACCTCCTACAGCTCCCACTGCCCACAGGGCAAGGCCAGACGTTGGGCGTGGCTGTTTGCCTCCCAACCCCTTCATTTTGGGGCCCTAATACCTGTTGTCCCCTCTGCCTGGACCATGTGTCACCATCATTTTCTCATGGCTAACTCTTCCTCAAACTCTAGGGCAGTGACTTTCAAACCTTTTTAATTTCCTCCTGATGGAAGAAATACATTTAGCAGCCTAACCCGAAAACCTAATCTCAATAGATAGAAAGACATATAACTGAAACTAACATTTCCACAAAGCAGTGTTTCCTAAATGTGATGTTTTAAATTTTTCTATTTTACTTAAAAAACTAATTGAGGTCACAACTACTAAATTGGTTTCATGACCTACTAATGAGTTGCCACTCACAGTTTGAAAAACACTGTTTTTGATCCTGTCTTAAAACTTGCTTTCTCATTAGGGAAGGCTTCCTGTTGCCCCAATAACACACACTCCCAGGACCATCCAGCCAATGGAGTGCTTTTGCCTTTTATATCACTCAGAGGCTTGTAATTATCTGCTCAATGTTGGGCTCCTCCTCTGGCCTGTGAACTCCCAGAGGGCATGGACCGTATCTGGGTTTGCTCACCAATGCATCCCCAACACCTAGCGTGGGCGGCCTGGCACATTCCAGGGGCTCAAAAAGTGTCAAGTGAACAAATGAGCAAAACTGCCAGCTCTGGTCCCCTCAAGCCCACTGGCACCCTGCCCTGCACCACTTGCGTTGCAGCCACGTGGCCCTCCTCAGGGACCTGATCAGGAGAGAAGTTGATTCTCAGAGCTTGGGTGGAGAGAGGGAGCATGCGTTTTGCACCCTGGTTGGGTGAAGGGGGATCAAGAACAAGCTTCTCATTTGAAAAGGATTAGGCATAAGTGAGGGGCTCCGGGCAGGGAGACCTTTCGAATAACCCTGCGTTGGGAGGTAGTGAGTTCCCGGGTGCATCGAGGAGACCAGTGAAGGCTGAGCAAGGAGTTTGTGGCAGGAAGCTGTGGCAGGAGTTTGTGCACCAGGGGGAGGGTTGGACAAGCTGACTAATGGAGTCCCATGAAGCTCTGCAGCCCGGAGAAGTGCAGCATGAAGGTGGGTGGCTGGGAGCCACTGTGGGTGCTCACAGGAGAGGAGACAGCTGGGAGGAGGACATCTGGCTCCCCCCTTGACTGAACTCCTCCTAGCCTCTGTCTCCCCCATCACATCTGGGGAGGCTGGCCAGGCTGGAGGCCCCAAAGAGCCAAGGGTGCCTTGGTGGTCCCTTGGCTTGCTGGGCTTCCACTCCCCCAGCGCTGGAGGGCAGAGGGGGAAGTATTTGCCAACTGGCCCAGGAGAGCCAATGTCTTGGCCCTACAGGGAGAGAAAGAGGAGCTGTGAATGCCAGGGTCAGGTGGTGCCGGGGTCATTGCCAGAGAAGGGAGTGGACTGAGCTGAAAGGGTTGTGGGCAGTGCCTCATGACCTTGCTCCCAAAGGTCACCTGAACCTGTTTGACTCCCCACCCAGAACGGCTGCAGCTGAGCCGCCCTGGCTTCACGGTGGCTGCCTCCAGCATTCGTGGCTCCAGCGACTGGGTGGCCTGCAGGACCCTGTTCAGGCTCTAGGCAGGGTCCCTCTCCTCCCCAGCCTGCCATCATGCCTACCATCATGCCTGCCATCACACCTGCCATCCTCCCACCCTGGTACCACTCCCTCTCTTGTCCCTCCCAGGCTTTGGCCTCTGTCTGCTTCATGCATCTCCTCAAGGCCTGCCCTGCCTGTCCGATGTGTGAGGTACTGAGCTAGGCTCACACCCCATCTGAACCATGTGGTGGTGGGCACTGACCCCATCATATGGATTAGGGTAAAGGAGGGAGGCTCAAGGACATTAATTTGGCTACCACATCTTCTGCCTCCACCACACAGCACTCTGCATCACCTCCACAACATCACAGGATCATGCCCTCCTGGATGATTTGTTCAAGCTCTGACTACTGCAATTGTATTGAATTGGTCTTTGTAGTTCCAACACATGATTGGCATGAATAGACACTTAAAAAATGTTTGTAGAATGAACTGTTTGCACAAGGTCAAACAGCTAGAAAGTACCTAAGCCATAATTCAAATTCAGATCTTCCTGGATCCCAACCCAGTCCCACACCCTTCACCCTCCTCCAGGAAGCCTCCCCTGACTCACTCAGTCAAGGCATCTTCCCCACCCCACTCCCCAGAATCCTGGGAGTTTGGCTGTGTTCCTATCTCCCTTCTCCCCTGCTCTACCTGAAGGCAGGGTCCTGGGATAGTGTGTCAGCCTAGCTCTGACCCCCTAGCTCTGCCCCCAGAACTCAGAAAGAACTCTGTGAATGTGGGATGCCCAGACTGGGGTGGAGGGCCGGGAGAGGAAGGCCTCAAGGCAATCCACTTGTGTCTTCCGGCTGGTGGGCCCAGCTGCCCGCCTCATGACCCCCGCTCATCCAACCACGATTCTGCCTGATAATGGGCCTGCCAGCTTCTCACCAGAGCCAGCCCAGGCCTTGGTATTCTCCTAGGGTGGGTCCAGGTGGGGCACCTAATCCTCCTCTCATTTTGCTGCAATTCAATATCAGCCTTCAGTTTGCACGCTCTGTTGCCATCCTTCCCTCCTCCCTCCGGCCCCTGCTGGGGGAAGGGAGAACTGAGTTCTCTCAGTGGCGCTTCTGAGAGACCGTGGGAGTCCCTCTGGCTGACCACAGCCTTAGGCCTGCTCAGAGCTGCGTATCCGCCTTGGGATGGAGGGACCACAGTCCCCACCAAGGGCGCAAGTCTTGGATGTCCAGTGGCATGGTGTAGATTCTGGGTCCACTTCTTAAGCTGCCTGGCTGTGGAATTCAAAGCGACTCAGGCTCTCCAAGCTTCCGGCTGAACAAATGTAAAGGTACCTGTACGTGGCAAGGGTTCAAAATTACCAGCCAAGGTTTCCAAAGGGGCTGAGGGCCTGTGGCTCCGGGGAATCCCTTCCTCACCTAACCACCCACTTCAGGCTGCAACGTGAGCCCATTCTCTCTGTTTCTAGCTGATGAATGCCTGTTTTCTTGGGATTTTATGGCACTTGAAGTGGTTCATTGTATTTATTTAATCATGCAACAAATAGTTATTGAGCACCAACCCTGTGCCAAGCACTCTTTTAGGCTTTGAGATACGTCAGGGAAAAAAACAGACCAAGATCCCTGGCCTGGCAAGGCCGACCCTGTGGGCAGCCTGTTAGTCGGCGCCTCTCCACCTCTTCTCCTCCACTTTAAACAACCGGAAAAGAGATGAAAAGAAATAGTCAATATTGGAAAATAACAGTGTTTACTCTCCGATGTCACCTTCACCCCGTCTTACCACCCCAGCCTGCATTTGTCACGTCAGAGGAGTGCAGTTAAAAGGGTGTTCTGTTCCTCAAAAAGTTAAACACAGAGTTCCCATATGACCCTGCAGCTCCACTCCTGGAGATAGACCCAAAAGAGCTGAAGTCAGGTGTTCAAACAAAAACTAGTACACACTCGTTCACAGCAGCGTGATCCAGAATATCCAAAAGGTGGAAACAACCCAATGGCCATCAAAGATGAACGGATACACGAATCGCAATGTATCCGTACGGAATAGGATTCAGCCACAGTGAGGAATGGAGTACATGCTACAACATGGATGCACCTTGTGCACATTATGCTGAGTCAAAGAAGCCAGACACAAAAGGCCACAAATCATGTCATTCCATTTATATGCAATGTCCAGAATAGGCAACTCCATAGAGACAGAAAGTAGATGAGTGGTTGCCAGGGGCTGAGGGGAGAGAAGAGTGGGGAGTTACTGCTTAATGGGTTCCCGGTTTCCTTTTGGGGTGAGGAAATGTTCTGGAACTAGAGAGTTGTGGTGGTTATGCAACGCTGTGAATTTACTAAACGCCACTGAGTTGTATGTACATTTTAACAGAGTTGAAGGGTGAATTTTATATTATGTTACTTTACAATTTGAAAAACAGAAATGTGTTCTGTGAGGGACTTCCCATCCCACGTATTGCCTCTGCTTCCCCCAGGGGCCTTTGCACATGCTGGTCTTTCTACCTGGGCCACTCGTCATTTTCTCTTCTCCTAGTTAACACATCTTCATCCTTTAGATCGCAGCTTCACCATTACTTCCTCAGAGAGGACCAAGCACCCCAGTGACATGCTCGAGCACCATGTGCCACCCCAGTGGAGCACTTGTCTTGGTCATAATTATGATGTTTGTATGATGAATGTCTCCCCCACTAAACTGTGAGCTCCTGGAGAGAGGCAGGAACCTGTGTATTTTTGTTCCTTGATGTATCTCAAGGGCTTAGCTCAGTGTCTGGCACATTGTAGATACTCAATAAATGTTTATTGAGTGCATAAATTAATAACTGTTCCTAAGGGAATTCTAACAGAGTCATGATCCCCACCAGTCCCATCTCAGTCTCCCCATCACTGCCACTGCCACCACCGAGCATTCATAGCCACCTCGACTCCTTATCATAATTGTCACTGACAGGTCAGGATGAAACCAACAGAAACCAGAAATGGCCATGAGGAGGAACAGCCAAACTCGTAGGCTGCTTAGGAGGTGAGACAGAGTTGGTCAATAAGGGTGAAGTTCAGGTCAATTATTGGTATTAGGAAGAGAGGAGTCAGGTACCAAGTGGGGTGACTGTCTGAGTTGGAATTGTAAACATGGGTCAAGTCAGTGTCCTACAGGATGGTCTTTCCGGGAAATGCTTGTTGAACAAATACCTGAAAGAATAATGTGCCAAGAACTTGCAGGGTAGACACCGGGCACATCACAGAGGCACAATGATGGATTCTGGGGATATTAGAGAGGAGCCTTGAGGGGACTCAGTGGGGTTGGGATGTGGGAGGGAGGGAGGGAGGGAGGAGTACAGAATGACTGGTGTGTAGTTGGGCCCTGCTGCCCTTTACCAAGATGGGGAACTGGAGGAGAAACAAGCTGGGGAGAAATGAGATGGGTTCTGATGTTCTGATGTTGAAGTGCTTCTGGGATGGGTAAGAGAAGGTTCTGGGGAGCTGCAGAAGCCAGAGGCAGTGAGTGGATTGAATGGGAGGTGAGGCAGGAGGGGGAGACTGGGGGTTTCCATGACTGGGGGAGGAGCTGGGGGAAAACGCGCAGCTGGAGAGAGGAAGAGGTGGAGGGTGACGGGTGGTGCTCTCTGCCCAAGGAGGAGGGAGGAGCTGGGCCCCAGACCCCAGGCTGGTCCTGGTCAGGAAGGGGGAGACCTATGCTTCAGGAGGAAGAAAGGTGGGGTGTGTGTGATATTGTGATGTGAAGGGGGGGGTGGCAGGAATTTGCGGGAATCCTCATCTTGGGGCTTCTGCTTTCTTTGTGAAGGAGGAGGAAGGGCAGCTGTGAATGAGGAGACTGAGAGACGGAGGTGTGGGTACTGGGCTGGGACTGAAAGAACTGCAGTGGGGAGCAGGGAGAGGCTTGATGGGGAGAAGTGGACAGGGCCCATCTGAGGGAAGAGGCTGGAGTCTCCATGGTGGTCTGTTCTCCAGCAGGCGCAGCGGCCCAAGCAGGCAGCCAGCTTCACCACCCAGGGGGTGCTGGGTGGGTGCAAGGGGCAGCTGGGGGGTGGGGAGCAGACAGGGAAGGGTGTGAAGGCCAGAGGGTCTTGGGCATGGGGGGAAGGTAGAAGTGTGTTGGAGAGGCTGGAGGCCTAGGTGAGCAAGACCCTGGGATAGGCCATCGGGAGGAAGCGGGTCCACCAGGAGCACAGAGGGACGTGGCCAGTGAGTGGAGTGTTTGATTTAAGCTTTGAGAAGTGCGGGTGTTTTAGGAAAGATGAGCTCCAGGGTGTGGCTATGGGAGGGACTGGCTGAAATGGGGATGAGAAGGCCTATGGAATTGAGAAGTTTGGGGAACAGAACAAAGGTGGACGTCCCCACACAGGAGGAGAGCTGGGCTTCCAGGAGGTGGAAGGGTTAAGAACGATGCTGAGGAAATAGGAAGTTTGCAAAACAATCCCCTCTACTGGCCCCTGGGGCAAGGAGCCTCCTCTCTGGAGGAGTCAGCCAGAGCTGGGGTAGAGTTTCTGAGGAATCCAGGCTCTGGTCTCGGCCCCATGGACACTCTTCATTTGGGCCTTCAGCATCTCTTGCTGAGACCCCCAGAGCAGCCAACAGATCCACTCCTGACCTCAGATACCTCTCTCTCCAGGCCCATCCGTTCCCCAGAGTAACTGTGGCCACTGCAGTCTCCCTCAGAACACTGCCTGCCTCCCCGTTGCCTGCAGTGGCAACTCCAGCCCGCTGGTGGCTCCGGCCTCCTCTCACCCCACAGGACACACTTGAAATTACTTGCACTTCCTTGAACATCTGTTCTCTCTTGCCTCGAGGCTGTGCACAGGTGGCTTCCTCTTCCTGAAAGGCCTCTCCACCCTCCTGACTGGCTCCTGGCCCTGGCCTACTCTTCTTCCAGGAAGCCTTCCCTGATGACCCAAGACTGCCCCTCCTGGGCGTTCCTAGAGTACTAGAGACTTTCCTTATCACAGAGGGCCTGGCCCAGCATGGAGGCTCAATAAAAAAGTGTTGAATGAATGGGCTAGTTGGTTGAATTGGGCTGGGCTGAGCTGCTGCTGGTCTGATTAGTTCAGAGGAACAGTGTCATGTTCCTTTTTCAATGACCTTTCTGGGGGAGAAGGATAAAGTGTCAGGGATGGATCAGAATTACCTGGAAAGCTTTTCACAAGACAATTGCCAAACTCCCCGAAGGCATATTGTCTGAATTACGTAGGGGTGAGAATGCGGACAGGGCGGCACTACACTTATGAGGAAGCTCCCTGGGTGATGCCGACCCTCCACACCTCCAGCTTCCTAGAGACGACTGTTCAAGGCTGAGTTCCAGGCCATCTTTGAGCTGATAAGCATCTGTGGGGTTCAAACCAAGATGTTCAAACCAAGAATTTCAACTCTGAAATTGCCACTCTCGACTCCACACTGTGCTGCCCTAACCAGGACCACCACTGCCATGCCCACCTTCATGATTTGAAACACCACCAACTACCCTCTCGGATGCTCCAGGCCATCACACTCCTCACCCAGCCCCTCGCCCCACAGCCACCTCGGCCCTGCCCTCTGCACAGCTTGGTCTCAAGGAACCAGCCGAAGCCCACCTCCCTCTCCCACTAGTGGTCTGGCCCTGTTACGAGACTCACGCTTCTGCGTCCACTGCCCATGGGCGGGCTGAGCCCTGGCTGGGCCCTTCTCTTGGGGTTCATCTTTGCCCCAGAGGTCAATATCCTTGATCATCCATGCTCCAGCTGGCCTCAGAGCCTTTTCTGGAGACTTCCAAGCCAAGATTCATGAAGTGTGTGTACGTGTGTATGTGTGAGTGCATGTGTGTGTGTTTCCAAGAGCGGGCCCATGACTTTCACTGGATTCCCCCAGAATCTTTGAGCCTCTGAGTATGTACCTGCTTCACCCCTTGGAGAACTCTTGTTCTTCCAACAAAATGCAATTCAAACACAGCTGACTCTCCCACCCACATCAGAGCCTTTCTCAAGCTCCATATCTTTACTGGGTTGAGTTTTCACGACCTGCCTTCTCCGCAACAATGACAGCTCCCCAAGGGCAGGAACCACAACTATTCACCCCTATTTCCTAGAGCTGCACCAGCCCACAGCACATGCTCAAATGGTATTTCCTATAACCAGCCAATCTGTCATGCCGTTCCAGAAATTATTTCTCTTTGAAAGCCTGCCCAGATGGACAAGCAGGCAAGTACTGCTTTATCCCAAGGTGACACCTCAAGCCTTACCCCTCAACACCCTCTGCACCTCACAGTACAAAGGCTCAGCCCCTTGTTTTAAAGATGGTGGAAATGGATCATATGCTGGACTGATGGGTTGTTCTACATGGGTCACGTACTTTCCTGCCCCGGGCATGTCCAAATGTCCAACCAAGGCTTATAGATGTCTTCATATCAAGTGCCAAGCTCTCAGCAGACTTATTGCACCCCACCCCCACCTAGATGAATCCCTCCCTCCTCCCCAGCTCATCACCCTAGAGAATTTCTAGTTATTTCATTTCTCCAGAGGTGACCCCTTGGGTGCCCCGTATACCCTCATACCACCCAGAATGTGAGCATGCGTGGAGACTATCTCTCTGCATGGAGACTGTCTAAGCTGCAATGTGCCACCACCCCTCCCGCCCAGCACACTTATTTTGATATAGCTCTTCCCCCTCCTCCTTTCACATCCATGCATCAGTCCCCTTTGCCAAAAAGCTCCCTTTGACCAAGTCCTTTCCCTCCAAGCTCCTTCCCTCCCTGCCCCCAGCTCTAGATGGACTCTGACATATTCTGGATGCGGTTCTGTTCCCCATGAGTAAGCACTACTCCTTTCCTCAAGCAGACTTCATCCCATCTGTGGGTTATGAGAAGAAATGGGGACAGGGCCGGAAAGTAGAGAGCTCTTGGGGGTGCACAGAGTGGACTCTTGAGGTCCCAGAGCCTGAGCCCTGAGCAGCCAGGACTGGAGAAGGAGGTAGACCTTAAAGGAGGCAACAAGCCACATTCCTGAGGAGAACACTGAAGTTCTCTCCCCGCACTGGTGGGGGCTGCCTGGAGCCACAGAGGGCAATTATCACAGTGCTCCAGGAATTCAAGTTCCATTGGTGGTTTCCAAATAGTCCCACAGAGCAACATGAGGCAACCCTGGGCCCGCAAGGACTTGTCCAGCAGTGGGCTTGTAGGGGTGGTGCTGGGGTAAAGAGCACAAGTGGGACTGAGGTCAGGTTGACAAGGATGCCCTCCTCAGGGGAGGGGCAGTCATTCCGTGGGGAGCTGGCCGACCCCTAGACCCTTGGGTTATCAGAGCTGGAAGGAAGGTTAGCGACTACCTATCTTGTCGGTGGTTCCTGGGCCCAGGGCTGCATGAAGTCTGGGATGGAGGTTCTCAAGCTATTCGCTATAATTCAATGGGTACATCAGGCTCTGAACATTTCCCTGACATGAGGCTGCAATCAAATAACTCAGCCATAAAGAAACTCTCTGTTTATTTCTGGAATTCTACCAACACTGGTTGGCATGTTGGCTATCTGCTGTAGATCTGAGTCTGCTCCATACGTCTTCCGTTAACAAGAAATGGGGAAGCAAATTAATCATTACTTACATGTGGTCTGCTCAGTCGGCAACATTTTTCAAAGTATGTCGTCCATGGCAGTGATTGGGGTGGGAATGGATAACAAAAGATGTCTTTGTTGGTGAAAAGGTAGGAAACTACTGTCCACTCAGCCCTGCAGAGAATGCAACTGAGGTCCAGAGAGGGAAGATTTTCCAAGATTGCACAGCAACCTGTGGACTGGTATCAAATTTGAATGCCAGTCCCTGACTCCTAGACCAGAGCACTTTCCACCAAGCCACCTGCCCTCTCCACCCTCCAAGGGACCGCAGAGACCCCCATGAATGAGATTTACCCCATTTTACATTAGTGGATCCCTATTCCTAAGGAGATCCAGTCTTTCCAACACCCTTTTTCTTTCCCTCTTGAGATTATTATCTGTTTGTTCAAGATGCAGTGCCAAGAGAGTCCATACTATGTGATTCCATCTGTATAAAGTACAAAACCAGACAAAACTGATCTGTGCTGTCACAAGCCAGGACAGTGGTTCTCCTTGGGGAAGTGGTGACTGGGAGGGGAATGAGAGGAGTTCTGGGGTGCTGGTCATGTTCGGTCTCTTGATGCAGGTTCTGGTTACACAGGTGTGCTCACTCGGTGAAAATGCATCAGGCTGTATACTAATGACACGTGCATCTTAATAGATGTTTGTAATCCACCAATTATGAAACTTAAAAGGTATGTGATCAATAAATACTTGTCATTGATTGATGAAAGAAAGCACATTGGGACTGTTTCTGAGCGCTGTTTTAAATATTGGACAAAGCTATGTCCCTATCAGCAGTCTGCGGTGCTGGGAAGGCTCTCCCTGCCCCCACAGCTTGGCTGGTCTGCCAAAGGCCTCCTCAGGGACAGGCAGAAAAGCCTGCATCTTGTGACACTGGAGCTTCATCAGGACCAACAATCTCTGGCCCAGTTCATGTTGGGTCTCCAAGGCTTAGTGCTGGAGTCTGCAGTGAGGAAGGACCCTGAGGGAAATGTCCAACCTGGTGACAGAGAGAAGGCCTGCATTGATGGGGGGAAGGCAGGGGGTGGCAGACATTAAGTGCCCTCTGGAGGAAAAGAGAGCTGAAATCCAGAGCCTGGTGGGACTTGGAACTGTGGGCTGACTCAGGTGAACACAATGCCACCTGTCAGACAGTTTCCGCCTTGCACAGTTTTGGGGAGCAGGATGCACCTGAGTCTTCGCGCATGTCTTGGTACAATGTGTACTTGTGAACACACCTTTGCTCTAGCTGTTCCATCCGCCTGGAACATCTTGCCCACTCTGCCCGAAACCCGCCAGTCCTTGTCTTTACCTGACAGAACCCCAGGCAGGCTTCCAGTCTCGGTTCAAAGGTCTGAGGTGGCCTGACACCTCCCTGCCTCCCAGGCAGAATGACTCCTGTCCTACTGCTCTGGGTCCACTGTGTGACCCAGCACTCCGTCCTTTGACTCTGAAGTCATGTGTGTGCTGATGTCATGTCTGGACCGAGGGCAAGGACTTTAACCCCAGCTCTGCACAGGCCTGCTTAAGGGACAAATATGTGTATGTTGCTCTGGGAGCATATATTAGAATTGATTAGGGCTAATCCCTCTAAACAAAGAAAATCATTAGCTGATTAATTAAGAGCCCTGTTTGGAGTGCTAATTTAAAGGCTAATAATCTTTTCATTTAAGCAAGGGCTGATGCTTTGATAAGACCTGTCATTGTGTTACAGTATTGATTGAGGCCAGGCCTGGCTGTGAAATGCCTAAGTGTGCAATTCACACGTAATTCCTCCACTAATTCAGGCACATTTTTCTCTTATTGACAAGCATTATAATGACTATAATAAACTAAGGAAATCTCAGGTGAAACAACACATGACTGTATTTGTTAATAGAGGTGTAGCCATGAATTTAATGGCTGCATTTCCTAATCCCTTCTTTGTTAAGGACGTTTGCCCAGGTTCTGATCAGAATATGAACTATATTTTATGCACTCATTCATTCATTCATTCATTCATTCATTCAGCATATACCATTCAAGCCTACCATGGTCCTAGGCTCCATGACTGGGGACGTGGGAAATATTTTCAAGAAAATAAGACACAAACCCTGCCCTCAATGAGCCCTTCTTCCAATGAGATTGGCGATCCCAGCAACCTGACAAGAGTACAAGATGCTGTAAGATGATTATTAAGGAAACGTCCAGAGGAAGACAGATCCTGAATGGAGAGTCTGGGAAAAGCTTCCTAAAAGGTGGCTTTTAGGTTGGAACAAATTGAATATGTAGGATTTTGTTGATAGTAATAAATATTTTTTCCTTCTATAAAAATAATTCGTGCTTCAGAATGGTCAAAACATCTTGAAAAAGAGGAACAAAGTTGGAAGAGTCACACTTCCCAATTTAAACTCACTAAAAAGCTGCCATGGCACTCTATTGACTCAAGACTGTGTGGTGCTGGCCCAGGAAAATATAATAGATCAATGGACTAGACATGACAGTCCAGAAATAAACCCACATATTTATGGACAATTGATTTTTCCCAAAGGTGCCAGGACAATTCAGTGAGAAAATAATAATCTTTTCAACCAGTGATCGTGGGACAACTGGATAGCTACATACAAAGAATAAATTTGGATCCCTACACTAAAATTAAGTCAAAATGATCAAAGACCTAAATGTAAGAGATAAAACTACAAAGCTGTCAGAAGAAAACATACAGGTAAGTCTCTTTGACCTTGGATTAGGAGGTGATTCCTTAGAGGGTAACATATAAAGCACAAGCAACCAAAAAAAAAAAAAAAAACCCAACCTTGGATGTCATCAAAATTAAAAACTTTTGTGCTTTAAAGGACACTATCAAGAAAATGAAAACATAATTGATATAATGGGAGACAATATTTACAAATCATATTTCTAATAAAGAGTCTAGTATCCAAAATATGTAAAGAACACTTACAACTCAATAATAGAAAGACAATCCCATTTAAAAATGGGAAAAAGGATTTGAATAGGTATTTCTCTAAAAATACATATATATGTGTATGTACACACATGTATTATATATAATACACTATATATATATATATATATATATATATATATATATATGTATATATATATGAGAGAGAGAGAGAATAGGTACTTCTCTATGGATACATAGAAAATGGCCAAAAGCACTTGAAGAGATGCTCAACATCATTAGTCATTAAGAAAATGCAAATTAAAACCACAGTGGGATGCTACTTCACACCCACTAGGATGGCTATTATGAAAACACAGACAATAACAAGCTTTGGCATTGATGTGAAGAAACTGAAACCCTCACACGTAGCTGCTGGGAATATAAAATGTTGTAGCTGCTGTAGAAAACAGTGTGGTGGTCCCTCAAGAAGTTAAACATAGAATTACTATATGATCCAGCAATTCCACTCCATACCCAAAAGAATTGAAAACAAGGACTCAAACAGTTAACTGTGTGCCAACGTTCATAGCAGCATTATTCACAATACCCAAAAGGTGGAAACAATCCAATTGTCTAACAGCAGATGAATGGATAAACAAAGGGGGGGAGTCCCATACAATTAAATATTATTCAGCTTTAAAAAGGAAGGAAATTCTGACACATGCTACAACATGGGTGAACCTCATAGTCATTATGTTAAGTGAAATAAGCCAGTCACAAAAGGCCACCTATATTATGATTCCATTTATATGAAACATCAATAGGCAAATCTGCAGAGATAGTAAGTAGATTAGTGGTTGCCAGGGGCCAGGGGAGGGAGAATGTGGAGTGACCGCTAATGGGCAGGGGTTTCTTTTGCGGGTGATGAAAGTGTTCTGGAATTAGATGGTGGTGATGGTGGCATAGCTTTATTAATATACTAAAAGCCATTGAATTGTACCCTTTTTTAAAAGAGTGAATTTTATGTTTTATGAATTATGCATCAATTTACAAAGGTACGCTTAACATAGTAAGTGTGGAAACAAATATTTTTAAAAAGGAGAAAAAGCATCCCCTAAACTCTCACCTGGAGGCTGTTACAGGCTGGGGGACTCGTCAGCAAAGAAGGTGGGAAAGGGAGGGGTGAGTGTAGCCAGTGTCCAGAGTGACCGGCACAGATCTTCAGAGGGCCTGAATGCTGGCTTAGATCACAGGCAGGACAGAGAGAAGCCATGAAGAGTTCTGGGGAGACCAGGCTGGTCCAGTTAGGACATCACGTAAGAATCTGGGCAAGAAGTAGGCTCCAGCAGTGGTCAGCATCCCATCAAATAATGGAAATGTGCTCCTTTGATTTACTGTAAACCTGTAAGTGTTCACAGTGTGTATGCACAGTAAATAACGAATGAGAAGGGCAGTGTTATTTACAATAGAGAGAAAATGGAAACCACACAAGTGTCCTGCAATAGTGTCCCTGCAGTTGTGGGAGATAGTGTCACATAGGAGTTGTGGGAGAAAACATTACACAAATATGTTCAAGATACCTTAGGTGAATAAAAAGGGGGGGGGGAGGAGTTCACTATAAGAACTTGCTTTTGTAAAATAAAAAAAAGTTACTCATAATCCCCTTCTTTATGTATGAATGGATGTAGATAGGATAAAATCTTACTGATAGTTCTCTGCTTGGTGGAGTTGATTTTCTTAGTCTTGTGTTTTCTATTTAAAAGTTATTTTTCTATGAGGAACATGTATTACTTACTTGAAAGAATAAAGCTAAACATTAATTTACATTAAATGGTAGAGACAAAATCCTATTTTGCCAATTTTCTGGTTGTTCATGGGAGAATCCAGTGAACCCAGGGGCGGGGCGGCGAGAGGCAATATCAGCCAGTCAACTAATGATTCAAATGCGATTTGCTTTTTACTTTCAGTAATAGAGCAGAGCTGGGAACTCGGGCAAGGACCTGATTCTCGGTGTTTGGCAGCTGGAAGAGCTGGGCGGTTCCACACTGCCATTGGGAAGAAGGTATAACACTTTAGCCATAGAACGTGCACCCATTCACGTATTCCTTCCTTCCTTCATTCATTCGTCTGTTGGCTGAGCACCTGCTGCGTGTCAGGCACGGAGCAGTTTTAGAATTCACCTGTATGTAAGATACAGTCTTTGCCCTCGCCAAGCTAGGAGTTGATTTATAATAAATCGATCTGCCCCATATTGAAATTGCCCACCTGGTAGAGTGAATAGTTAACATTTATTGAGCACTTTCTATGTGTTAGGTGCCAAGAGTCTTACATAAATTATCCCAGATACTCCTCTCCCCTACAAGGTAGTTACTAGTGCTGTTACTCCCTTTTATAGATGCTGAAATTGAGCCCTGGAGAGGTTAGCAATGTTCCCAGGTCTCTCAGTTTAGAAGCAGTGGACCTTCCAGCTCAGGAGGAGAGCCCTCCAAGCTCACACAAACACCCTGCCTGACTCCAGAGTGCAGGTAACACCACAGTCTTTGTCAGCGCAACTGCAAGTTGCATGGTTGCCCTGATGATGTTTGGTGAGCACCTGTTCTGGGCCAGGCACTGTGCTGGGGACAGGGCGGGGACTCAGGCAGGACCTGTCCTCAAACAGGATACAGGAAGCATAGGTGAATATCATCCTCATTCCACAGAAGAGGAACCTGAAGCTCTGAGAGGTTGAGTCTCACACACAACCAGGTGCAGAAGCAGGTCCACTTTCTTGCTTCATTTCCAATTTGTGGCTCTGCATGGACTCATGAATTAGCACAGTATTCACAAAAGTTGCACGTAGTAGTTGAGGCATGTTTTGTAAGACTAATTCTTCTAACTCTTTTTTGTATATTCACAGGTATAGGCATAACGTGTAGGGAGCATGATACCAATTCTTTACATTGTTCCACCCAGCAGTTCTCAAAATGTGGCCCGAGGATTCGGGAGGTTCCTGAGCCCCTCCGCAGGGATCGTGGGGTCAAAACTGTCTTCATAATAAAACTAAGACACCATTTGCCCTTTTCACACTAATTGCCTCACGAGCGTAGTGTTTTCCAGAGGCTGCTTACATGGTTTGCCATCAACACTCTGATGGCTCACAGAATGCGTGCTTGTGTGTTGTGTTTTAAAAGTTACCTGTTCATCATCTACAATACAGAAACAGACTTGCAGACATAGTAAACAATCTTACGGTTACTGGGGGAAAAGGGGTGGGAAGGGATAAATTTGGGAGTTTGAGATTTGCAAATGTTAGCCACTACATATAAAAATAGATTTTAAAAAACATAATTTCTTCTGCATAGCACAGGGAACTATATTCAATATCTGTAATAACCTTTAATGAAAAAGAATATGAAAATGAATATATGTATATGTATATGCATGACTGGGACATTGTGCTGTACACCAGAAATTGACACATTGTAACTGATGGTACTTTAATAAAACAAAAGTTATCTGTTCAATTTCTAATAGGACAACTATTGATAGTTATAATTCACATAAATAGGAGCTCTTTGGAGTCCTCAATGATATTTAAGACTGTAAAGGAGTTCTGACATAAACATGTTTGAGAACTGCTATTTTTATAGGTTGAGATATTGCCTTAAGAAATTTTCATGATATAAGGAATAGCAGTTTATATGACAAAGTAAAAACATTTTGTAATTTTTTGTGACAGTGATAATGTATCACATGCTATCCTATTATTTTGTTTGTACCTGATACATAAAATTTGTGGTTTCATTCTGAATCCAAGTATTGCTTTGATATATTGATAGTTTTCTTAGTTTCTCCAGATTGAAGTTAATTAAAAAACTAACAACTATAATGTCTAATTTGGTATGACTTTCAACAGAACACAAATTATGTGAAAATTCTTTTTTTCTATTTATTTTTTGGTTGAGGTATAGTTGGCTTACAATATTATATAAATTTCAGGTGTACAACATAGTGATTCACAATTTTTAAAGATTGTACTCCATTAATAGTTATTATATGAAAAGCTTTATTATAACCATATAATTGGTGACTTTCCATGACAAAAGCAGGAAAAACAAATTTTATTGAATGAACATGTAATCATTTATGAATTATGTATAATTATATATGCATTTATTACTCAACCAAGCATGGCCAGCCCATCAACAGTATACCCAGATGACTGCAATGATAATTAAATTTAGTCTTTTGATGTTTTGTCAACTTTTAGCTATACAATAACCATCACTTCACACATTTAAAAAGTGTTGTCATTATGAAAGAATATCACCAAAGTGGGTAATGGAACATATTTTATTCAACACTTTGACACTTAGCTTGACTGATAACTTTTCAGTATTTAGACACATGATATAAGAACCTTGCCTGGGCCCTGTACAAATTAAGGGCAGGTCTGGTGCTATAGACTGGGTCATCATTTCTTACAGAAGTTGGCAAGAATTTCCAGAATGTTCAGATCTCACGTCAGCCACTTTTTCTTCAAGCTGGTAGTTCTGCTACCAAAGGAGAGTGGAGGGTGTGGAATCCATGCCTCAGCTTGAATCATAGTTCTTACTGCCTTTTCCATGGCTCCGGAATTGCTCCAATGCTGTGAAAAGTCACCATCCTCCACAGGGAGCCTCGTGGAGCTTGCAGTGTAAGCAAACACTTTACATACGTGGAGACCAGGACAGGGAGACCACAGGGACCCCTCTTCTCATCCCCTAGCACCCTCATATGGGCTGCAATGATGAACCTGAAGTCCTGGGTGAGACTGAAGGGCAGAGCACTCCCTTGGGCAGGATGGTCCTTGCAGGAGGCTGGGCCCTGGAGCTCCAGGCCCAGGGTTCCCTGTGGCTTGGCACGTGTGGCTACCCAAGCTCAGCTCACCTGGACACAAGTGTCCGTCAGTGCAGGACATCTGGATGGGAAGGCCTCGCCCAGACCTCAGCTCTCTTTCTATACATCTTCACAGGCTTCTCAGGAAAAGAGCCAGGTAGGGAGTTAGGGGTGAGCAGGGGGAGAGGGCAGGGGCGCCAACAGGGAGTCAGCTCAGTGACTGGCACTGTAGGAGGCGGTATAGCAGAGGAAGCCCGTCCCCTTCACCTCATCTTCGTGGTCCAGCTTGACCTCCCTGTCTATGTCTCACTCTTTTGCCTCCCGACATTGAAGGAAGGATGGGAAAGTGGAGAAAGAGTGACCATGTTGACCTCTGATGTACCTTCTGCCTAACCAGGGGTAGGAGGACACAGTTGGCTGAGGGTGACAAGGACAGAGAGAGCTATGACCTTGGGTCCTCCTCTTCCTCCTCCTCCTTACCAGTTACCACTGATGAACAGCCCACACTGGGTGTAACACAGGGTTCAAAAGGTGATGCAATTTCCTACCCTCAGGCATCTCAGGGCCAGGAGACTTGGAGGACACTTATGCCAGTCTCCACCCAGGGTGAAATTCAAAAAGATCTGGGAGCTGATTGGACCAGACAAAGGGCTGAGGCGGAAGGGTGGAGATACAGGCAGAGTGGAGGTGTGAGGTGGATTGACTGCTCTGGGCCCCAGCTCTTGGAGTCCTGAGTGACAGAGGCCTGAGGATATGACAGGGCGAAGCCAGAGGCTGAGGCCATGCCCTATTGTTAATTCAGTTCTCATGGGCACCTGCTACCTGCCAGACCTCGTTCCATGCAAAAGTGGTTCCTTTCTTCACAATGCTTACAATGTTTTCAACCAATATGCATTTACTGAGCACCTACCATACACCTGGCTCAGAGCTAGCCACCAGGGTCTCAAAGAAAATGACAATTCTAAGGAGCTTACAGTAGCGTATCAGAGTCATGTGCCAATTAACAGAGTGATTGGAGTAATCATGTAATCTCTAGAGGACTGGAGTTTTCTCTTATGAAATTAAGGGACTTGATTATCTATTTATTACTTACATCCCACCTGCTTCCAAAAGATTTTGAGGTAGCGTCCAATTAAACACACATTTACAATAATTTTGTTAAACTATAATTAGAAAATTAAAAAGCAAGTGGCAGGAGAGAAACCAATTGAAGGGGAGAGGGAAAAAGAGAGCTAAAATGAAGCCAGATTGGGTTAAGAGGTCAGATGTCAATCACCCTAGTTATGTTGTTGCTATGAGGGACCATTAAATATGGCTCTGAGCTTCCTGGTAGTCCAGACAAAAAGAGAAATGTAATTACCATTATCTGGTAAAAATAAAACATATCAGGTCTTTAGGAGAGAGAAATTTTTTTTCCTGGTGGTAAATATTTAAGATAATTTACTATGTGGGCCCTTCCTTCTGGTAACATAGACTACCAGTGTAGACAATGCCTTTAATTGTAGTTTTTCCAGGACAAAAGTAATGCAGTGTTTTTCATGTGGTCATTTCTTCTGTCAAACATTAACAGATGCCAAGAGTGCAATATTAAAGTAGAACTGAATTGAAGGCATTTTTGCACGGGCAGCTAAGCTGACGTGGTTCAGATGTGTAGTTTTCTGGTGACGTGAGCTGACACCAACACAGGGCTCCAAATATGTAGAGGAACAGTTGGTTATAAAGTAGATTGTTGCCCCACACACCATCGCAGCTTGGGTATTGGCAAATGTTTTCATTTCTGCCTAGCAGAGCAGTGAAAAAGTGTTGTCTAAATTCTAGTTTTATTTTGTGTTTCTTCAATTATGAGTGATATCAAACATCCTTTGACATGTTTATTGGCTTTATTTATATTAAGTACCTATAGCTATATGTTTATCGATATTTCTTGTTCTGTGAACTATCATCTATATTCTTTGACTATTTTTAAAAACTGCTTCCATATCCTCATCTATAAAGCAGAGATAAAATAGTACCTATCTCATAGCGTTCCTTCTTGTGGAATTTAAAAGAAATACTCTATGTGCTTAAGATAGTGTCAGCACATAGTAAATGATCATTAAGTATTAGCTTTTATGATGATTAGACTTTTAAAAATAATTTATATGAGTTTCCCTGTAAATTAAGAAAATATTCCTATATCATTTTTTTTCATTAATTGAAAAAACATTTTTATGGTTGTTTTCCATATTGAATTGTTTTAGAAAATTGTTATGTGGTCAATGTATCAACTTTTTCTTTATGACTCCTGGGTTTTCCGTCCTGATCAGAAAAAACTTTCCACTCCAAAATTATAAATCAATTCACCTCTGCTTTCTTATAGAGCTTCTATGGTTTTATTTATTACACTTAAATAAATGTTCCAAAGAGAATTTGTTTTGGCCTCATCTTTATTATCCTCCCAAACAATAATCCAGGCATCCCAACACCATTTATTTTATATTCTCATTTCCCTGACGATTTGAGTGAAAATACTTCAATCTTTCACAGAATTCTCAGCCCTTTCCCTAATCCAAAATTCTTTTTGGTCCTAATATGTCAGGACGGATGCCAACCCACTGGAGAATATAAGGCGTGGAGGTGGGAGACCTGGGTTCTAAACCTCTGCACTCTTCATCTGATGAGTGATCTTAACCAGTCATTTCTGCTTTCTGGGCCCCCGTTCCTCTCTCTGTAAAATGAGAAGATAAGACTCGATAATTTCTAAGGTCCTTCCAGCTTTAATACTGTTTGATTCTGTAGATTACAGAGGGAGTGTGTGCACAAGCGTGTGAGCCAAAACTGGAGATGGAGGCATCCGTGGTGCCAGCCCTGGCCCCTCACCCCCTCCTCTGCCCCAGGCCCAACTGCCTGGCATCCCTAGAGATGCTGGCTCTGGCACAGGAAGGTGAGGCCCAAGAGAAGCTGCTGGTTGAAGGTGAGTGGACAGATGGCACAGGCCCCTGAGAAAGCCAGCCCAGCGAGCACCGCTGGAGTGTGCCCACTCCAAGGGCCTAGACCCTCCCAAGAGAGGAAGGCTAGGAGAGGACTGGAAAACCTTACTCTGAAGGTTAGCAGTGACTGTGAGCATACACAATGCATACACATATACAGACACACGTGCACACACACACATCCACAAAGCGCACACACACAGAGGAGGGCAAAATGACTCTAACAACTCAATGAGTTCTAACAGTGCCTGGGACACGGTGGGAGGTCACTTCAGGATACCCCATGTCTGCTCCTGCTCCATCCCTCACCACCCTGGATGCTTGAGTCTTTGAACAGACTGTAGCAAGTGCAGTGGAAAGGGAGTTGGGCTTTGGGGTCAGATCAGCCACGAGGCTCTGTGAGCTCACATCTCTAGAGCATGCACCATGGCTCCGGGCCCCCAGTGGGCACACAGTAAGTGGTATTAATATTACAACTCAATACATCTTCAGTGAGCTTGGAGCTCACTGAGGGCAGCATCCAGGCAGGTCCTGGGAGGACAGGGTACCCAGTCTTGGAGGGAAGAGAGACTGACTGGGAGCCCCAAGAAGGCCTGAGTCTGACAAATAAAGTCCAAGACGATGATCCCACTGCGCATCAATGTGCGGCACAGCAACGATCCCGGGGGGCGTCTTGACACTCATCCTCACGTTCAGTTCAGTTCTAGACAGCCTTTGCAGAGCCATTGTCTGGCCCCACATCCCTGTCCTCCCAGCCAGTCAGTAAACTGCCATCAGTAGGGTTTCCAGATAAAATTCAGGATGCATGAATAAATTAGAATTTCAGATAAACAATGAATAATATTTTTGTGTTATAAATGTGTCCTGAAAGGTGCCAGAACATGCCATCCTCCAATAGACCACTTTGACGTAAGGATTATTTTGAGCTAAAGGCACTTGAAAAGCAGCAGATGCCAGAAGGGCATTCTAATCTCCTTTTTTCTTCCTGAAGACAGGAGATTAAAAACTCCCCTGTGAAAGATGCCTTCCCTGTACCAGGGACGAAAAGAACCATTCTCTTAAGGTTTGTCAAGGCCAAGAGACTTTTATACAAACAGACTTTATTAAAATAACTCATCTTCCTCCAGTCTTCCCGTACAGTTCGGTGACTTTTTCACAATTGTCTCTCTTTGTTCAACCCCAAGGAAAGGCATGTAGTTTTCACCACTTCTTTGGGTCCTCTAGAAATAAAGCCGGTAGAAATGTGCATGCTTTTCTTCTGTTAATCTGTCTTATGTTGGTTTAATCCTCAGGCCCAACCAAAAAACCCTAAAAGGGTAGAGGTAAAATTTCACCTCCCCTACAGTTCTAAATATTGTGTGGGACATACTTATAACAACAAAAATGTTTTTCTGTTTGTTTAGCTGAAATTCAAATTTAACTGGGTGTCCTGGATTTTTATTTGCTAAAGTTGTCAGCTCATGCCATGGATGGGCCAGTAGAACACTTTACTGACTGTTTAATGAACAGTTGTGTGCTGGACTTTGCAGTCAAAGTCACATCCATGAGCTGGTATGACCCTCCTCTTAACAGATACGGCCTGGTTGCACCCTTGACACCGCAGTCAGGGGATGTGCGAGGGCTGCGAAGGGAGGGTCAGAGGCTGAGGACAGGAGGGTGAGCTTGGCAGTGGGTAGAGGCTGGCTCTGGGAGCCCTCAGTCAACAATATTATTATTATTACTCCCATCTAACATGCAAAGAAACTGAAGCACATTTATTTAAAAATATGTATTGAGCCACATACTTTTCAAGGCCTGAGAGGGGAGGTTAACTGATTTGCACAGGGTCCCCCAACTGGTAGACAAGGACCAGCTGAACTCTGCGTCCCTGGGGGTCACCTACCTCTTCTCCTGCTCACAATGCTGGCCGCTGGAGAATCTCAGACAACACACTGTATATACATTAGACTTTTCTGCATCTGTGTTTATCTCCTGTCCTACCCAGCTCCACTCCTCCTCTACGCCAGGCTGGGACCCCTAGACAGTCTTATTCACCTTGGGATTCCCAGCCTGAAGCTCAGAGTGAGTGCTTACTAGATGTGGATTCCAAGGACAGTGACTCATGGGGGTCCTCTCTTTCTCAGCTGCTGGACCCTAAGTCACTGCTTTCCCGGGACAATGAGGACAACACTGGCCACAGGCTCTCCAGCTGCCCTGTTCCCCTTCCTCCAGGCCAAGCATATCTGGGGCCCCTGAAAGAAGTCAAGAAAGGAAGGGAAGATACCAGGGTGGGACAAAAAACCAGGAGAGGTTGCATGCACTTAGGTTTAAGGAGGAGAAATACAAAATGCATACTTGTACAAACAATACTGGTTTGGCCATAGCTGTTCCGGCATTTACTGTGATGAGTGGTCCCTAAAATGAAAGTTTAGTGGGGGTGGGATCAGGACAGGGACAGGTTCAGGATCAAGATACTCAGGGCCACAGTGACTATGTCTTAGCCTGCTGGAGCAGCCTTCCATGGCTATACCCTCCTCCCCACCCAACACCTAACTCTCGCTCACTCGGCTCCAGTCACACTGGCCCCCTTGTAAGCACGCTGCCTGCCAGGGCCTTTGCTCCAGCTGTTAACTGCTCAGAGCACCCTTCCCCCAGCTATGCACTCCTCTACTCCCTCACCTCCTTCAAGTCACCTTACTCATCCTACTGAATCCTGTAACTTCTCTCCAAACCAGCACACATCATTGCACTTGGCCGGCGCTGCTCTAACTACTAGAAATTCTTACTTATCTGATATTTTTGCTCACTGATTGATCCCAAACCTGCAGGATGGCACCTGGCATGGGGGTACTCAATAAACATGTCTTGTGTTGAACTTAACGAATTGGATTTGGACCTTGACAATCTGGTTGTTTCTAATCAGGTGTGCTTTCAGAGTTCCCTGTAGAGCCTGTTAAAATACCCCCACCAGAGTCCTTTCCCAGGACCTCCTAAGTCAGCCTGAGATGCTCCTGGAGACTTCTGACATTAAAAACTTCTCTGGTGCAGTCCCCTCACTTAGCCATGGGTTTGCTGAGGGCTTGCCTTGCTCAAGGTCGCGGCGAAATCAGGATTCTCTCCCACGGGGGCCCTTTCTGGCTCTTCAGGAAGATCTGGGGCACCTCCTAGTCCAGCACAGGGAACCGTCAGTTCAGAATATTAGTTATCAGACAGCATGTCTGCTTCTTTTGTTCTCTGTCTAGTTTTCTCCACAGTGCCTCTGCCTACTAGACATTTTGCTTATTTATCTTGTATTTTGTTCACTGATGTATCCCAGACCTAGCGCGTGGTTGGAGCTCCGTAAATGTTCTTGCTCCTTGCTGTCATGTTCTTGGGAAGCAGCAATGCCTGGCATGGGGGTCCAGGTGATCGCCATCTCACGCTCCTCTTCAAGGCTGAGCCGGAGCAGGGCTGGAGAAGTCAGCGGCCAACAGACGCCTCTGTCTTTCTTTCCTTACGCCCTGAGTGTTGGAGCAATGTCCCACACTGGCTAGAGCACTGGGTTTAGGGTCAGTTGTTAAGTGCTTTGTAGCCTGAACACATCTCAGAACCATTCTGAGTCTGTTTGCTAATCTGCAAAATGGGCTAGCTTTCAGAATTGACACAATGCTTTCACCTGATCATGTACCTCTAGAAGCTCCTCACAAACCACAGATCACCATGCAAACCCAAGTTGTCACTGTCATTGGCCCTCTTGCTTAACACCCCCTACAAGGACAAAATGCCAGTTTCTCAGCCTGGAACCTCAGGTTTCTACCTTGGCCTCAGCACCCGCCTCACCCCATCTGGTGCCACTCCTCCCTACACGCCCCTCACTCTGGCCAGAGTTAGTCACCACCACCCAGAACAGGTCATACCCTTTCATGCCTCCACACTTTCACATAAACCCGTAAACCGTTCCTCTTGCTGGGAATGCCTCCCTCCCTTTGCTATTTCAGCATTGCCTGCCTCCGCAGTACCCTGCTTCCTTGTCTGTCTGTACCCGATGTGGAGTTCGGCAGCCTGGATTAGATTCCTGGCTCTGCCACCTGCTTCGGGCAATGTTGCTTAACTTAGCCTCAGTTTGCGTCTGCAAAATGGAGATGAGAACAAGACCCACCTCTTCTAGGTACTGTGAGGATGAACTGAGATAACTTAGGGCCTGGCTCCTGCCTGGTGCATGTCAGGTGCTCAGAAAATGATAGCTATTATTGCTGCTCTTGATTTATCATCGATACCTCCCCGCTCCCAGCTGCACTCAGGAGCTCTGCCCTCCCCACCGGCCAGGTAGGTCTTGGGCTGTCCTCAAAGATTATTCAAGGGCCACCCAGCCACTCTGGGGAAGCAGAGGGAAATTTCCTGCCCTTACTGATTAACGAAGCCATTCGGATGAGAGCCATAATGGTGGTGGACACAGAACTCACCAAGAACAGTTGCGTTCTTAGGCAAAAGGTGAAGGGGAGCCTGGTGTGGGAGAGGCCACAGCTGCAATAGGAGTTTTGCAGCACACTGCCCCCCATCTGCTAGACCTGTCCGTGCTCCATTTCTGAGGGGACGTGCCAAGGGCCAAAAATAGTCCTGCTCACCCTCTAGGTCCTGCCCTGATTTTCCCACCTGCCAGGGCCTGCCCTTTTCCTGGTTAGTTCATTGCCCCATCCTTCACTCCCATGGTGCTTATTTCTACAGCCACTGATCATTCTCATTAATTAGGCATGAAACTCAGGCCAGCACCATGAAAATAGGTACCAGCTAAGAGTATGGGCTTTGGAGTCAGGGTGAGTGCCTGGCATGCAGTAGGCATATGAGTGATGAATGATCATCACCATCATTATCTCAAAGCTTCAAATAACCACTAGACAACAGTGCATTTTAGAGCCAGACTGCCCTGGGTTCAAGGCCCTGTTTCCCTTCTTTCTAGGTGTAACAGTGACAAATTGCTCAACCAGTTCATGTTTCGGTTTCCTCCTCATCTCTAAAATAGGGATGATAATAGCTCCTACCTCATTGAGCTGATATGAGCATTACATATCATTATGTTTTTAAAGCTTTCTAGGTGTGTAACCTTCACAAATTGCTCAACCAGTTCATGTGTTAGTAGCTTCCTCCTCATCTCTAAAATGGGGATGATAATAGCTCCTACCTCAGTGATCTGATACAAGGATTATGTTATTAGGACTTTAAAGCAGCACTTAGCTTTTAAGTGCTTGGAAGACAGTAAGCACTGAATAATAGTTGATTATTGTTAACCATTTCCCTCTTTGGGGCATGAGGAAATAGAAATACAGAGAAATTAAACCACTTGACAAAGGTCACTAAGCTTGTAAGTGGTAGATCCCGGATTCCACCTCTGGGCTGTTTGACTCCAAAGTCGGAGTTCTCTTAGCTTTCTGATGGTTACCTTTATTTTTATTACTCTCATTCAGGAAATTTAAGCCAGAAAACAAATTTTAAAACATATCCCAACCATAATGGCAATGATTCGAAACACTTCAAATATTTTTAAATTCATGAGTTCATTATTAAAAGCAAACATCGATCACTTTTGGAGAAGCTAGGGAAGTAACATCTTTGAAATTGTAAATAAAGGGAAAAGAATCAAGCACTAAGCTGCTTTTCCTGTATGGTTTATAAAAGTTAACTCACGTTAACCAAACAGTTGAGAGACAGAAGTTTCTCTTAGTAAAGGTATTTCAACTACTAAATGCAAAGGAATAATGGAATATCACTATTTTGCAACACTTAATGAAATAATGGAGTGAAGCGGTGGTCACCAGGAGCTGCTCATTAGCTGTTGTATCTTCTGATGGAAGAATACACCACAGCCTATGGGGTTATCATCCCACAATTTGAACCTGAATCATGTCAAGCCTCCAGATACAGAGGTGCAGCCAAACTCCAGACGGTGGGAAACTGCAGAACAAATAACCTGATTTCTTCAACAAATAAATTGTAAGGGGCAGGGTGGAGAGGAAAAGGGGAAACTATAGTTTAAAAGACACAGCAATCATTTGCCATACATAGACTTTATTTGGACTCTGATTTAAACAAATTATTCTAGAAATGAGACAATTAGAGAATTTGAACAATGATTGGATATTTGATGATATCAACACATTATTGTTAATATTTTAGGGGTTAATAATGATAATGTGGCTATTTTTAAATCATTTTCTCTTAGAGATACATACTGAAATACTTACAGATGAAATGATATGTCTGTGATTTGCTTCAAAAGGACCCCAGGGTTTGGCAGGGATGTAGATGAAACTCAGTGGGCCTGATAATCATTGAATTAAGATAATGAGTATATAGGGGCTCATTATATTATTTCTCCATTTTTGTACGTTTGAAAATTTCCATAATAAAAACTAAAAGAAAAAACTGAATGATATCAAACCATTTTGTCTCTATAACTGTGCCTAGTTATTATTCCTCTTTGGGCCCCGTTCCCCTCAAATATGAAGTGAGGGAGCTAGACTATTTCTAACACTGAGTGTTGACCACATACTGGGCACAGTTCTAAGTCCTTGACTTGTTTTTAGTCATTGAATCTCTGAACTACCCTGTGGGCAGGGGACCTGGGTTGTGCCCATTTTAGAGGGAAGGAAGCTAAGGGCTAAAGGGGTTAGCTAACTTGCCCAGGGTCACATGCAGGCAGTGGAGAAGCTAAGATGTGGACCCCAGTGTTCCAGCTCTGGAGCCCTGGTGCTTCAGTTCTACTATAGGCAGCTTCTTAACATGCAATCCTAACTATCCGTCCCTCTGAGCTCCTCTAGGGTCCTTTCTGCATCCTCAAGCCCTCCCTGATCCTGCTTCGTCCCTACCTTGCCTGCTGCTGGGCAGAAGAGGCTCTCAGAGGGTGAGGACCGTGGGAACCAGTGAGTTGGACCCAGCCTTGAGAGTTTAGGTGTGTGAGAAGGGTGCTCCTGTGAGTTGCTGACCCGCGAATTGGGCAAGGGTGGGGCCCTGGCTTGAAATGGAGGCAGAGCTGTGCCAGGCAGGAGCAGCTGAATGTTTCCGCCTTCCCTGGGCTACACTAGTAGCCTTTCCCACCCCCCACCCCCCCAGCCCGAGTGTGGGAGTCCTGCTAAACCTCTCCCAGGTGTGTATGCACCTGGGGAAGTGCCGGGTGGAGCCAGCAGTCTGACTACAGGAGGCGGAAGAATCTGCTCCTTTGAAGGGGGCGAAGAGGCAGGAGTCTGGACACAATGACCTCGGAGTGTCCTCACTGCCTGTTTCAGCTGTCTTTCAGCTCCTGAGAAGTGTATATGAGTTTGGGCCTGACTGTTCTCTGGAGATTTAATTTAAAAGAGCTAAGGATTAGAATTTCCAAATATTCCAACTGCTGTAGCCACCCAGGCGGGCCTGGCACCGTCTCAGCACAGTCCTCTGCTGTCTGATTCTCTCCCTTGCCTTGTTCCTTAATGCAGTGCGTGCTTTCCAGCGGTCACTCTATGGCAGGCTCTGTGCTTGGCACTGAGGATATGAAGACAAGAGCTCCCAGTCTGCTAGGGAGGCAGACATAGGAAACAGAAATATGAGCATGAAAGAGAGAATGCCCGCCCCATACCCCCCTCTTCGTGAGCCCCATCAGGCATAGCTGTCCCCCACCGCACCCCTCCACCCCACCCCGTCTCCAGCCTAGTCTGGATGGATACTGTCCCAACACGTGACAACCCCTCTGAGTTTCCCCCATAACATCTCCCCAGGGGCTTCGCTCTGAAGAGTGGGGAGTAGGGAATGGTTCCATCCAGATCAGCACTGTTCCACAGAAAGAAGTATGTGAGACACAAATTGCAAGCACGTTTGTAATTTAAATGGTTTTAATACCCATATGAGAAAAGCGAAAAGAGCAAGTAGAATTAATTGTAATATTTTATTTAGCCCAATATACCCAAAATATTATCACTTCAATACGTAGTCAATATAAAAAAATTATGAATAAGCTATTTTACATTTACCTTTCATACTGCCTCAATAGTAAAAGAGCCCCAAATAACCTTGATTAAAAAACAGGTAGCGGGGAGGGTATAGCTCAGCGGTAGAGAGTGTGCTTAGCACGCAGGAGGTCCTGGGTTCAATTCCCAGTACCTCCATTTGAAAAAAAAGTTAAATAACTTAATTACTCTTCCCCAAAAAACCTAAATAAATATATTTTTAAAAATAAGCAAAGGACTTGAATAGACAGTTTCAAAGAAGACATACAAATGGCCAACAAGTATATGAAAACATGCTCAATGTCACTAATCACCAGGGAAATGCAAAGCAAAACCACAGTGAGATACCACATCAAACTGTTAGGATGACAATTATAAAAGAAACCCAACAACAATGTTGGTGAGGTCGTTGAGACCCTGGAACCCTTGTGCACTGTTGGGAGAAATGTAAAACGGTGCAGCCACTATGGAGAACAGTATGGCAATTCCTCAAAAAATTACAACTAGAACTGTCACATGATCCAGCAATCTCACTTCTGGGTATTTATCCAAAAGAATTGAAATTAGAGTCTCAAAGAGATATTCAGACTCCCACGCTCATTACAGCATTATTCACAATAGCAAAGATGTGGAAACAACCTAAATGTCCATCAGTGAATGAATGGATAGAGAAAATGTGGTATATACATACACATCTACATATATATGGTTAAGCATTATTCAACCTTAAAAAAGAAGGAAAACCTGTTATATGTGATAACATGAATGAAACTTGAGGACATTAAGTTAAATGAAATAAGCCAATCACAGGGGTAGAATTACTGCATGATTCCCCTTTTATGAGGTACCTAAAAGTCAAACGCATAGAAGCAGAGAGTCGATAGGTGGCTGGCAGGAGCTGGGGGAAAGGGGAAATGGAGAGTTGTTATTTAATGAGTATAAAGTTTCAGTTACGCAAGATGAACAAGTTCTGGAGATCTGCTGTACAATATTGTGCCTATAGTTAACAATACTGGATTGTATCCTTAAAAATCTGTTAGAAGGAATCATGTTAAATGTTCTTACTGCAACAAAATATTTTTTTTTAAAGGAATTCAAAGTGCCGTAGAGGTAATGACCCAGGTTCCCCTGCCCTCAGTTCCAGCTTCTGCCCCTGTTGTAGGGGTGTGGCCTACGTCCCTTGCTTTCTTTTCTGGGCTCTCTGCAGTCCTTCCAGGACCCCAAAGGTGACAGAGCTCTCGGCACAGTGTGGGGCTGGAAGTAGGAACCTGCAGATGGCTTGGTCTTACTTGGGAAATGGGACCCTGGGCCGGCTCCTTCTCTGGCCTCTCTCCAGACGAGGTCTGTCTGCAAAGCTGTTTCATGCTCTTCCAGGGGAAGGTCTTCTTTTTCTTTTAAGGAGGCTGATCAAACACTTGCAACAGGTCTGGGACTTCTCCCGGACCTCCCCACCACAAGTGCTGCAGAACACGGGCTGCACAGCCTCAACCACACAGACACACTGAAATATTTACGAGGCTCCTGGCTCGTGAAACAGAGCTTTCCACTCAGGAGGAAGGGAAGGAACATGGCACGTGTGAAGACCTACAGTATGTCACACCACTCAGGGAGGGTTTTCTTAAAACTTAATTTTTTATTAAGGTATAGTTGATTTACAATGTTGTATTATTTTCTGGCGTACAGTATAGTGATTCAGTTAAACATATATTTTCTTTTTCATATTCTTTGTCATTATAGGTTTTTACAAGTTATTGAATAAATGTTTTACTTTCATCCTGAAGCCTCATGGCTCAGGAAGGAGCTACCATTAACCCCATCTAACTGGTTAGAAAACAGTATCTGAGGCAGGACCAGGTGTGGTTGAGAGCTGGGCTCTGGGGTCTGGCTACTGACTACCAGCTGTGGGAGACCCTGGGTAAGTCACTTAACCTCTCCAGGTCTCAGTTTCCTCATCTGTAAAATAGAAATAAAAGGACCTACCTCTGTTGTCAAGGACTAAATGAAACAACCCATGTAGCACACTTAGCTCAGTGCCTAGCATTTAAGTGCTCAGGAAGTGTTAGCTATTATTATTATTATTACTATTTTTTTAATTATTATTCCCCACTCACGTCACCCTGCTCTCCACTGTTCCTAGGTCTCTTTTCCCACCATTCCCCTCATGGCCCAGAACCATCCTTCCATGTTATTCCTGTGGGGATGATTTGCCCCCTGCTGGGGACCTCCTGGAGGCTGAATGCTTACCCAAGGAAATGAATTTATAATGGTGGAATCTTGAGCCTGGTGTAGTTCTGGCCAAGGGTAGAGGACTGGGAAGGGGATCCTCCATACCCTACCTCTTGGGCAGTTGTCTCTTGTGCCTGTGAATAAAACTCCTTTGCCTGGATAGGCCTCCAACCTCACCCTAGGCTAGGACATTTTGGGATAAAGCACAAAATTGGTGCCTCACATTGTCCTTCCTCCATGCCTTTATGTGCCATTCTCATCTGCTAAAGAGCATCCCTTCCTATTTCTGCTACAACTGTCTCTGTCTGTTAAATTTAACTTTCTTCTTCCAGATGCAGTTCAAAAGCCACCTCCCCCAGTCCCTTCTGATCTCCCAACCAAGCATAACCACACGTTTTTCTGAACCTCCCAAAAGCATAGCATTGATAACCATCAATCACGTACGGCTTTGCCTGAAAGCTATCAGGGGACAAAGAGCTGTCTCTGCCATATGTTACATTCTAGAACTTTATGGTTCTTTGTAGTGTGCAACACAAGCTAAGCTGGTGCTGGTTACAGGCTTCTGAACAATAATGAAGATGGTGCCCGTTGTAACATAGCAGGTGCATTAGACTGTGAGTTCCTTGAGGGCCTGGTGTTTGCACCTATGTCTCCCTTAGCACCCAGCATGGAGCTGGCACGCAGTAAGTCCTTGGCAAATGGTTGCGAATGGATGTTCACAATAACAGCTCCCGTCTGTCATGCCTACCACAGGTCAGGCACTGTGCTGAGCCTTTTCCATATGGTAGCTCATCAAGTCCTCACAATCGCCCTATGAGACAGGCACTGATATTCCCCACTGGAAAGTAAGCCCCACAGGGCAAGGATTTGCATCTTTTGTTTTTGTTGCTATATATACATTAATGCTTGAGATGTAGGAGGCCCTCAGTGAACATCGGTTGAAGAGTGAATTAATTAATGGATATTCATTACTAAGCTCGGAGAGGTTTAATAACTTGCCTAAGGTCACTCATGTAATAAGTGGCAAGCTCAGAATTTGCACCTAGATGGACCTGATTCCAAAACCTGTATTCTTCACCACTGAACTCCAGCAGGTGGAAGAGATGGGGTGGGGCTGAAAGGATCAAGGCACACAGTCCTACCTTTAAGGAGTTTTGCATCTGGTGGAGAAGCAGAAATGCACACACATAGCACACATAACACGACAAGTGATCGGACCAGCCCGTGACCAACCCAGGAATCAGGGAGGGCTGGTGCTCACACCAAGACTCAGGGGAAGGAAATGACTTCTCAAGGGCCCTGACACTGCCAAGAGCAGCAGGAATGTAGTTTCACATGGTAAGAAATCTCTGCAGCTGGGAAAAAGGGTGATTCAGGCTGTTGATGCTTGCCATGTTGGCTTTGTGTCCCTGCACTTTGGAGACTGTATCTGGGGAGGAAGCGTGCCTTTAACATGTTATTCCTCTGCTCAAAAAACCTTGAAACCTACCTCCCTCTCCCCTGGTCCCACTTCCCTACTTCACACTAACAGAATAAAGCGCATCCCCTGTGCTAGGAGGTCAAGGATGTGACCCCATCAAGCTCCCAGCTCACTCCGGGGAGCCCCTCACTGTTCCCAGCTCCCCTCAGGCACCCTGTCCTCTAACCACCCTGGCACTGTGCTGGGGCCAGCTCTAAACATGCTCTGGAGAGAGTGTTCCTCCTTGAGAAAAGTGATCTGTAGAGATCCCAGGCAAAGGACACAGCAAGTGCAAAGGCCCTGAGCTATGCTTGGCCCAGTAAAGGAACAGCCAAGAGACCTGTGTGGCTGGAGCGGAAGGAATGGGGAGAGAAGGAGTAGGTCAGAATCACAAACACATGAAAATGCCAAGTTCTACATAAATTCAGGCTCTGTGTAGCACCGCATGTCTGGGTAATAGTAATAGGAGTCACTGAATGCATTCCACATGCCTGATACAGTCCTCAGTCCTGCCAACACAAAACATCTACAGACAGGACCTCTTAGAGTTTAGCAGGGAGACGGACAAAGGAACTCCACAGTGCCATGTGACAGGTGCTGTGTCAGGGCACTCTGAAACCACAGAAGAGAGCATCTCACCTGAACTAGGGGCCAAGGAGGCCTCCTGGAGGAGATGGCACTTAAGCTGTCAAACAGGAGAAGGAAAATGCTCCAGAACACAGATGCAGAGAAGGAGGGGAAGGCCAGAAGCTGGGATGCTGGGTAGAGCTTCAGTAGCAGTGCCAGGGCCAGGGGCAGCTGGCTGGATGAAGGGCTAAGGAGGAGAGTGCTGGGACAGGGAGGCGCTCAGGCTTGTGGGGACTGACAGAGCCTCTGGACAGAGAGGCCCATGTTTAAGTAAGTGTGTGAGAAGTTGGTGGTTATAGAGTGGGAGACACCAAGTGAGTAGAGGTGGTAAAAAGACTTCAACAATTTACCTGCCGCCCCTGGGCCCTGCTTTGTCAGAAGGTAAGGGGCCACCGCCACCTGCACCAGGTCTTGGTTTCTCATCCCACCCTACAAGGTTCAGATCCTTCTTTTTAGGCAGATCTCAGTCCTCACTCTGGGGCAGCTCAAGACACTGGAAAGAGATTTCCTTGGTTAATAATAACTCAAATGCTTGCAACACATTGCGGTCTTCAGTGTACTTTCACCACAATGACCCACGCGTCTTACAGTAAACCTAGGAAGGACAGAGCTCTGCTGTTCTCCTTTCCATAGGAGCTGCTGCAGCTCAGAGAGGTTAAGGCTGTGCCAAAGTCACACGGCTAGTGGGTGACTAAATTGGGACGTGAGCCCAGCTCTTGAGACTGCAAATCCCACAGTAACACTGCAGCAACTGCAGAAAACAGGGCTTGGTGATGGCCAGGTTCCCAAGGACAAGCCTGGGAAAGGGGACGGGACCAGCCCTGGAATGGGGAAGAGATGGAAACAGGGGTGATGGAGGCTGAAAGTGAGGCAGAAAGGGGGCAGTGTAGGAGGTTGGAGAGGCTTTGACACAGAACTAGAGGTCCTCTAGAAACATCTGGTAAAATGTCCAGGCAGGGTTTAAAAAAACAGAAGCTGCATCCTCTCTCCCCAGGCCTCTGTGAGGGGCCTGTTGCTCCCATTTTGCAGGTGAGAAAAGGGAGGCAAGAGAGGGGCCCACATGGCTCGCCCAAAGGCCCACAGGAACTTAGGGCCCAGGGGCCCTGTTAGAAGCCTGGTAGGGTGACAAGACAGCGGAGACTTCCCACCCCAGCGTGGATGACGAAATAGAGATGATGAGACAGGAGGTGGAGATGGAGACAGAAATCAGGGCCGCATCCAAAGACGGAGGGGGGAAAAGGCAGAGGTACTGACGGAGCCTGTCAGCGGCAGAGACGGTGGAGAGATAAGGCCCTGATACCCAGATCCAGTTACTGGCAGGCAGCATCAGCTGATCGGGTGTCACACGCAGTCCTGGCGCTTGCTCCCGCCCGCGCGGACCCATCCACCTGGGGAGCCCCGCAGCGCAGCGCTCCCTAGTCCCGGGGAAGTGGGGGTGGGGTAGGGTACGAGGGTGGAGGGGGTGGGAGGAGGGGGCGGTGCGCCACCTCCTCCCCTTCCGCTGTCAAATCCGCAGAGACCTCCGCAGCAGCCTCCTGGCCCGCCCCAGATCCCCCCTCCCGCTCCTGGATGGTACGCTCCGGTCCTCCTGGCCTGGCTGCAGTGGATGTTGCTAGAACCCACGCGGAGGAAGGAAGAGACGCAGGCAGGCTGCGGTGACCCAAGCAGCCGCCCCTGCCTCAGGCACCCCCTTCCCCGAGAGACGGAACCATGACCCAGGGAAAGGTACCGACATCTCCCCCGCCTGCACCATCCTCCATCCTCTGGATCCCCCATTTCCCTGTCATCCTAAGCAGGCTTTTCGGACCACTATAAGCATCCTTCCTTGGCTTTTGTGCGAAGGTCCTCTGCGGTCCTTGCTGAAGTCAGAGGACCAGAAGGCCCATTTCAAGGAATGGGTTGTGGTCTCTTCCCTCCCACCAGGCTCACCTCTCCTCCCATCTACCTTCCACCCCATGCGTTGGCATAACAGGACTCTTCACAGGCGCCCAGGTCCCCTTAAGGAGTCAGCCTAGGTGTCTGGTGTGTGTCTGTGTAAGTGTATGCACCCCAGGGTGAGCCCTGAGGGGTAGTTCCTATAGGGCATGCGTCCCTCGGTCTATTCCCAGCCCCAATCATATTATGCTCATCTTTCATACCCTCCATAGAAGCCCCCCACCCAGCTCCCTGTCGTTATTCCATATCTGGATACATCCCCTGTGGTTGGGGGGCCGGGGGTGGTTGATGGCAATCCTGCTTAAGGATGCTCTAATTTTTGTTTTGGTTTTGGCCAGACATGGGATTGAATGGGACCAGATGAAACGTCTTCTCTTTTTCCCCCAATTTTAGACCTGCAATGTAGGGAAGGGGCTGGGGCAGAGACTTGGCTGGCCTAATAAGGTTATGTAACATCAACAGCCTGTGGAATTATACAACCACCAGGGCCTGGGGCAAAGAGGGAGGGTCCACTGGGCCTCTGCTTGGGGATGCTAAGGATTGGGCAGAGAAAAATAGAAGAGGGACCTCCCCTCCATTCCCCCTTCTTTTCTGCAAGATGAGCTTCAGAGCCAATGGCATTTTCCCTGAGCTCTCAGACCCTCCTTTCCTTGTTTTTAAGCTCATCATGCCTCAGAATGATGTCATTGGGTGATACCACTTTCTGCCATTGGGCAGACTGCATTTGAGGATGCCGGATATGTGTGTATGGGGGTCAGGGCCCAGGAGACTTGGGGGGCTGGTCAGCAGGGTGGGTGTGGGTAAGAAAGACCAGCTTTGGACAGGGCTGAAGTCAGAGGTGATAATCCTTCTTTCACTACAAGCCCTGGGGCTGGACTCCGAGGCCCTTGGTTTTGGTGGGCTGAGATGGGTTTTCCTGGGCAGGACCCTGCTGGTCTGGGTGATGAAGGGGGTTGGTGAGTAGGAGGGAAGCGGATGAGCCAGGGCCCCATTCCCACAGGACTGGGATCCAAGGCCCTTCCCTAAGGATGCCTGGGGGGTATCCACTGTGGTGAAAATGAAGAGCTCCCCACTCTGTGGCTCCTCTGCCTCCACTTCCCACCCCCACCTCCATGAGTCACTTTGCCAACGCTGCTTCTTGCCCTGGGGTGAATGTATTGCCCTTCTTCCTCTGCCCCTCACCCCCAGCTTGCTCCCAGGTTTTCCAGGGATGGAAAAGACCCTTTCAGTTTAGTGGTCCTCAGAGCTGGATGGAAGCAGAGACCTTCTGGTGCTAGTCTGTCTCCGGGAAGCCTCAGCTAGACACACCCTGCAAAGAAGGAACTCTGTGGGGCTCTGCAGGTTTAACACCTTTTTGAAACCAGACCTAAATCCTATTTGTTTTCTAAGGCTCAGTCCTTTTGGTGCTGTTTCTGTTTTCATACCACCTCCGCCACCCCAATCTTCCCTTCTCTGGTGGCATCATTCAGGCCCTCACAGCTGGTAGCCTCTCACCAAAGCTAAATTTGCACATTGTGGGGCCTGGGGGGCATATCTGAGTGTAAACAGACTTGAGTTTTCAACCAGCCTTGGGGTATTTCCCACGGGGTTTCAGTTTCCTGGTCTGTAAGATGAAGGGGCTGAAATAAATGCTTTCTCTCTCAAGTCTGTGATTCTGTTCTGGTTTGGGTTTCCAATAGGCCGAAGCCAAAAAAGACACTTAGCCCCGGGGCCTCTTGCCCCTCCTTTGCCCTGCAGCCCCCATTCCTCTTCCTCTTTTTCCCCTCTCCTCTCCCCTCCTTTCTGTTTCCTGGCTCTGCCATCCCCACCCACCTTGGTCATCTCCAGCCCAGCAACAGGAGGCCAGTCCCAGCGGATGGTACCTGGGCTCTGCAGCTCGGGGAACCATATGTGACTCTGAGTCATTCTTCCTTTCTGATCCTCAGTTCCCTCATTTAAAAACAGGGGTCAGATCTTTAAAAAAGACACAAATGAACTTATTTACAAAACAGAAACAGACTCACAGACATAGAAAACAAACTATGGTTACCAGGGGGAAGGGAAAGGATAAATTGCAGATACTAACTACTATATATAAAATAGATAAACAAATTTATACTGTATAGCACAGGGAATTATATTCAATATTTTGTAGTAACCTATAATGAAATAGAATGTGAAAAAGAATATATGTTTGTATATATATGACTGAAACATTATGCTGTACACCAGAAATTGACACAACATTGTAAACTGACCATACTTCAGTTAAAAAAAAGAAAAAAACAGGGATCAAAATACAGCTAGCAAAGTAGCAGAGTGATTAAGTGAGAAAAACGTTTATTTAGTATTTTTAAGGGCCTACTCCATGCCCAGCCCTTCCCTGGACCCCAGGGAAACAGTAGAACCATATAGAGCCAGTCCCTGCCCTGGGAACAGTAACCACCAATGGTGGGTTCTCCTAAAAATTTTCTTCTTCCTCAATTCTAATCCAGGTCCAGTGTGTGCCCCTGGCCAGCTCTGACCCTCCTAGAGCTCAGTTCTCCCATCTATAAAATAGACAGAGTCTTTTTCTTTTCCAGCCTTATTGCGGTATAATTGACAAATAGAAATTGTATATATCTAAGGTGTATGATGTTTTGCTATATCTATAACTTGTTAAATGATCACCACAATCAAGCTAGTTAACACATCCTTCACTTCGCAGAGTTACCTTTTTTTTTCCAGTGGCAAGAACACTTATCTACCCTCTCAGCAAATATCAAGTACACAATACAGTATTGTTAACTGTAGTCACCATGCTGTACATTAGATCTCCAGAACTTCTTCATTGTGCATAACTGAAACTTTGTACCCTTTGACCAATGTCTCTCCATTTCCCCCACCCCTAAACCCTGGAAACCACCTTTCTACTCTGCGCTTCTATGAGTTCAACTATTTTAGATTTCACATATAAGTGAGATTATGCAGTTTTTTGTCTTTTGGTGTCTGGCTTACTTCACTTAGTATAATGTCATCCAGGTTCATTCATGTTGTTGCAAATGACAGGATTTCCTTCTTTTTTAAGGCTGAATAATATTCCATTGTATATATACACCACATAAATTGGGGAGATTCTTGTCTGTTCCCCTGCCTTTCCTAATGCACATGAGAAAGTACCCACAGAAGTTCCAGAACTGAGGGGCTGCTGAGGAGGACTTGGAAAGCACCCTTTCCCTGGTGACTGTCTCCCTCTGCCTCTATTCCACAGCTCTCTGTGGCTAACAAGGCCCCCGGGACAGAGGGGCAGCAGCAGCAGACAAATGGTGAGAAGAAGGAGGCTCCAGCAGTGCCCTCGGCCCCACCTTCCTATGAGGAGGCCACCTCCGGGGAGGGGCTGAAGGCAGGCGCCTTCCCCCCAGCCCCCTCAGCTGTGCCTCTCCACCCCAGCTGGGCCTACGTGGACCCCAGTAAGTCTCTCAGCTCCTGGAGACTGGAGCATCAGGGGAGTGGTGGGCCCAGATGGAAAACGTGGGTAGGAGGAAGTTGCCCAGAAATAGATGTACTGTGTGGTTGTTGTATGAGGCTCTGATATCAAAGGGTTGGGATTTGGAGGACTGGTCTGAGGGTAGGTTAAGGAGAAAGCCATGAAAGAGGAGATATGGTGTCTGCAGTCATCATTCTCTTGGATGGGGAACAGGGGTTTCTGAGTCACGAAGCTAGGGCAAAAAGAGGGGATGGATGTGAGAGAAAAACCAGGAGCTAGTCTAGAAGAGAGGGATACAGAGAAGGGATGGGAGAGGTCAGAGTGGATGCAGGAAGGAATAGAGTGAGGCTATAGCTGACCAAGGCCTTAGCTAGGGCTGGCTCCCTGGGAGTAGGGGTGCAGTGTGCTTACATATTGGCTGATCTGAACCCTTCGTGGGGACATGTCTCCACAGAGGCCTCAGGGTTGTTGGGGGCTGTGAGCCTGAGGATCCACTTCACCCATTACCCTCCTTGTCTCTTTTCCTTCCCCCAGGCCTTAACTGGGGGCAGGAGAGCATGATGTGGGGAAGGTATGTGGATGCCAGCCTCAGCATGCCTCATGGCCAGACACAATTCATAGGCAGACCCACCCAGCCTGATGACAGCTCCTTGCAGACTGAGAACCGCAGCTGGTGGGGTCCCCTCTGTTAGGTGGGGCAGCCCGTGGGAGCTTTACCTCAGGGCTGGGAACACACAGCTCCTCACTAGCTGTAAGGATGCCTTCCTCAGCCCCTTCACCCTCCCTCAGCAGTCCCTTGACCCCTCCCCCACGTTATCAACACCCCCTCCTCCCCCACAGAATTCTAGAAGAGATCCTGAGGACAATGCCTCAGACAGAGTCTCTCCTCACAAAGAGTGGCCACCATGGTCCGCACCTCCCACCACAAAGCCTCTCAGCCCAGAGCCAAGCAGACTTACCCCACTGTGACCTACTGGAGGGCCTTTGAAGGTCTGGTATTATGGGAGCCCTTCCCACTGCCCCTGACACTTTTTCATGTCAGGCTGCTTTTTATCCCCTTTTCTCCCCTCTGTGGCCTGGCCATTTGGGCTTTGAGAGAGGTTGTAGAGGGAACATGAAGGAGTGAAGGATAAGAGGTTGAGGGTCCCCAAGCCCCAGGTTGGCAATGGGTCTACCTCCCTCCCCCTTCCTCATTTCCCATATCCTGGTGGCCAGGACTGGCTGCCTAAAAGAATGTTTTCCCAAAAGCTGTTGGGGCAGAGGAAGGCAGTTCATTTCAGTCAGCATATGACAAATGTTTACTAAGTGTGTTCCAGGTACTGTCTGGCACTAGGCTAATTTCTGGGGATGCAATAATTTGTAAGACCTGCCCTCACAGAGCTGACTGTGTAGACAGGTAAGTGGACAACCACCACACAGTGAAACAGGTGCAGTGATGGTGGCCTGGGCAGTTCAACTAACCTGCTTGACAGTCAGGGAAGACTTCTTGGAGGAGGGGGTATCTTCGTGGAGTCCTGAAGGATGGCGTGTGTTAGGTGGGGAAATGAGTGTCCATGGCTGAAAGAAAGAATGTGCAGAGGCCCAGAGGAAAGAGAGCACATCGTTGAAAAAAATATAGTCAGGCTGGGGAAAAGTAGAATAGATAGTGAGCAGTGGGGCTGGAGGGCTCCTGGGAGGCTGAGAAAGCTTTGTTAAGGAACTTAGACTTGAGTAAAAGGCAGTGGGGAGCCATCAAAGAGCCTGAAGCAGGGCACTGCCAAGGTCAGCTTTGAAAGACCAAGATGGAGGCTATTGCTGTGGAGGGGAAGGTCACAGAGAACTGGCGGGGACAGTGGAGGAGAACAGAGTGGACACATCTGAGGCCTTAGGAACAGCCCAGAGGAGGGATGAGAGAGAGAAGGGTGTGTAGTCACCATCAGGCACAGAGCTCTCACTTTTATCTCATTTCGTCCCCATGAGGTGGGTATCACTGACCCACATCATAGAAGAGACTCAGAGGGCTGGTGACTTGCTTAAGGTCACACCGCTGGTCAGTCTTGAGGAGGAATCCACATGTTTGCCTGTGGAGCCCATGCTCTTCTGAAAGCCTGAGTCCTGGGACCACACCCCACAGCTTCATCCTCACCTCATTCTTGCCCTTGTCCTGGCTTTATTCCCGCCTCTGGTCTCCCGTCATCCCTGGTTCCCAGCTGGAGCACCAGCAGGTCCACCAATCCAGCAAGTCCCCAGTTCCCACCCCAAGGGCCTCAGAGCAAGCTGGGGTAGGACCTTTGAGCCAGGGGTGTGCAAGGTGGCCCTGGGAGAGTGGTTGTCCCTCTCAGCTTCCCAGCCATGAGGGAGCCAGAGTGTCCAGGGAGGGGGGTGAGGGACATGAGAAGGAAAGGTCACACTGGTATGGCAGAGCTTGGCCCACGGGGAGCCCTAGCCAGCATGGAGTGGGTGAGGAGGGGAGATGATAGTTCATTCTCAGGACTTGGAACAAGGAAGGTGAGAGGCATCCTGGGAGAGAAATCTGGGATCTCTGTGGGATGGGTGGGCCGGGAATTTTGAAAATGGGGCTAGAGAGAAAGGCTTTGCCTGGCCGGAAGAGCCAGTCCAACAAAAGGCAGCACTGAGCAGGTGGCCACTGGGGACAGTGTTTATATGTATGGCGTTCTCATGGCCCTCCCCTGCCCCCTCAAGGCAGCAGTTCCAGCTATGAGAGCGGTTTCCCCACTGGAGACCATGAGCTCTTCACCACCTACAGTTGGGATGACCAGAAAGTTCGCCGAGTCTTCATAAGAAAGGTAACTGCCTCCCCCAGCTCTCCAAGATGGGAAGGCTGGTTTGGGGGAGCCCCAGAGAAGCCCCGACCCAGCCGTCTGCCTCAGAGGCCATCCCTCTCCCCGTCCCTTCTGATCCCAGCTGACAGCACTGCTGGGAAGTGGGGGCGCCCCCTGCTGTGCCTGATCACAGGGTCTCTTCTCTCCAGATCCTGCGGGTGTGGGATCTGGGGTGTCTTTGCTCTCCTTTCACCTTGCCCTGGATCCAGTCCAATGACCCCCTAAGGAGGAGGGTGGAGGGCACAGGATGTGGGTCTGAAGGGTAGGTTGAGTCACCGGGAAGCTGGGCTCTTCCCTGAGCCTTGCTGGGGGCCTAAGCCTCCTTGGCCTCCAACAGGGCCTCCCAAGCTGAGTGGAACCCCCTCCCACCCCTAGGTCTATACCATTCTCTTGATCCAGCTGCTGGTGACTTTGGGTGTCGTGGCTCTCTTTACCTTCTGGTGAGTTGGCCGTGTGGACCAGCATGTTCTAGGGGTGGTATGGCCAGGCCTCAGGTAGGGGTGGGAGATCCAGAAGCAGACAGTTCTTGGAATGTTTGCCTGAAAATATTTGAGCAGGGCAGCAGCCACCCTCATGCTGGAGAGGAACCTTAGCGCACACGGAGGGGGTCCTCCATCCAATGTGGAGGGGGGGAGCGGGGTGGCCTTAGTGCTTTCCAGGCCTGCTGGTCTCTGTGAAGTGGTTGTTCCTCTCAGATGCACCAGCCCTACTCCTGGGCATGGAGTCTCAGCCTGAGACCATGGCTGGGGCTCCCTCCGCCCTCTGCAGTACAGCCCTCCTCTCTTCTCTCAAGGACTCAGGACTTCTCTTAAGTCCTGTGACATGGGTGGGGGAAGGGGCAGGTGCAGATGTTGAAATAGAAATGGAGACAAAGGGTACATTCTGATTCTCCCTCTCTTCTCTGCAGTGACCCCGTTAAGGACTATGTCCAGGCCAACCCAGGCTGGTACTGGGCATCCTAGTGAGTATACCCTAGACCCCTTCCCAGAGCATCCTCAGTGGCACAAGGTGGGAGAATCCCAGCCCATGGCCTCTCCCCACCCCACAGGAACCGTCCTCACAAGGCCATGATCAGAAGAGCTTTATAGGGTGTTTAGATCTGAGAGGGAGGAGAGGAGATGGGAGTGGGTTCTGCTGCCTGCTCAAGGAGGGAAGGGTGGGGCTGGGGTCATGCTGGTGAGACCGAGACCTTGGCCCTGAAGAGAAGGGGTGCTGGAACACCTTGGCCCACGCTAATGATAACGTTGCTACTCTTATTAATGTGGCTGTTATTAGTGCTTACGAATTATTAATCATAATAGCTACCACTCACAGCATGCCTAATAAGGGCCAGGTATTGCTCTGTGCGCTTGATACACTGTTGCTTTCGCTCCTCAAATCTACTGGGTACGATTACCTCAGAAACTAAGGCTCAGAGAGGTTGAGTAATTTGCCCAAGGTCACACAAGTAGGCAGTGGTAGAGATGGGATTCAAACCCAAGAATCAGGTTGAGGCTTGTGCTCATAATTCCTCTGCCCAGCAGACTCCCTTCCTCTTGAGCACTGGGCTCCTGCTTGTCCCATCCTCTTTAAGGAACATGGCAGGTAACTTGAGAGAAGGTCGTTCTGACCTTCCGATGTGGGCAATCACGGAGTCATTCTGGATCATTTCAGGCCGGGCCACCCTGGGCTCAGAGCAGAATTACTATCACCCAGGATCCTTTAGCACCCACTGTGAGCCCAGCTTGGAAGTAGGGGAAGGTAGTGGATGGCACAAGGTAGCCTGTGAAAGAGTGGCGTCCAGAGGAGGGGGAGCACTCAGTCCACATCAGGGGGTGCGCCTCAAAAGATGAGCCAAGAGGACTGGGGACCAGAGTGCCTTAAGCAAAAGCATGGGAATGGGAGTGCACGTGGCCCATTTGGTCAGTTAGGGACTAGGCTGGCAGAGTGCTGGAAGGCTCAAGGGAGGGGAATCTGGGACAGCCCAGAGAGCAGTGGGGCCTTCTGGGAGGCTCTGAACGTCCACCCAAGGAGCTTGCCCACTACGGCTGTCCCAGGCCTATGTCTGGATGGAGATCTGGTGGGAATATGGGTTTAGCCCAAAGCCTCCTGGACCACCCAAGCCCAGAATAGTCCCAGAGTGGACCCCGAGTTAACAGAAGCCAGCCAAAGGCTGACAGGAGGGAGACAGCCTGGCCTTGGGGACTCCTCAGAGGAGCAGGGGAGTGGAGGAGGGGCTCAGTCAAGTTGGGGGTCCCTGGGGAGGAGACATTCACACTCAGAGCCTTTCTTAGGGCACAGGATGGAGGGCCTGTCTGCAGACCAGGCAGGGACGGTGCATCTTGAGAATCTGGGGACACTGTAGGGTAAAGCTAATGAGGCCCCAGGGACCGCCACCCAGGTCAGCACACACGGTGGGTTGGCATGGCTCCCGGCACGTCAGCACTGCCTGGCAGCCTCGGTGCCCTGAGACCTTGGGAATGGAGTCCCCAGGCCTTTCATCAGGCCTTCTGCTGAGAGGTCTTCAGGACCCTATGCCCTGAGCAGATGGTGGCGGGGGCACAGCCCAGGAATAAGCAAGCTTGAGAAGCAGGGGCAGAGTCTACCTCCCTGAGGGTGGATGTGAGAATCTGACCTCTGAATAGTGAGATTTAGTGTCCTTCCTGCTCAACATCTCCAGGCAGAAAACAGAGACCTGGAACTCAGAGGTGGGTGGGGGTGGAGAGAAGTTGGAAGGGGGTGTGGACCTGCGCTTTTCATGGGGTATCACAAAGCCTTAAAGGTGCTTGGGAATTCACCATCAAGGTACTGCTCTGTTCTTCAGAAAGCCAGTCTGTGGCTCTGCCCCCACTGTCCCCTCCCCAACTCTCTGTCCATCCTGCCCCTGCCCCCAAAGTTTATCTCCAGGTCTGAGACCTGTTGGGTCTCACCTCTCCAACATACCAAGCCCTTAATGGCAATAAGAATAAAACAGGTCTTTTTCTATGTGTGTGGCACTGTGCCATGTGATTTGCAGATATTCTTCGTTTTAATCATTAACAACCATACCAGGCAGATATTATTATTATCCCCATTTTATAGATGAGGAAATTGAGGCTCAAAGAGAAGTTATTGCTTACTAAGCAGCACAGCCAGGATTGAAGTCTGTCTTTCTGATTGCAAAGCCCAAGCACTTGCCCCCAGTGTTCTGCTGCCTGCCCCCACCCCTAGCCGGGAACTGGTCCTAGAGCAGGATGAGTTGGGGGAGGACTCTGGGTTCAGACGCTGGCCTCCACCTGAGCCTCACTCCTCTGTCTTGACACTCTGTAAACAGACCATGGCTCCAGCCCAGGCCCTGAGGCCCAGGCTCTGACAAGCAAGTCAGTCTTTCACTTCTGTGACTCATTCTTCACTCCTGGGGACGGCAGCCTTCCAGCACCCAGCACCCTGCAAGCGCCCCTCCCAGCTCCCGCTCCCCGCCTTTCTCCAGGCCCCAGTCATCTCCTTCAGTGGGCTCTTGCCTTATTGTTTGATTGCTCCCTCTGAGCCCCGACAGCGGGACCTGCGAGCCTCCCTGAGGTGGGGAGGAGTGAGGGCTGTGGGGTAGAGGAAGGGGAACCCAGCAGAGGAGGAAAAGTGTGAGACCAAAGCTGGGGGGAGGTGAGCCTGAGCCTCTCCAGGAAGCTGTCAATCAGCCAGATTCTAATTATAATAATAACAACTCCCATCCGCAGGTCACTACCCTGTGCCAGGCCCTGTGCTAAATGCTCCAGCCATGCATGCCCTCATTCAGTCCTCGCTACAGCCCAGTGAGCTGGTACCAGTATTCCTGTTTCACATAGCAGGAATCTGGGGCTCTCCAATTAAGTAACTTGTTCAAGGTCACACGATAGTGGTGGTAGAACTGGGATGTGAACTCGATTGTCAGGCTCCCAAACTGCACCATAACATGCCAGGACAGCAGTCCCTCTGCCCTTCCTCCCGACCACTCACCTTGAGGGTTGAGGAGCTCTGGACCATAGGGAAAAGGAGGCTGGGCCTTGCCCTTAAGAAGCTTCCAGTCTGGCCAGGGAGACAGGCCCCACGCCCAGGATACACATAGACAAGGCTATTATTATTATCATTATTTTTGAAGTGACTGACCCGTGACTCAAGGGAGACCAAAGAGCAAATGCTGGGGTGTTTCTCAATAAATGGGTCAGGATGACTCCACCGTCCCTCACGGAGCAGGGTATCCTGCGGCCCTGGCCCTGGCACTGAGAACCCCTCCATCACTGTGACAGTGGTGTGCTTCATTTGAGAACCACTGAAGGGTAGGGAAGGATGAAGATAGAGGGCTCCCAGTCACCAAACCCAATAGGCTTGTCTCAACCCCCACAGTCCCTGTGCATTCACATTTCATCTAGAAATATTTAAAGGTCAGGCCCCAGGTTAGGCAATAGCTTGCTCTGGATGCTACATCTGGGTCGGGGTCAGATGAGCGGGCCTGTAGGGTGTGGGGTCCAGGGTGCAAGCTTTGGTTGAGGTATGCCCGTGGGTCACAGCCCCTCTAACCCCAGTCTCAGGCGTCCTGGTCTGTTCGTCCTTTCTAGCCGCAGCAGCAGAGTGATGGGCACATTGTGAGGGTGCCCAGGGCGATGAGGGTGGAATGGAGGGACAGAGTGCAGGGAGGGATGGGCTGGAGAGGTGGGGGAGCGGATCTTGCAGGGCTTTGCCAGGTCTTTGGAATTTTAAACAGATGAGTCACATGATCGGATATGCCTATAGTTTGGAGAGTGGAAGGCAGGGCTGGAGGCAGGAAGACCAGATGGACAGAGGTGGCCTGACCTAAAAGGATGGTAGTGGAAATGGAAAGAAGGGAACAGATATTTTGTCTTTTTTTAAAATGTCTATCTCTTTTTTTTTTTTAATTCTTTTGGGGGGGCAGTAATTAGGTTTATTTATATATATATTTAATAGAGGCACTGGGGATTGATCTCAGGACCTCATGCATATTAAGCACCATGTACTTTACCACTGAGCTATACCCTCTCCAAAGAGGGGCAGATTTGAGAGCTACCTGGGTAGAGGATCCACAGGTCCAGGTGACTAGTTGGGCGTGGCAGGGTGAGAGTCAAAGCTGACTGAGGTCACTGGTTGGGTGACTTGGAGGCTGCGCAACTTGTCCTTTGCAATAGGAGATGCAGGAGAAGGAGCAGGGAAGAGGGCAAGTTTGACTCTAACCTGCTGCATTTGGCACGTTTCTGAATAGCTATGTCGGCTCAGTAGGCAGTTGGTTATTCGGGTCTGAGGTTGAGAAGGAAATGCTAGATCAGGAATATGGGTGTGGGAGTCATGAGCATCTGCCTAATAAAGGGAGTCCTGGGGATGAGTGAGCCCACCGGAGGGGAGTGTTCAGGGAGACAGCCTGACGGGCCCCTGTGCTGAAGGAGCCCGGCAGAGCTAGAGTTACTCTGAAGGAGACTGAGAAGGAGGGGTCAGGGAGGTAAGAGGGAACCCAAGAGTGTGTCATTGTGGAACCAGGGAAACAGTGGGAGAGATCAGATATTGAGAAGTCAGGTAAGTTAAAGACTAACAAACATCAATTGGACTCAGCAAGGTCACAGTGATATGGTAAAGCCAGCTTTCATTAAGTGGAGCTGGGGCTGGTTTGCTGGGTTGAGGAATAGTTGTGAGATGGAGAAGACACCATGAGCAGAGACAGCTTCTTCAAGGAGCTTGGCTGTGAGGGTGGACAAAGTGGCAGTAACTAAAGCCAGGGAAGTTGTTGGTTAAAGATGGAGAACAGCTGCGGAGCTTTGTGAGTAGAAGAGGTGGCAGTGGCAAGGGGTAAGCAATAGAGATGACAGGGTAGTTGAGTATGGGACCAGAGGTGGAGGGGATTAGCCTGGGACAGGAGGAGGGCCAAAGGAAGGGCACACAGATGTGTGACGTGATGTTTGCAGGTGGCAGGCAGGCAGCCAGGGAAGCCCCACTTCATCTCCAATCTTTCTGGGACACATCAGGCCAGACCAGCAGTAAAGTGAGGCAGCCTGGGAGGTTTGCAGACAGAGGGAGATGGGTTGGAATTGCTATGGAGAATGGATGAGAGAACCAAGGAGTGAGATGGGGAAGAGTGGCAGGCGCCATGTTGAGGGTGCACTGGGGGCTGCAGACCAGGCATCGATGTTGGCACCCATCTCAGTAGGAATGAGCATGCCCCATCCTTGGGTCCTCAGCCCTTATCTCCCATCTAGACTGGCCTCCTCTTCCACCGCTCTCTAGAAAGTCCTCAGTCCTCAGCCCCTACCTCTGGGTTACACCTGAGCTTCCTGCCAGTCTCCCGGTCATGGCTGCCTGCTCCAGAATTTCATGCCACAGGTACTTCTTGCTGTGCCAGGCGCTGGCAGAGCAGACAAGATCATTACAGGTAGTGACAGGGTGAGGAAAGGGTCTGAGGGAGGCAGTGCGGGGTGGTGGTGATAAGCCAGGACTCAGGAGCCAGAATGCCTGGCTTCTAATCCCGCCTCTGCCATGTAGTAGCTCCATGACCTTGGACAAGTCCCTGACCTCACTGTGCCTCAGCTGTCAAATGAAGAACGTGCTTCACAGAGCAGTTATAAGGATTATATTATAAAGCACTTAGCACTCTGCCTGGCACATAGGGAATATTGTATATGAGCTTTTAATATTTTTTGAAATAATAAGATTGTGTCTGGAGGGAACCACTTCTTTAAAAAATTTATTTATTTTTAATGGAGGTACTGGGGATTGAACCCAGGACCTTGTGCATACTAAGCATGTGCTCTGCCACTGAGCTATACCCTCCCCCCTGGAGGGAACCACTTTAGATTGGATGGTTAGCTATCCCATGGCACCCAAGATTCAGTATTTCTAGAAGCAGGCTCATCTTAGACCTCTTCCTCTCTTTTGGATATTGGATCACCCCATAGCTGGTTGCAAGGCTCTAGGATTATCGTGGTCTTAATCAACCTCCCCTGCCCCAAAGAACCCTGCTTGGTGCCCCAAGGGCAGGGTTGGCAGAGAGAGGAATGAGCAGGGGACTGGGTGGAGGGGCTTCAGGGAGGACTAGCTAACTCACCCATACATCTGTCTCTCAGCGCTGTGTTCTTTGCAACCTACCTGACCCTGGCCTGCTGTTCTGGACCCAGGTATGATGATGGCTTGAGGAGCAACTTGTGGGAACATGAGCAAGATTTTGGAAGTTCTGGCCCCAGTCCTCCCTGCCACTTAGGTGCTGTGAACCCCTAAGAGGGCCCCATCCTTCTCTGGGCTCCATCAAGCAGTCCTGCCCCTCCCCCCTTTACTTGGCACCTCAGAGGCTGAGGGAGGGTGAATGGACAGAAGGAGGCACGTGGGGATGTGGCTGAAGGAAGAGGCTCCAAGTAGTGGGGGTGGGTTGGGCAGAGACCCCTCTGTGCAGCAGTGACCCCCTGTGCTGCTGGCACCCCCTCCCCACTCTCCTCTGAACTCGGTGGCTTGCCTTACAGGAGGCATTTCCCCTGGAACCTGATCCTTCTGACTGTCTTCGTAAGTGATGTGGAGGTGTCTGGGGTTAGACGCTGAGTGGGGAGGGAGGGAGGAGGCCTGGAGGTTGGGCTTTGAGGGCCAGGAACTGGGGGCATCCAATGTGAGGTCGCAGGGGGAGTCCGGGGGATTTTCACCCCACTTCTTCTACAAGGACATCCCTCTCGTTCCAAATGGGCTTTCTCTCCCTACTCCATCCAGTCTCCCTTTCCACTTCGATTTTGTTTTGAAGAGATTTGTATGGGGAATCCTAGAGCTATGGATGAGCAGGGGGGTCTTAGAAAGGAGGAAAAATAGGGGTACGAAAGATAGAGACAGCTGGCGCAAGGCCTGTTGGGACCTCCTTCACCAGGGGAAGTCCTGGAGGTAAATGTGTGTGTAAGTGAAGCAGACTCAGGGTTGAGGGGTAGGCACAGGGGGTGGAGACCCAGGCTGGCCCTTGAAGGTGTCCCTCATCTTGCTTCTCCTTTCAGACCCTGTCCATGGCCTACCTCACCGGCATGCTGTCCAGGTAAAGGGGACAGGCAGAAGGTGCCCTAAACATCATCTCTCCTGGGAGCATTTAGATGGGGGAGTGGTTCAGGCAGGTAGGAGACACTGGCTTAGAGCCTTCACCTTGCTCTCCTCGGCCAGACAGCGCCTCCAGAACCTGGCCAGGTCAGTGGGGTGGGGGTGGAGGACAGAGGAGAGCAAGGTGACGCCTCTCAAGCTGCAGCTTAAAAAACCCCAGGTTCGTGATCACATGGTTCCCTGCAAACCACTTCCAGGTGCGAGCACAAGCCTCTCCCCACCCCCACTCTCACCTCTTCAAGATCCTTCTAGCAAGAGTTTGAGTCTAAGGATTTGGGGAGGGCAGGTCCCAGCAGAAAGGATGGGGAAGTAGAGAATGGATCAGGGGAGAGGGGAGAGGGCAGAGGTCAGAGGTCGTGGGATCAGGTCCTGGCAGAGGACGGTGGGCCTGGGAGGAGGGCTGGGGGAGACCAGAAGCCCTGCCCTGAAGCTGACCTCTAGCCTGACGGTCCTGCAGTTACTACAACACCACATCTGTGCTGCTGTGCTTGGGTATCACGGCCCTCGTCTGCCTCTCCGTCACCGTCTTTAGCTTCCAGACCAAGGTCAGCTCCGGGGCCTGCGGCCAGGGGAAGGCAGAGGGGGTGGGGGCTCCGAGCTTGGATTCCCTGGCTGGGGAGAGGTAAAGTGGATGAGTAGGGTCTGGGGAGGCCACCTGGGGTGAGGTGGGGAGGGACGCTGCGTTCTGAGGGTGAGCACAAGACGGTGGCCTGCCGCAGAGGCCTCAGCCTTCCCTCCAGCACACTGCCCGGCCAGGGCCCCCAGGAATGCCGAGCCGCCCTGTGCGGGCCTGAGGCCCGGCCGCTGACACCCATCCCATCCCTGCAGTTTGACTTCACGTCCTGCCAGGGTGTGCTCTTCGTGCTGCTCATGACTCTCTTCTTCAGTGGACTCATCCTGGCCATCCTCCTGCCCTTCCAATATGTGAGTCTCCAGGTCTCCCAGCCAGCCGCATGGGGGTAGAGGGGGAGGGACCGCTGGCCCGAGGGTGCCGTTTCCTCCTACATCCTCCAGGGAAGGCCCAGAGCCAACGGCTCACAGCTTGCCCTCCTGTCCTGCCTCTCCTGGCACCTGCCCTGGGCTTACTGGCAGTGTAAGCAAACAACTAAAGGAGGCTTTTCTTAGCAGGCCTGGGCACCTGCCCACTACACGAGCCACATCCGGCTTCACCTTTCCTATCTAGCCCCTCTCCGCGGAGGTGAGGTTGAGGGGGAGGGCAGGAGCATTTAAACCCCCAGCAGGGGAGGGAGCTCTGGGGCTCCCTGGAGCTGCCAGGCCCAGCGGAAGGACCTCCTGGAATTCTTGGGGGATCAGCCAAATCCAGGGAGGCAGCATCGGGCTAGCCGGGTGGGCGAGAAGTGGGACAATGGGGCTCCGAACATACCCTCACCCCATTAGAGTGTCCATGGGGGGAGTCAAATCTCAGCTCTTTAAGAAGTAAGTGTATGGCTTGCCTGGAAAATCCAGCTAGGACTGCTCGGGGCTCAGGGACCTGTTCCAGGCACTCAGACTACTGCAGGTGGAGAAGGGGCAGATTGAGGGCATCACAGGAGGGGGTTTGACTCCTGGGAACCCGAGAGAGGAAGCTACTGGACCCCTGCTGAAGGCTCGGTGCTTACAGCTTTCCCCAGATCCTCGTAGCCACCTTTGGTACGTGGTCCGCCTTTTCTGCCAGTCTGGGAGCAGTGTTCCTCACTCGCTGCTTGCTCAGCCTGTTCTGCCCAGCCCCCAGGGTACTGGCTGCCAGTCCAGGACATCAGGATTGGTTCTGGCATTTCCTTGACTCTTCCCACAATCCTGTTGACCAAGGGAGGAGCCGGAGCTGGCCTGGGGGCCCTCTGTGTATCTAGGATGGGGGTGTACAGGAAGGGGCCCCAGAGCTTCAAAGAACCCTTTATTGACCTGGGTCAGGCTAGTGGGATGCCTGTGTTTCCAGGAATCTTCTGGAGGAAGGCCCTATGGAGGGCAGGGCTGGTGTGGCACCTTTTGCAGGATTTTCACACACAGCTAGGTACCCCTGAGACCTGGGGGAAGCAGAGGTTGGGAAGTGGGCATGCTGTTCCAGCCTCTGCAGGCAATCCCATCATGCACAGCTGGCAGGGGCTCCAGATGCCCCTCCCACACCCCTAAGTTCAAGCCTATGTCCCCTTCTGCCTGAGCCCCTAACCCCCACAGGCTAAGCCAGGGAGCTCCAGACAGAGGGACAGACAGACAGCGCAGGAATGAGTGCACACTGGGAGGAGGGAGCAGCCTCAGGCCAGGCCCAGGCTGGCAGGATGACAGGGCCCCAATAGGATGAGTCACTCTGGGCCAGCCTGAGCCTGGGGCTGTGTGTGGAGGGAAGAAGTGCCAGTTGGGAGCTCCCCTGCCAGTCCCTCATGATCTCTGTTATCCTGGGGTACCCCCACCAACCCTGAGCACACAGAGAATCAAGGACCTCTCAGTCTGGGGCTGGGTTTGCAGGGGTGAGAGCAGGCCCCCAGTGGGGAGGTCTGTCCCATATCCTTCATTCTCCAGACAGATCCCTCCTCCCTACGCTTCTGCCCCATTGCTCATCTCGCCAGCCCTAAGCCCATTTTACATCTGCCTGCAGGTGCCCTGGCTCCACGCAGTGTATGCCGTACTGGGAGCAGGCGTGTTTACATTGGTGAGTGTGACCCCCTGGGGCCCCCCTTCTCAGCCTCCCACCATCTTCCCAGGCCCCTCCACCATCACCGTCTTCCTCACAGCCCTCCTCCCTAAACCCTTCTGGAGTGCCAGTGGGCAGGGAGGGGCGCAGTGCTGTGGTCAGGGAGTTCTCTCAGGTCTCCAAGACAGACTAATTGACCTGGGAAGAGAGGGAAGGTTGTAACAGTGAGATTGAGGCTTAATGACAGAGCTGGGAAGAGGTGCCCTTGGCTCGTGGAGAGGTCCAGTGCTGCTTGTGGAGGGTGAGAGAGTGAGGTTGTCCTGGCCACATGGACTAAGTTAGTCATGCTCTCCTGGGGTAATCTGGGAAGGCTTCTTGGAGCAAGGGAGATTCCAAGTACTCTGTGACAGAGATGCAGTTAGATTGAGCTTGTCCTTCTTGGTTCTCACCAAACTGAGAGAGTTGATGACGATGATTATGATTATCATAACAATGATAGTTAATGTTTATTGAGAGGCTTCTCCCACAGCAGGCTCCCCACCTACACTGAATGTCACCATAACTCTAAAATAGGTTCTATTGTTCTCCAATTAAGACGCGGAGCCTGAAGCTCAGAGACTTTACATGACTTGCTCAAGAGCATACAGCATCCTAGGAAGTAAACAGCCAGATTGAGAATCTGGACAGTCTGGCCCCAGAGCCCCACTCAGGATCTGAGGCTAGGTGGGGAAGGGAGTGGCGTGGCTAGAGGCAGATGCCCAGGTGACAGAAGGTGACCAGGGGCAGACATCTGCCTGGAGCAGCCCAACACAGGACCTTTGCTCAGGGGCTCCCAGCACCTGAATGTGGTAGTCCAGGATCCTCCCAGTTTGACAAGCATGTGTTGGTGACATGTTCTTGGGGGATGTGGCATCCAAGGTAAACCTCCACTGCCAGCAGGAGCAGTGACCAGGCTCTCCTTTCCCTCACTGGAATGTTCAGTTCAACTCAGTCTGGCCCGAGCTCCGGGCCGAATCACAGGTTCCAGAAGCTTATGGGTAACAGATTTGAGGGAGCAGAGATGAGGGGAAATAGGGAGTCAGAATTATGAGCAAAGGTTTTGAGGGGTTTGGATAGGGATCATGCCAGGAATGGGAGTGTGGTAGGTTCATTCATCCATTTCCATAGGTCTTTACTGAGCACCTACAACATGTGACATGTGTGCTGTGTGTCCAGGCTGCCATAGTCAGCAGGAAGAGCACAGTGCGTGGCACATAGTGGCACTCATTAAATACTGGTGGAGTAAATGACCTCCAGGCTCAGAACTTGAGGGCTGGACAGGACTAAAAAGGGGTCTAGAGAAACTTCAAGCCTCTCATTTTACAGGTGAGAAAACTTGTTCAGTGATTTGTCTAAGGTTTCCCTGCAAGGCAGTGGTAAATCAATTGAGTGTGGCCTTGGTTAAGAGTAGGGTGACCTTTATCCCAGTTTACCCAGAACTTCCCCAGTTTTAGCACTGAAAGTCCCACTTCTTGGGGGAACCCCTAGGAACTCCAAGATTGGGCAAACCACGGTGGATGGTTATCCTACAACACTAACTTCTCTTGGCTCCTGGACCAGTGCTCTTTCCTCCAGCAGCACCTGCTAAAGACAAATTTCAGTGAAAAGGATGAGGTGGGGAGTCAGGCTAGGAGGAAAGAAGAGGGAGGGTCAGACAGGGGGAGCCTGGGAAGGCCTCAGAGGACAGCGTTTGCCAGGGACAGATGGAAGAAGAGGCATCATGCAGGGCAGAGCGGGAGGAGAGCGAGGAGCGATGGAGGGTCAGGATGTTTAGGACATTTACTTGGCTTCATGCTGATCAGGTCACAGCAGGTATGTCAGCTATTCCAGGAGGCTGTGCGTTGGAGTAGGGTTGAATGAACAGTAACCCCTTAAATTTGTTCAATAATCCACTGTGTTATTAGAATAATAAAAATAATCCCAACCATCTGTTCCACCCTTTACATTATACAAAGAACTTTCACACCTATTACCTCACTGGATCTCCATCACAACCCAGCGAGGGAGGCAGTGCTGATGTTATAAACCTGCTTTCCACATCTGAAGCCCCCGTTGTTAAGGGGCTGGCGCAGAGTCCCACTGCCAGGAAGGAGCAGATTTAGGACAGGACCCAGGTGCCATTTCCAGGTTCCCCCTTGGTCCCCCTTGGTCCCCCTCGGTTTCTGTTGGCTTGAAGTGGGGAGAGCCACTTCTCTCCAGCAATTTCCCCCCTCCCTTTCTTGCACCACCAGTATGGCCCTCCCTACTGGGTTATTTCTGTCAGCATCTGAAAAAAAACACACACAAAATAGTCTGAGCCCACATCTCCCTCTAGTTCCCCCTTTAGAGCAAAACTCCTTATAAGGGAATTTACACAATTTCCCATTCCTCTCCTCCCTCTCTCTCTTCTGTTCTCTCTTAACCCTCTTCAGAATTCTCCCTGCGAGGTCCCCAGTGGCCTGTCTGTAACTGAATCCAGTGGTCACTTCTCAGTCGTCATCTTGCTCGACTCTCAGCAGCATTTGATACGATTGCTCATTCCCTACCCCAGAAGCATCATCTTCCCTCAGCATCCAAACCACTAGCCCTCCTGGTTTTCCTCCTCCCTCCCAGGTCACACTGGAGGACCCTAGGGCCGTGGACTCTCTACACTCACTCCCTAGGGGATGGCAGACCGACTCAAGACTTTCAATACCATCTTTTATGATGACCCTAAGTTTTACATCACTAGCCTGGAATTCCAGGCTAGAATTTCCAATTGTCTGCTCGGGATGCACATTTGAAAATCTAATAGGCACCTCAAACTTAACATATACAGAATTGAGCTCTTGCTCTTCCCCTGAACCCGTGCTCCTCCCTCAGCCTTCTTTGTCTCTGTAAATGGCAGCTCCACCCTTTTGGTCACTCGGGCCAAAGGCCTTGATGACATCCTTGACTCCTCCACTCTCCACACCCCACAACTGGCGCAGCAGCAAATCCAGCTGGCTCCACCTTCTGTCTAGAGTCTGACTGCTTCTCTCCACCTTCATGGGTACTGCCTGGTCCATTTCACCATCCTCTCCTACCTGTATTTTTTTTCTTTTATACCCACCTGGAATCTGGAAATGGCATCCTATTGGTACTGCCCTGACAGTCTGTGTCCAACACCGCAGTGGCTAGAGTGATTTTGTTAAACATAATGAGGTCAAATCATTATTCTTCTTGGCCTCCAGCAATTGCTCCCCACTGCTTGCAAGACCCACGTGGACCTTCCCTACACTCACTCCCCATCACCCCCTCTGCTGCAGCCACGTGAGCATCCTTGGCTCCTGAGGACTTCAGGCTCGCTCCCAGCACAGGACCCCTCCACCCACTGTTGCCTCTATCTGTTCCTTCGCATTGGCTCACAGCTCCCTCTCTCCCCTCGTTCAAGGGTTTGCTTCATTTACAGTCTCGTGTGCCTGAGTGTGCACACACGCACGCACACAAGCACACAAGCTGTATTTCTCTCCATAGCACTTCTCGTTCTCTGACATACTCCATATTTTTCTGCTTTGTTATTGTTTGTCTCCATCCAGCAGAATTTAAGTTCCTTGAAGACAGGGATTTGGTTCTGGATTGCTCATTGCTGCACCCCCAGTGCCTGGAACAATGTATGGCACGCAGTAGGCACCCCCTAGATGTTTGCAGAATGAATGGACACCTGAGAGGCATGGCTGGGGGGCCGGGTCCGGCTGAGGTGCTGTTTGAGCAAGGCAAAGAAAGCGTGGCTGCACAGTTGACTTAAGCATCAGTCTTCTGTGAGTCACAAGGGAGGAGGAACCACAGCGCCTAATTACCCGTTAATGGCTCATTAGGAGAGCAACACACCCACAGCCCTTGGTTGGGTTCATCCTGAAGGTTATGTAAACAAGGGTCAGGAGCACATGATGTCAATCCCCCAGCCCCATCCTCTGCCCTCCTTCACGTGAGAGGTCCCATGGGGTGGGGAGAGTTGAGGAGGGGCCGCTGGATTCATTCTCCTCCCTCCTTTCAGTTTCAGGTGGACAGAGGCCCTCAAAGGCCCAGCCCTATAAGAACTAAGGTCCCTGTGTCTTTCCATTAACCTCAACTCGGAAGGTCCTTGACCTCAATCTGACCCTGCTTCTAGCATCAGTCCTGTGCTGTTGAATCTGTGGTCCCCTAGCTGTAACCCATCCCCAGAACCAGTGCCCAGCACCCCCAGTCTCTCCATCTGCCCATGCTGACATCTCCCATCCTAGTCTTTGGGGAATTCTCAGCACCGTGAGGGGTCCTCCCAGCATTTCAGCTAGGCAAGAATTGTGGAGGTGGGGGGTGGGGAGAAGAGAAGTGTCAAAGGAGGGGTCCCAGACCCCCAGGGAGAACCACCCCCAACCCCCACCAGCTTGGGCCTTGGAAGGGCTGTGAGAATCAAAGGGTTTTCTTCTAGAGACCTCAGCCCCTCCCCTGAAAGATTCTGCCATCTTTGAGAGCAGGGCCACCCAGCTGCACAAGGCTGAGGTTGCAGGTGGGTGGGGAGCCAAGGCATCTTAGGGCTGTGGTCCTGCAGGGCCCCTCCTAGGCCTCACCCCCTAGGCTTGGCACATTCTCAAGAGGCTCCGGTTTTCTGCCTCACCCTACCCCATACCCCCTACTGGGCACCAGCCCCAAATGCCGGTGGAAGTGGGTGAGTCAGAGCCGAAAGGTACTGGCCTCAGGATGGCCCCATCCTCCTCTCCCTTTCCGTGCCCTCTCCTTGAGTGCTTTTTCTGGTAGAAGCTCCTGAGAAGTTAGGCAGAGGAGCATGAGAGCTGGGCTGGGATGATGAGGCAAGGTGGAGGGGCCAGGACAGAGCAGGAGGGTTGGGGCGGGGAGAGAGTGAGAGAGAGCGCGAGCACACAGGTGGGGCGGAGGGCCTGGCTGGCTGCTTTCCCTCTGTGACGGAGTCTCCATGCCTACATGACTCTGGGCAGGTTGTTCCACCTCAGAGTTGGTCCTTCTTTGGGGAGGCTAAAGTCTCCCAACCACTTAAATCAGGAAGCCAAGCCTGGATGTACCTAGGGGAGAGATCAGGTATAGGGCCTGAGAAATTAGACGGGCCTGATGGGAACAGAACTCTCCCCTCCCTGCCCAGCCCAGCCACTTTGAGGACCTCAGGAAACATTAGCCTCTGTGCTTGAAGGAGTGAGAAGCCAGATCAGTGAATAGGCCAGAGGCTGGGAGATTAGTGAGGAGGCCACTACAGTGTTCCAGAGTCAGTGACAGGGTGGCAGGGAGAACCTGTGTGGTCGGCAGTGGCTGCTTCAGGGCCTGATAGTGTTTGGATGGGTGAAGCTTGGAAAGGAAGATGCTTTGTTTGCAGAGGTGCTGGGCCTCCAATGCTGGGTATGGACCCCTGACCATTGAAGGGACACACACAGGCATCTGTCCTCAGTCCCTAGAAGAAAAGGAGCACTGAGTAAATCAGACAAAGACAAACATCACATGCTGTCACTTACATGTGGAGTCTAAAATGTGATACAAATGAACTTATTTACAAAACAGAAACAGACTCACAGACAGAAAACAAACCTATGGCTCTCAAAGAGGAAAGTGGCGGGAGAATAAATTAGAAGTTTGGGGTTAGCAGATACAAACTACTGTATATAAAATAGATAAACAACAAGGTCCTATGGAACAGCACAGGGTACTATGTTCAATACCCTGTAATATACCATAATGGAAAAGAATATGAAAAAATACATATATTATATATATGTGTAACTGAATCACTATACTGTAAACCAGAAACTAACACAACATTGTAAATCAACTATACTTCAATTTAAAAAAAAGAAAAGCAGCATTGAGACCAGGGAGCCCTCAGAGCTGACAGACCTCCCTGTGCTAAGGCCCAGAGAGGGCACACCCAGACACACACACCACACACATCATGCACACATCACACACTCACATAACACACACCAGACACTCACATACACAGCCCACACACATACACACCATACACACATCACATACACCACATACACATACACACCACACACACGCATGCAGTGTTTGCTGCCAAGCTGGATGAAGGCCCCATTTTCCTGACTCTCAGCCCAGCATTCTTTCTACTCTCTTCTCTGTATCATTTCACAGATGGGAAGATAAAGCCCTAGAGAAGGGCCCCCACAGCAGGAGGACCCAGAGGGGCCTCAGCCTCTGTCACCCTGAGGCTAGGCCGTCGGTAGTTACTTCCATCCAACCCTAGCAGGGAATCTGTGTGTCCTGGGACTCTGCCATCCAGCCTAGGCCAAACCCACAGCATCTGAGGGATTTGGGAAAGAGACTCCAGTCTGCCCTCACCCCACCCTTCCCCTGCTTTTCTGGAGATCTATGCCCTGTCTTCTTCACAGTTAGAGAAACACTTCGAAAAGTAAAAACGGCTACACAGACCCAAGGCGGGGGTACGATTTTATTTCAGACTTAACCTTTATTTCATTCAGAGTTTAGAGGCTCTTTTGCCTCGGTGGTTTACATAGGCCCAGAAGAGCCGGTGAGAACCTTTTCTGTTGTGCCCCCTATCCTCTGCCGCTAAACTCTGACGCCCGACCTGAGGTCTAGTCGGAACCCTCTGGAGGTTGATGGATTCCTCTGAGGGCGGCAGGAGGGAGAGTGGATTGACCGGTAATTTCTTCTTCTAGGGGGAAGTGTATTCAGTGTCCCCCTCCCAGGTCTCACCTCAGTCTCACTTCCTGAGACACTAATCTTCAGAAACCAACGCCCTGCTCAGACCAAGTCCTTCAAACCAACACTCTGACCCAGAGAAGGTGAAAGAAGCCCCTAGCCCCAGGGGTGATTCAGAGTCCCTGTGGAGAGCGGGGCTGGGCACCCTGGCATCAGGGCCGGGGGGGGGGGGTCACCAGGAAGAGGTGCTGTCAGAAGGGCCAGGGGAGCTCTCCCGGTGACCACGCACACCCCAACCCCAGCTACAGTCAAGGCCTAGCTCGTCCTCTCACCACTGTGACTTCTGGGCAAGTTATGTGATCTCTCTGTGCCTCAGCTGCCTCATCTTTAAAATGGGCCTAATGCTAACTACTTCACAAGGCTGTAGTAATGATTAATAAGATACTCTATGAACAGAAAAAAGAAAACAGCCTAGCACTGGGAACATAGTAGTCTCTCAAGTACCCTGGTAGCTTTTAGCCTGATTGTAAAAGTTAACCCTGTAATTCAGGGCACCAGATTTTGGAACACGGTACTTGGGTTCAAATCCATTCTAGCTGTGTGGGCTGAAAAGTCATGCAACCTCTCTGTGCTTCTGTTTCCTTATCTGTAAAATGTGGATAATAATAGTACCCACCTTGTAGGTTGTGACTTTTAAGTAAATTAATATGTGCAGAGCACTTAGGAAGCACCTGGAACATCATCAGTGATCAATAATATCACCTGTTCCTGCTAGTTAGTTGCCTAAGGTGAGGTCTATGTGACGCCCCACTCCGTGTTCTTAAGCACTGTGTTACACACATGTCCCTCCTCTCTCACACAGCTTCTTACATGCTCCCCTTTTATCCTGGGCCAGACTTTCTGGTTCACATGCCTGCCAGGCGACCTGTTCCTTTGGTGGTGGCCCACCTGGAGGTGCTCCCCAGGACCCAGGGCTGCATGCAGAGGTCATCTGGGCCATTTAAACTTTTGACACCCAGGTCAATGAAGACAAGAAGTGTCTTCTACTGGCCCAGCAACAAATGGACCCCACGTCTCCACTCAGCTCCCTTTCCCTGTCCTGCATCCCAACCAAGGGCACAAGGGCTTAAGGCTGGTAGCCTCCTTTCTACAGAAACCCCAAAGCCCAGGCTCATACTGTAGCCCAGAAAGTGGTGGCAGGACCAGGTGGGCCCAGTGCTCTGTGCATCCCCCCGGGTAGCCATGAGCTCTATTTATACATCTTACCTCTTCCATCCTTCTACAAACACACACACACTCACACACACTCACACACTCACACACACACACACCATGCCCCAACGCAGTGTCACATGGTGGAAAGAGAGTGGTCTTGGGGGTGGTCAGGAGATCTGAGCTGTCCTCTCTGCTGTGTGAAGTGGGCAAGTCCCATCCTCTCTGGGCCTCAGTCTCCTCAACTCCGTGACGGAGATGACAGTGCAACACCCGTGACAGGGCTTGCGGTGACAAAGGAAAGAGTCTGCCAAGTCTTCTTTTGTGCTACTTTAAACTTTTCTTAAAATTTTTCTAATATAATAGTATATGAATACATTATTCACATATTTCATTTTTTAAATTTTAAATATTGATAAAGCAAATGTCATTTGACCATGTCCCTTACTGCCTTCCCAGTGGTAACCGCTGTGGTCAGTTGTCTCTCCTTCCAGACTTTTCTATCTGCATTTTATAGATATATGCTGTGTAGGTTCCTATGACGTATAGTCTTGTGAGGTTTTTTGTTACATAAAGGAGCTCGTGTGATATGGATTTTTCTGCAAGTTGTTCTTTCCTTATAATAGCATTTATGTGAGATGTTTCTCCCTTGGCACTGCTGCCCACAATTTAACAATCCCCTGGTTGATAGAGTTTTGGGTTGTTCCCAGGGTTTCCCTGTTAGAACCAACACCACCCTGAACGGCCTTGGGTGCTCTGCTTTGCGCACTTATGCTGGCATCTGTAGGATGGACACGGGCCACGAGTTATTTTTTATGCTGAGTCAACACACTGTAACCCCAGCTTTTTGTATTCAGTGCCTATTTGGTGTGGCTCTGAGCCTCTCAGCCTCACCTCTGGGAGGACAGCAGACAGAAGCCTGGACATGGCAGGGACAGGCTGAGTGAGCGGCCAGGAGACCCTGACCAGGTGCAGCCCCAGCTGATAGGGTGAACCAGGAGAGTCTGCCTTTGGCTCCTCTGCCTCTGTGCTTGCCCCCTCCCTCCCGGCAAGCCCACCCCAGCCCCATCTCTGTCAGAATAGGACAGCTGAGCTGGTTCCAGCACGCGACAAATTACCATCAGCAGGTCACGCAGTGGCTGAGACGCTTTCCCCTTATGTAAAATACTGATGATAATATCCACCTCCCAGGGTGAATTCGGTGAGTAAGATAAAAGACTAGTGTGTGAAAGGACGACTCAGATGTAAGTCAGTAGTGTTCTAGTCCTGCTCCTGCCTCTTGCTCCTGCCCTTCCTGCAGGGTCTTGTATTCGGCTAGTTAGCAACTCAAGTACCTGCTGTCCATTTCGGTGTTAGCGGTCAACCCATTTGCGAGCTCCCAACTAAGATCTTAGCTGCCAACTAAGATGTTAACTTAGTTGTTAATAACCAGGATATCCACTCTCAGTCAAGATGTTAGTCAACAGTGCACATCAACCAGGGAGATTATCAGGTTACTTTCCCCTGTAATGACTACATGCTCATAATGTAATCTCTGATACTATCTTTTGCTCTGTTAGTTCTCTGAAGGCAGGGTTCCAAGAACATAGTAGATACTCAGTAAATATTGTTGGGAATAAATTAATGGAAAGCCTTCACAGACATGAGGTTTCAATGATGGGTGGTCCTGGGCAGGGAGATTGAAATTTGGGGCAGGCTAGCACCATGGAGATAAGCACCCCTGACCATAGACCAAGGGTGGGGACAGAAACCATTTAATTCCTCTTTACTCCAAGGGAAAAAGCCAGCTGACTGCTCTAGGCGGCCTCGTAGGTGGGTGCTCCTTGGAGAGGCCACCCCCAGACCCGGACAGGTCCAAGCCTTCTAGGTTGAGAGATTCAGTTTCATTAGCTCACCCAGGGGTGACCAGGCTCTGGAAGTCAACCAAGCAAGCTGCTGATTGGCAAGCCAGATCAGCAATTTATTAACTTCCACTCCCCGCTGTGACTGCTAAGCAGCCTGCAGCATTGGAGCCAGCCCTTCTCCTCGCTCGTTCGCGCTGCAGAAGGAAACTACCTGGGAGTCCAAATCGAATTGAGAAGAAGCAGAGTAGAAGGGAGTGACACGACGCTAAAGAATAATAATACTTGATGCCACATACTCTGTCATACATTTCCCCAAAAACCATGCCACGCTGTGGTCATTATCATTGTCCCATTTTGCAGATAGAACACTGAGGTCAAGTGGGTGATGGTTCTGAGAGATGGAACCAGCCCCCAAACCCAGGCGTTCCGGCTCCAGTGCTGTGTTCTCCGGCACCCTTCCCTCCGTGCCTGTGAGCTCAGAGGCTCACGTGCCCTGCACAGGGCCCCCTCAGCACTGGCTGTGGCTCTCCATTTTCCTTCTGTTAAGGGCACATAGCTTCCCCTAGTGACACTTCTGCCTCCTGACAAGCGGCGCAGGAGACCCGAGTCTCAGCCGCAGCGTACACATGTTCTCAAGAGGGCACCTCTCCTTCTGCAGATACTAACAATAAAACTGCATTAATAGCTACCATTCATTAAGTGCTTACCATGTGTTAGGCACCATGCCAGGCGCCTTGCACGAATTATCTCACTGTCACAACAACCTCAAGAGGCAAGCACACTCATCTCCCATCTGACGGTGTGGACTCGCAGGCTCAGAGCAACTCAGTAACCTGGCCCAGAGTCCCAGCGCTACTGAGTAGCAGAGCTGAGACTGGAACATAGGTCAGTTTGACTTTCAAGCCCATAGTTGTAATCACCCCCACCTCCCCACCCTCAAGGGTGACATGTGTTGATATCCCATGTGCTGGAGCTGTTCCTTATTGGAGCCTCTGGCCCCTAGGCTCCAGCCTCTCTCCATCCATCCCTTTGCCAAATTGCTCCTGCCACCCTGAATCCCTTGTTCTTCACACCACACCCCTCACCTCCAGGGCTTCCCTAGGTCTGCTTAGTCTAGCAAACTCCCTACTCATCCTTCAAGCCCCAGTTAAAGTGTCACCTTTCCTGGGCCACCTTCCTCCTGCCCAATCAGCCTTAATTATGGCATTTACCCAGTTTTATTGTCATCATCTGTAAGTGTCCCCCACTAAGTGGTGAGCCCCCAAGAGCAGGCACAGCATGGTGTTCCTCATTGTCTCTGCAGCTCTGAGCAAGTCACTGGGGCTCGGAGGGGAGCCTGTTTCCTGGCAGGAGACACATTAACCGTGGGTGCTGCCCATAAGCCACAGGGCAGAATGGTTAAATGTGGGGGCTCTGAAGCCAGCCCACTTGGGTTCAGGTCTGGCTTTGCCACTTCCCAGCTGTGTAACTTTGGTTAAGTATTTAACATCTCTGGGCCTGGGTTTCCTCTAGGAATGATAGAATCCCTACTCGATAGGGATGTTATTAGGACGAAGTGGGCTAACGTCTGTGAAGCACATAACAAGCGCCTGCTCCCTGCTCACTGTTACCTAGAACAGACATTCACCCTCTAAGAGCAGGGCCCTGAGGCTATGGCAAGAAGACTATGCCTCCGTTTGAAGGTCCCCTCCTCCAGGAAGCCTTCCGGAACCCCTGCCACACTCACGTAGGTCAGGTACCTTGTTAGCAGCCCCCCGTGGCACATCGTGTTTCTCTTTGATTCCTCATCATACTTTTACTTCCCCACTAGACTCTAAGCTCTCCAAGGTCAGGGATCTTTTCTGTCTAGTTCTTTTTTTTTTTATAATCAGAAGAAAATATATTTTAATGTAGACATAAACACAGAATAGGTATTTAAAAGTGCTCATGGATTTTTGTAGTTCTGTCTTACAGAACAGAACTAAATGGTGCTTGTTAGCGGTTACTCCCTTGCTCTGTCTGGGGACAATGTTGAGAAAAGGGTTTGAGAGCAGGAGGGGAGAGAGGTGACCCTGAGTGACAAGGGTCATCATCTCCACCATGAAGTCCAGTTTAAGTAGGGCCATGGTCCCTGCGTCACTGTCCCCTCTGTTTGCCAGGTGAATTAAGTCGGTGTCTTCTGACAAATGTCATCTGCAGTTAACATGTGGGTGGGTGCATTCCAGCATCTCCACTTACTTGGCCCCTGGCTGTTGGTAGCCTGGTCTTTTCAGTCAGGACCTATATGACTCCTTTTCTCAAGTGCCTTTTTACTTCCTCAGTTCCCAGTAAATTTGGATGGAGAAGAGAAATGTTAGTTCGTTTTAATTATTTAGTTCTTTGCTGCATGACTGCCTGGCACATAGTAGGTACTCAGTAAAGAGGTATTGAATTAAAGATGGAAAGTGTTGGGAAAATTTCAGATTCCGGGCTGTCACAGGAGAGTCACTAAGCAGCCAGTCAGTAGGTGATAACAAAATTGGGGTTGGGCCTGGGTGGGGACATTGGGGCCCCATGGTCAGTGTCACAGTGACTGGACCTTCTGACTTCTCTCTCTCCTCCTTCCCTCAGTTCCTGGCATTTGACACCCAGTTGCTGTTGGGTAGCCGACGGCACTCGCTGAGCCCTGAGGAGTATATTTTTGGAGCCCTCAACATTTACCTAGACATCATCTACATCTTCACCTTCTTCCTGCAGCTCTTTGGCACCAACCGGGAATGAGGAGCCCTTCCCGCCCACTCCTTCCTTCAGAGAATGCCCCCTTGCTGGTCCTCTGACTGCCCCCTGTGCTCCTGCCAGCCCAGATATAAAACTAGCTGCCAACCCAGCCTGAGGCCAGCTCACTTCCTTGAGCCCAGCCCTCATCCTCACCCTCAGCAGCTTGCACCCATGCCATCAAGGGCCCTGCGGAATCCAGGTCACACCTCCCCTGTGCTGCCCCTTCCCCCTAGTTACCGCTCCCAAACTGGAACAGTTGAGGCTGGAGGCTTCTCCGAGTTTGAGGACCCAAAGGATGAGTGGGAGGAGCCCAGCAGTATTTCAGATGTGGAAAGGAGGCTCCAGGAAGCCCGGCTGAAGTCTGCACTCCCACCATGATTCCTCCTGAGGTGGCCACAGCTGTGTGACCCTGGGGCACACTGTACTGTGTCCACCCCCACCCCCTCTCCGCTTCCAGGTTAGGCTTTGACACTGCAAGGGAGTGGTTAGGAGGAGAGCTGGGAGACAAGGTCTGGATGCTCTATGTGTGAGGGGGAGGGGGTTGGGAGTGGGGGAACAGTATGGCTGTCTCAGGCTGCCCATCCTCTCCCAGGTCTGGGACCAGAGGCTTGTTCTAGGCACTTGAGCCCTGGGGGCCAAGGGCAACGAGAGAGGGCAGGAAGCCAGTACCATCTGTGCTTGCCTTGGCTGACCCCCCTGGGTCATAACAGAGTGCTGTGGGGGCAGAAGTGGGCAGGGGGGGCTCTGCTCCTAAATGGGGGCCTGTCCTGGGACTCCAAGGGAGGTGGGAGCAGGCAGCCAACCAACTGGGAGGCCTGGGCTCTGCAGTACCGCCAATTCACCCAGACCTTCATCCTCCTGGGAGGCGGGGCAGGACTGAGACCTGCACCCTCTCACCCTCTTCTCTTCAACCCCCAGGCTGCTCCCAAAGGCCTGAGGCTAAGTGGAGTGTTTGGGCCCTAGGAGTTCTGGAGGAGGGGGTGTATTTTAGCTGTTGAGCTAGCCCCAGCCGGAGGGGATCCAGCCTTGCCCCCAGCCCTTCCCCAAGGTCTTTCGGCCCATCCTATTTCCCAAACCTCCCCCATCTGCTGCCAGTTGCTGGCTTATCCCCAGTCAGGCCTCCTGAGGCCTCAGTTGGCAGTGCCCAGTCCCTTCTCCTAGTTTCTCTGGCCACTCAGCCCCTCCACTCCTTATCTCCTCATCTTTCCAATTTGGAAGCCATCCAGCTGATGTTAACTACCAGGTCAAGTCTCTCCTGCTGGTCCCATGTGATGGAGTCAGGTCTCCTTATCAGCTTCCTGGCAGCTGAGATCTCAGGCCCGGTGTGCGTCAGCCGTCCAGCCCCCTGCAGGTCTGCTGGGGAGCGGACCAGGGGGCCACACTTGGGGAAGCATGCAGCCAGCACTTGCTGACTCTGGGCCAGTGGAAAGTTACTGGATAGATCAGAGAGGTTCAGAGCAGCTATCTGGACCCTTCCTTGGCCTCTTCCTCCAGGGCTGCCTCTTTCTCCATATGCCAGGGGCTCTTTCTGCCTCTGGGGAGGATAACTAGGTATGTTATCTGTGTGTTCCTGACCCTTCCCTCTCTGCCCTTTCTATTTCCAGCTTTTAAGAAATATTGCAGAAACAGTTGAAGTTATGTTCCATCTTGGGTATGAGGAGAGAGGGAGCCAAGAACGGATGGTGGTGTTTGTGTTGAGATACAGGCAGCTGGGAGCACAGGTGGAATGCTTCCTGTGTGCTGGTCTAAATTAATCCGTTACAGCAATCCTACAAAGACAGTACTCTGTATATCCCTGTTGTGGAGAGAAAAGCTGAAGTGCTGGAGAGGCTGGGTCCCGGGTCATAAGGCTAACAGACTGGGTAGGCACTGGAATGAGACTGGGTGGTGAGGCTGTGACATCTCGGCGGATTTGTTATCCTCAGTGCCACCCCTGGCCTTCCATCTCCCCGCCCGGTACCACCACCAAGTTTTGCACTCTGTAGTTTCCACCTTCTAGACACAAGCTGGGAAGTAGAATTCTGGTGTCTGATTTCTAGCCTCACTGCCAACAGGTTCATGGTATGAAGCAAGTGTTTCTTGCTGTCTGTGATTCAGTTTTCTTATCAGCAGGATAGAAGACCATGGCCAGGGTGGCGCAGGGAGAGACACCAGAACACTTATTTGCACTGTCTTCCTTATCCAGTTGCCACCTCTCCTCCAAGGTCTCCTCGATTCCTCTCCTAATCTCTAGTTCCTGTTCATAAAGGGTTATTTCCCCCACCCCTTGCCCTGTAATTCTCAGCCTGGGCCTTGGTCATGCTTCCCAGAAGCTCTTGTCCAAGTCCTCCTCTCCCTAGGACAGTTTGTGCAAAAACGGGATTGAGAAGCTTTTCTGAGGCTGATCTCCAAAAGCTTAGGGGAGAAGGCAAGCACTCAGAAATAAACAATGTGTTGGGGCAACTCAGGGCCACCCCAAAGCAGAGTAGTGTGGAGCCTCCTATTCTGGGTCCTAAGAGGGGTCCAGGACATGCTGAGCTGGCAGCAGAGCCAGGGTTGAGGCCCCTGCATTCCACCTGCATTGAGGCCATGAGGAGCCCCAGGAACACTTGGATGGGTCTTGGAAGGAGGGAGAGCGGGGGAACAGGAATGCAGGATTACAGGAAACAGGGAAACCGAAGCTGGGCAGGAGGAACACGCTGCAGAGGAGGAAGGGAGCCTGCTGGCCCCTCACATTTTGGGCAGGGCTGCGGCTGGGACCAGGGAGGGGGAGGTTGGATTTTCATAAGGCGGGATGCAGCCAGGAATCTGACCATGGGTGTTGTGAGTCGGAGGTCTCTGACTGAGGGGAAGACCTATCAAGAGAGCCTCTCCTTGGAAGTGCAGGTTGGGGGCCTCCCATACCGATTCCCAGGCTCAGGTGTGGCTCCTGTGTCACCGGGGGAAGCCCCAGGAACGTTGATTCTTCCAGCCTCAGCTCTTTCTCCCCGGGGAGTCAGGACCAGACATCCTTATTCCAAGAGGCTCTGCCTCTCCCTCCCTGGCTCACCCAGCTGGGATTTCACACCGGCACTTTGCTGCCCCTTGGTGGCTGCCTGAGGAAAAGGAGGGCCTGATTCTGCAGGGGGAGAAGGAGAGGGAGGTTTGGGCCTGAGGTTTGCAGGCAGGATCTGGCCACTGAACTTCATTCCGGGCTCTTCTCAGGCAGCCTCAGACCACTCTCCTCATCAGCCTCCTGCTGTTCCCTTTAGTCCAGCCATTTTCACATCTCTCGGACACTGTTTACCTGTCTGCTGGAAACTGCCCCTGTGCCACCTGGCCCCAGAGCTTCCTCTCAAATGTCTGAGAGCAGAGACACACCCCAGACACAAGCCCTTCTGGCCTCAGCTCTTCCAAGTTTCCCGGGGTCCATGCCTGTTCCCTTCCCTGGCCTCACCTTCCGGTCCATGACTGACAGGAGATAAGAATAAAAGTAATAATGACACCCGAACTGTTTCCTTTGCCTGCCTTTTACTCGTTGCCTCAGATGGCTTGGGGAGTGTGTGTGTGAGGTGTAAGTCAGATTCAGTGTGAGAGGTGCACACCAGAGCTGCTGCTCCCAGTGTAGCTGAGCGAAAATTAAATCTCCGCGTTCCTCTTTACGTGGAAAAGAGGCACTGGCCCTCCTGTCGCTATACAGCCTTTGCAGAGTCTCCTTGGATCCTCGTACCTGTCACAGCCCTGACAGAGTCCCTTCCCGGTGGGGGGGCTTCCATGGAAGCCTGTTCCTTTGTGCTCAGTTGTGTTAGAAGATTCTTCCATATTTTGACCCAAAATTTGTTTCCCTAGAAGGAAAGCTTATGTTGTACCTGGAAGGATCCCAAGAGCAGCAGCTTTAAGAGTCGCCTCTCCTGTGAAGCCTTTCTCAATCCTTCCCCCTCGCGGTGCTCTGGCCACTCCCTCCTTGGAGCCCCTCTTCCTTGTACACTAGCTGCATTTTAACTGTTGTTTCTGTCTCCTATAAAACCTGAGCTCCTTGAAGGCACAAACTGTTCACCCTTGAATTCATAGGTCTTATGGCAAATGGTTCAATGAACAGGTTTTGAATGAATGGAGGAATAAATGAATGACCCCCCTTCAACCCTTTATTTTACCTAAGAGGAAAGTAAGGAGCAGAAAGTGCAGGGATTTGTTCAAGGTTATACATGAGTGAGTGAGTGGGTGGGAGTGCGATTAGAGGCACATGGGTGGTGATTACATTACCACGTTCCTGGGAAGTGGACACATCACACTGGAGAAGCAGGAGACATTATCTGGTTTCTGACAAGGTTTTGGTGTCAGTCCAACTGGAGCAGGGAAAGGAGCAGGGCAATAGTTAGGGGACTCTGAAGAAAGAACAGGAAACATTTATTAAGCACCCACTGTGAGCAAAGCACTTCCACAGACAGCAAGAGCCAGGAGAGGAAGAAATCACCCGCAGTGCTGCAGGAGAGAAAACATACCCAGCAGCTCCAGACCGCTTGGCTGAGAGTCCCAGGTAAATGTGAGCAGATGCAGAACAGTGGACCAGAGGGGACTCTGAGTCAGGGCTTGAAGTGAATGAAGGCAGAGGGGCATGGACTGGTGGGAACTGAGGGATAGCAGTCCAAGTTGGCGGTGGGGGGTAGGGGGGTTGGCAACCCTGGGCTCCCTCGCCGCCTCCTGCCTCCAACCAGCCCTTCAGCCTCACTATCTCTTTCCACTCATTCTATCTTCATCAGTTGTTAGGGCTGCCTTACAAATTACCACAAACTGGGTGGCTTAAAACAACAGAGCTAAATTATTCTCCCACAGTTGTGGAGGCTAGAATCAAGGTGTCAGTAGGGTTGGTTCCTTCTGGAGGCCCTGAGGGAGAATTCATTCCATGTCTCTCTCCTTAGTGTTCTTGGCTTGTGGCTGCCCACCAGTCTCTGCTTCCGTCTTCACCTGGTACTTCCCTCTGTATCTCTGTGTCTTGAATCCCTCTCTCCCTTCTCTTATAAGGACACTTGTCATTGGATTTAGGGCGCATCCTAAATCTAGGATGATCTCTTCTCAAGATCCTTAATTCCATCTACAGAGACCCTATTTCCAAAAAAGGGTCAAATTCATAGGTACCAGGTGTTAGGACTTGGACATCCCTTTTGGGGGCCGCTATTCAACCACTAAACCATCCACTCCCTTCTGGCAGCTGCTGCCTTGCTCGAGTGGTGACCTCTGTGCACATCCTTCTCACCCCAGGAAAGATCTTCACACTTCACACTTCATTCCCATTCCCAGGCTCCCAAGCTAGGCTGGAGAAATTCTAGACCTGAGCTGACCTGATCCAGCTCACGCGTGCCATCTGTCTCCACTCAAGCCTGGCTACACTCAGCAAACCTGTGTTTGTTTTCTCATTGTCCACCCCACCCACCGCGCCACACACAGTCGGCTAAGATCCTTTCTTCCCAGACTACTATTCCCAACCTCTCCTGGAGTCTCTGCTTTCTTTTCTGAGGAAATCCTGCCAAAAGGAGTGAGCCTCACCCTGTCCCTCATTAGCTCTATGCCCTTTTGTTAGCTCCTTTTTCCTCCATGCCAGGGAGGCCATGTGTGGACACTCTAGCTAAGAGACCCAGCTGAGCCCAGAGCTCCTGCCATGCTCACCAAGTGGCAGCCATGTGAGGGAGGACACCATCTTGGAAGTAGATTCTCCAACTCCAGCTATTCTAGCCCCCAGCAATTTGAGTCTTCCCAGTTGAGGCCCAAGACATCACAAAGCATGGACAAAGCATCCCCTACATGCCCTGTTCAAATTCCTAATCCACAGAATCTGTGAGCACGACAAAACGGTTGTTGTTTTATGCCACTAAGTTTGAAGTAGTTTGCCATGCAGCAACAGATAACTGGAACAGAATTTGGTACCTGGAAGTAAGTCACTGCTGTAACAAAACCTAAAACATACGGCATTGGTTTTGGGATCAGGTGATAGGAGATGCCGGACAGGTCTCAATGAGACTGTGAGAGAAAGCTCGAAGGGCCTCCAGGAAACTGCATATGAAGATTCAAAGGAAAGTTGAAGAAAATATCAATGAAACCTGGAAGAACAGAGACCCTTGTTATATCGTGGTAGAAAGTTTAACAAAACTTTTATCTACACTAAAGTGAAAAATAGAAAAATAATGAACTGACAGATCTGGCTAAGATGATTTCCAAGCAGAATGTTGAAAATGTCCATTGGCTTGTTTTGGCTTTGTGTCAAAAGAAACAGAGAATGAGAGAAAAGCTAAGGAAGGAATTATTCTGTTTTTAAGCAAAATTTGGAGGAGATGTAAAAAGTCCAGGACAGTCTTTCCAGTCAGCAAAGAATTTTCAAAGTAGTAAGAACCTCAGGACACAGATCAAATCCAGGGCACTGTCAGGAAAACATGGTCTCCCGGCAAAAGTGAAGCCAAAGGTATGACTGTAAAACCCTCTGTTAAGACCTCAGAAAGATCTTCGATGGTGCCTCATAGAATCTTTCCAACAGACAGAAGCACTCTTAAGGCTCTTAAAGGGTTGTAAACCTGCTCTGTTAAACAATAGGGTTTCCAAGGATCTTAAAGATATTACCCTTCAGCAGCTTCACTGAGGGCCCAGATGAAGAAGACCTTGTCCTAAACAGATTTACGAGTGTGACTATTGTCACTTATTGGAGTGATCCCCAATAAGATTCAGATAAAAACCACAGTTTTTAAGATAGTTGTATTTGTAGTAGCACCACCAGTTCAGATTGAAAGAGATAGAAACAGTACAAAATGAAGCAGCCTTTGGATTCCTGAATGTCTATGGGCAGGAAGCAGGCTGAAAAAACGATTTAGCTACAATATGGGCTGATTCCTACGGAAAAGATGACTCAGAAGGCAAAACCAAGAGGCCAGAGAATGGAGTTAAGAGCCACAAAGAGTCATTGCCAGAGACTGGGCCCTAGTCAACCCCAGGTGGAGTTCGAAATTGTTATAACCATATCTGCTGTATCCCTTTCATTTCCTCCCTTTTGAACCAGAGCAACTATTGTGGTTGTCCTATGCCTGTCCCATTATTTACACCATGTGGGGTGGAGGGGAGATGGGGGTAAATAACTTGTCTCTCTTATTCTGAAGTCTTCAAGTGGAGCACAGCCTTACCCAAGGAACCAGCCCTGAAGAGCCTCAAATGCACATAGACTTGGTTTAGATGTGATTCAGGACCTCTGGCCTGAGCCTGATATTGTTATGCAATGAGACTTTGGGAGAGGTTGGGTATATTTGCATGAGGCCTGAGGGTAGAATGGAGCAGTTTAAAACAATGATCACAAGTTCTTTGACCAATGGAATGTGCTACTGTGTGAGTTCCAAGAATTCTCTGGCCCAGCAATTCCAGCAGAAGTCCTGGCTGACCCTAATCGGTCCTCTTTGGTTCAGAAGTTCTTTGCTGGGCCAATCACCGTGGCACTAGGTTGGGATGTACTGACTGACTGGACCTATGTCATGTATTTATCCCAGGAGCCACATTCACTGATGAGAGTCAGGGAGGTGAGGGATGTTTCCCCAAAGGAAATCAGAGTATGATTCCCATGAGATGGGAATTAATCAATTAATTAATTTTTTGAAAAGGAAAGAGAAGATGCTACAACATAGAGGAGCTAGGTTCTGAGGGACCGACCAATGCTCTGCCAAGGAGATGGAACTAGGTTCTGCAGGCAGTGAGAACACTGTAGATGTTTAAGTAGAGGAATTACAAAATCAGATCTGTGTTTGAGAAATAACTCTGGAAGATAATTTGGCCATATTTATCGAGTAACTTTTAGAAGTATATACCCAGAAATCATATTTCTAGGTATTTGTCTAGATATTTGAGTGAACAATTGGACAAATTCCAAAAAGATACAAGAATATCCATTGGTATATTATTCATAAGAGTGAAAATTTGGAAACAAATTTTAAACAATAAGGGACTGTTTAATATATTGATAGACTTCTTCTATGAACTACTAATCAGTCCTTAAGAATAATATGGTTGTAGTAGCCTATAATGAAAAAGAATATGAAAAGGAATAGATATATGTATAACTGAATCACTATGCTGTACACCAGAAATTAACACAACATTGTAAACTGACTATACTTCAATTAAAAAAAAAAGAACGATAATATGGGTAAATATTTATACAGGCATAATATTACATAATACTAAATTAAAAAGCATATTGTAAAGTAGTACAGAGAGTATAATCCCATCTTTTATTTTTTAAAATATATTTTATGGCTCTTCCTTATCGTAAATTTCCAACAAGTAAATATAGATGGAATAACAGAATTAGAAAATTACCAGTTTGTAATATTCAAAGCAATAATTGATTCAGGCAAGAATCACCAAATGAATGCTAAACTTTTAAGTGAAAGTTTGCTAGGAACAGAATATTTATTTATTTTCAACTTATCTCCATCCACAATTACTTTCTTCTTTTTTAAATATTATTTTAGGTAATATTAGTTTACAACATTATGTAAGTTTCATGTGTACAACACTACATTTCTGCTTCTGTATACCATACATACCATTGGTAGTGAGCTTATCATGCTCACCACAAAAAATTTCATATCCATCCATCACCACACAGTTCTCCCCTTTACCCAATTTGTCCCCATCACCTCTCCTTCCCCTCTGGTAACCACTACTCTTTTCTCTACAAGTTTATTTTTGTTTGGTTCATTCATTTATTTTGTTTGGTTTTTTGTATGTTTTTTATATTTATAAATACAAATATGATCCATTTATTATATCATAGGAGTGAAATCATGTGGTATTTGTCCTTCTTTCTTTTCTTCTTTGTGAGTCTAGCTAAAGGTTTGTTAATTTCATTTATCTTTTAAAAGAATCAGTTCTTAGTTTCATTGATCTTCTCTATTGTCTTTTTGGTCTCCATTTCATTTATTTCTGCTCTGATCTTTATTATTTCCTTCCTTCTACAGACTTTGGTCTTCATTTGTTCTTCTTTTTCTAATTCCTTTAGGTGTATGGTTAGATTGTATATTTGAGATTTTTCTTGTTTCTTGAGGTAGGCCTGTATTGCTATAAACTTTCCTCTTAGTACCACTTTTGCTGCATCAAATAGATTTTGGTATGTCATATTTTCATTTTCATTTGTCTTCAGGTAATTTTTATCTCTCCTTTGATTCTTTATTGACCCAATAGTTGTTCAGTAGCATGTTGTTCGGACTACATGCTTGTGATTTTTTCAGGTTTCTTATTGTAGTTGATTTCTAGTTTCATACCACTGTGATCAGAAAAGATGCTTGATGTGATTTTGTTACCGAGTCCAAACTTGTTCTGCTTGCCGCACAATAGGTCAATAAATTGGGAGATGAGGTGTTGGGGCAAGGAATAGCAACTTTATTTGGAAAGCTGGCAGACCAAGAGGATGGCAGACTAAAGTTTTGGAGAACCATCCTGCTCCAGTCAGAATACAGGCTCCTTTTATACAAAAAAACAGGGGAGGGAGGTGTGGTTGGTTGTTGCATACTTCTTGGTGTAGGAAGTCTCTGTTCCTTCAGCTGTCCACATCCGCCAGGTCATGGCTCTTGCAAAACCTCCAGCAAAACAAAGGCTACCCTCTATTCTGCAACTTGTTGTCTTTATATAAGTGCAGAAGTGTTAATATCCTTAAAGGTCAGAGCCTTGAGAAAAGGCTCTCCTGTTTACCAGATGGGCTAAAGGCAACATTCATTTACAAAAGATGCAGAGCTAGCAAGAATGAACCCAGAAAAGGACACCAAGGCTAAAACCAAAGGAACAGATCCAATATAGAGTCAGATCTGTTCTCCTCTATTACAATTTCAATCTTCTTAAATGTATTGAGACTTGTTTTGTGTCACAATGTATGGTCTATCTTTGCAAAAGTTCCATATGCACTTGTGAAGAATGTATATTCTGCTGCATTTGGATGGAATATTCTGTACAAATCTATCTGGTCTAACATTTCATTAAGACCTTTGTTTCCTTATTGACTTTCTGTCTGAATGATCTATCCATTGATGTAAGTGGGGTGTTAAAGTTTCTTACTATCATTGTGTTGCTGTCAATTTCTCCCTTTAGGTCCGTTAATAATCATTTTATATATTTTGATGCTCCTATATTAGGTGCATATATATTAATCACTGTTATGTCTTCAAAGAATTGTCCCATTTATCATTATATATTGTCCATTTTTGTCTCTTTTTTGACTTGAAGTCTATTTTGTTTGATACAACACAAGCACTGATATGAGCATGGCTCTTTTGGGCTGCCATTTGCTTGGAGTGTCATCTTTCATACCTTCACTTTGAGCCTATGTTTGTCTTGAGAGGTGAGGTGAGTCTCCTGGAGGCAGAATATAGTTGGATCTTATTTTTTAATCCATCCAGCAACTCTGTCTTTTGATTGGTGAATTCAATCCGTTCACATTTAGGGTGATTACTGACAGATGAGGATTTGGTACTGCCATTTAATTTTTCATTTTCTGGTTGTTCTATATCTCCATTGTTTCTTTTTCCTTGTATTTCTATTTGTCTTTTTGGTTTGGTGGTTTACTATGAGGTTTTTCTCAATTCCTCTTTTTATATGTTTCGTGTCTCTGCTCCAGATTTACGTTTTGTGGTTACCATGGGGTTTGTATACAGCATCTCATAGAAAAATAGTCCTTTTTCTGCTGATAGTATCTTAGATTCATTTGCCTATCCGGGTTCCATCCTTTTCCTCTTCCCCTTTTGTGTTTTTGTTATTTCAAATTGTTTTTCATTTCTTTTAAACAGCTTTATTGAGATATAATTTACCCATTCAAAAATACACAATTCAATTTTTTTGTTAATATTCAAAGGGTTGTACAACCATCACCACAATCTAATTGTGGAACATTTTTGTTCCATCCTTATAGTCAGTCCTCACACTCACCTTTCCCCTGTCCCTTGACAACCATTAACCTACTTTCTGTCTCTAGATATTTGCCGAATCTGGACATATGTAAATAGAATCATACCGTATGTGGTCTTTTGTGACTGGCTTCTCTCACTAGCTTAATGTTTTCAAGGATCATCCATGTCATAGCATATATTAGTACCTCATTTCTTTTTATTGCCAAATAATATTCTACTGCATAAATATACCACATTTTATTTATCTATTCATCAATTAATGGACATTTAAGTTGTTTTCACTTTTGGCTATATGGACAATACTGCTATTAACATTCATGTGCAAGTTTTGTGTGGACATGTTTTCATTTCTCTTGAGTACATATGTGGGAGTAAAATTACTGGGTCATATGTACCCACATTCAACCTTTTGAGGAACTGCCAAATTGTTTTCCAAAGGAGTGGTACCATTTTACATTTTCACCTGCAGTGTATGAGGCTTCCAATTTCTCTACTTCTCACCAGTATTTGTTATTGTGTGTCTTTTGTATTTTAGCCATCCTTGTGGTGTGCAGTAATATCTCATTGTTTTGATTTGCATTTCCCTGATGACTAATGATGTTTAGTATCTTTTCATATGCACAGATTTTTTCACAGACTACTTTTTAATCACAAAGGGAAAAATGATAACTTTACAGCAGAAAAACCTGGTAGATTCCACCTCAATCAAAGTTAACATCACAAATAATTGACACCATTGTGCCTTCTGATGTGATGTACTGAGAAGGACACATTCTACAGTATTAAATATACTGTAAAGGGAAGTTCAAAAACTAAAAAAAACAGAGAAAAAAAGGAAGGAAGGAGGAATGGATGATAAGAAAGAAGGAAAGGAGAAAAGGAAGGAGAATGGAAAGGAAACTGGCAGTAGTGATAGTTACCAAGTATCATTTGGCATATCAAGTATCCTTTCCTTAATCTTATTTTCTTTGTCCTATTCGTAAAACTGTACATTGTGGAATTAATTACGCCCAAGCAGTGGTACATGCTGAAAACATAAGTAGGCTCAGATAACATTTACAAAAATTCACAGATGCTAAGTTCAAGGTGAATTAAGGAGAGGAGCTGAGGATGTTTGGGGATACATTCCCTAACCTTTTCTTTATAATAACCTTTATTTGTCTTTTTCTGACTACAAAACTAACACATACGCATTATAGAGGGCTTGGGAAATACATTACTTTGAAGAAGAAAATAAAAGGGCAGTCAGAGAAAGAAACAGAAAGGATTTAAAACAAACTGGGGGAGAGATGGAAATCGTGTGTGTGTGTGTGTGTGTGTGTGTGTGTGTGTGTGTGTGTGTGTGTGCGCGCGCGCAGGAATAAGCATTCTTTCTCTTCCCCCCCTACCCCGACCCCTCTTCCTGAGTTCTTCTGATTTGGTTATACCCATAATCATGTCAGTAAGTTTCCCCAAAAGGCTCTCTAAACCTCCTACTTGAAGAGTATAATCCTGGCTGCCAGTAGGGCAAGAAATCTGGGGTTTTCAACATTCAGTGTGTATACTTTCACTTAAGCCTGAAGCAGGTTATCCTCGCCTCCGGTGGGCTGGTATCCCCCAGACCAGAGATCCTCTGTTCCACCCTGTTCACTCTGCTGCCAGGGCTGGAAGCAGGCAGAGACGCAGTCAGATGGCTACGTCGGGTGGTGGAAGGGGTGGAGGTATACCTGCTTCTTAAATTGATTCTCTAACAATGCCTCTCATTTTTAAGAACTTTTTATTTTGAAACAATTATAGACATACAGGAAGTCACAAAAAGGTACAGTGAGGTCCCTTGTACCCTTCAGTGTTTCCCTCAATGATTACATCTTATATAATTATACTGTACTACCCAAACTAGGAGATTAACATTGGTACAAACGTGTATATAGTTCTCTGACATTTTATCACACAGATTCAAGTAGCCACCACTATAATCAAGATATGGAACTATTCTATCACAACCATCTCCATTAAGCTACCCTGTTATGGTCACATCCACCCCCGACCATCCCTAACCGTAGCAAACAATTCATCTGTTTTCCATTTTCTGTAATTTTTTCACCGTGAAAATGCTATACAAATGGAATCATATAGTTTGTATCTTTTTGAGTTTTTTCACTCGGCATAATGCTTTAACATCTACCCAAATTGTTGCATGGTGTCAGTAATTTGTTCCTTTTTATTGCTGAGTAATACGTACCATGCTGTAGACTACCACATACCACAGTTTGTTTAACCATTCACTTACTGGAGGAAATTTTGGTTGTTTCCAATTTTTACCTATTACAAATAAAGCCACTATGAATATTGATGTAAAGGTTTTGTGGGGGATATAAGTTTCCATTTCTCTAGGGTAAATACCTAGGAGTGTGATTGCTGGGTCATATACTGAGTGTTCATTTTCCAAAAAAAGATTTATTGAAATATAATTCACATCCCATACAATTCACCTATTTAAAGTGTCCAACGCAGTATTTTTTAGTATATTTAGAAGGTGTGAATAAACCATCAGTGTTACCAACCTGGGTTCTTGGATTCTTTAATCAACAGAAATTGTTAAAAGACCAGAAATTCAGCTAAGGCTTTATTGGGACTCACTGCAGCATGAGGGAGTGAAAACAAGTAACAGGTTCCCTTGCTCACTCTTTGAGAGGGGATGAGCTAGTCCTTTAAATGGGGTGAGGGCAGGGGCAGAGGGGTGGCTCAGGTGGTCTGCCCACCCCCTTGGAGGGGCTGTGTGCAGGAATCATGCGTGTTACCCTGCTTTTGCTCTCGACAACTCAGAAGCGGCCAGTGGGTTTTCACCTCTTTGTAGCTTGTTGTTCATAATTTGCCCCAGCTGCTGCACGCATGCTGTTATTTTTAGTTCCTCATAGTTGCTTTGTATTTTGTTGCTCCAGGAGTACAGGCACTGCAGTAAAGGACCCCAGGTCCCAGGTCCCAGCCTGTCTCATCACCATAATCAAATTTTAGAACATTTTGTTCCCCATCAAAAGAAACTCTATAGCCATCAATCCTCATTCCTCCCAACTCCAGTTGTTGTTTGTTTGTTTATTTGTTTTAAGAATCTGTAAAACTGTTTTCCAGAGTGGTTGTGCCATTTGACATTCTCACCAACAATATATGACAGATCCAGTTTCTCTGTGTCCAAGAATTCAAGTATTCAGTGCTGTCAGTATGGTGTCAAGTTCACTCATCTAATAGATGTGTAGGGCTATCCTGTGGTGCCCTTAGTTTGCATTTCCTTACTGGTTAGTGACGTTTAACATCTTTTCATGTATTTATTTGCCTTCAGTGAAATGTTCTCAGACATTTTTTAAAGCTGAGTGGGTCCATGAAGCCTCTGAGAAGCAGAGGCCCCCTCTACCCCTCCCCTGACCCACACTGAATTGAGACACGAGGAAGAAATAAACCTTTATTGTGGTAAGCCACTGAGATTTGGGAGTTGTTTGTTATAGCTCTTAGCCTACCCCGACTAATTTGGTTCCATCTTTGGAGAAATTGCCGTTACCTCCTGGGTCTCAGTTTCCTCATCTGAAAATGAGGGGTTCAGAACGGGTACTCTATCGGTTGCCTTTCAGCTATAATACTCCATTTATAAATTGTGTGGCTACTATTCCCAAGTGGTCTAAAACTCTATAAGGATTAACTGCAGAACTTCTCAACCATAATAACAAGTAAATTTCTCCATTTATACATGCTTTGTGTTCCAAAAGTCCAGGTATGAATCCCTTATTGGAACATAGTTTCTGTGAGAAAATAGATTTAATATTTAAAAATATACATAAATTCCTGCTTAACTCCCAGTTCTGAGGCCCCCTCAAACCCCAGCTGGAGGCAGTGAGTGAGGTGGGAGAACAGGGACTGAGCAGAGGCTCTGGGCATGATTAGCAAGGGACAGGATGGGAGGATAGGATGGGCTGGAGCATGGGCCAGGATATCAGCTACACAAGGTTCCTTGGGAGGCCTCAGAAGCCATTATACCTGTGAATAGTTCCTAACTTGGATATTTTCAATTCTATGTATACTTCTTCACTTTAACTGTGCTTGGGTACATGTTCTGGGCAGGGCAGAGATGGATTTACTGCGGAGCAAATAAAGCTCAAACTTCAGGGTCCTCTCTCACACCCAGGACCCTTCCAAGGCCCTAGAAATGTGTTAGCAAGGTCATTTGATTTTATAAAATTTGAAGAAGTAAGCTATTTTAATTGCAGGTAAGACTGCTATTTCCACTTTGACTCCCCCTCCTTCACATTTCCCCTTGTGTTTGGATGGCACTGGAGTGGCCACAGGCATGCCTGGAACCCAGCTAAGGAGAAGTTCAGTTGGGGATACCCTCTGTTTGGGATCTATTCACAGGGTTTATAGTTACTTCCACGCATAATTGAGCTATTACAGCTATTACCTGCCGCCCAGACGAAGGAACAGTTCCAGGAATCTCTTATTCGCCCAACATGCTGACTCACCTGAAGCTGTGACCTGAAGGTGCAAGGCCAGAGCTCAAATCAAGATCTAGACGAGTCCTATGACACCCGGCACCGGAAGTGTGTGGGAGCAGAAGAAAATCAAGTTTTGAAAATGTATGAAGCCAGAAGCTCGTATGAAGAAAACTCTTCCAATTGTCAGCTGTACAAAAATATAAATAGAGGAGCCTGTCCTTATTGACATCCAGTCAAAACAAGTTTTGTCCTGTCAGCAATATACTCAATAACACAGCATATATCATTATAAATGTACCATACATGCTTTTCTTTTTTGATAGGAACTGTTTGAAATACAATTTATCAAAACTCCTATCTTTACACTTTTTGATGACTTGACACAAATTTCTGGTATCAATGCAGATAATGAAAAACTCATAATACACCATTTATAATGAGGTTTTTCAAAGACAAATTGTCTAGTAAATGTCGTCAATTTGAAGAGTGTATCTAAGATTAGTCCCTGCACAAGAAAACTTGAAATGCTCTAAAATAGTATAGCTCTTAGATGAAAGAAATTTGATCAAGGTTTTCCCCCAATTTGATAACACATCTAAACATTTACATGACATTGCCAGTAACAAATCGTGAACCTGAAAGAAACTTTTCCAAACAATCAAATAATAAAAAAGACAAATTTAATCTGCCATGCTAAGAAAAGACTGAATTATCTTTCTAGTCATCTCAGTAAAATGGTATTATCAAATCATTACCATATAAAGAAGCAATCAAAGTGAATGCAGCCCAAAAATTTAAGAAAAATGTAATATTCAACTGTGACTTGCATTTGATTCATCGAACTAGTCTGGGAATTTCTGTGATGTTTGTGGTACTTGTCAGCTTTTAAAAAATTGTAACTTGTGACTTATTTTCTCACTGTAAATAAATATTCACTTTCATACCAATCTTTATGTCTGTACTTTTCTTTTTTTTTAAAAACACTACCCACCCCCACAATTGTCTAAGCATCAGGCTCCACAAACTCTGGCCCATAGCAGTGCAAAGCATGCTCTTAGGTACTACTACAGCAACAGAGGTATTGGGGTGGGTTACTCAGGCCCCAGGCTCAGGGACTGAGTATTGTCAGGTCACTGGGGCTGATCAGGCTCTGAAAAATGGGCACAGGTTCAAAAAGTCACCAGAGTGAGTCAAATTAAAATGCCTCCTTATGGGCTCACCTCTGAGGCATTTCAGGTCCCCAGTAACATTACCAGGTCCACTCCTATCTTTGCTTCTTGAGGATCCCAGGATCAGAAGGAGCCGGCCCTTCACCACCTAGGACTGTTGACTATTTTCTTTTCAGTGTTTTGAGAACTCAAAAATCATGCCTACGTCCTTAATGAAATTTAACTCTTTACTGGCAAAAATATATTGTGTATAACAGGCAAACAAAAGAGTGTTTACACAAGCAAGGTGGTTCTTGATTTTTGAAAATTAAGGGTAGTTGGGTGTTTGTGCTAGCATCATCTAGTGACAAAAAGGGGTAAGCTCAGCTCACCAAAATCTATCACTGGGGAGAGAGATAGTTGTGCTGCTGTCTCCTACCTCCTCTTTCCTAGAAGTTGTGCAGAATATTGTGGTTAACTCAATTCCACTGTGCCTTCTGGTCATTAACTTATGTCCCCAAATAGATCAGACAGAGAAGAAAGTATTAAGCAAAAATTGAGAGGACGAGAGACAGGGCTTATTTTAACCTCTAATGGCACTGTCTGCAAAAGTCTTGCTTAAATCCTTGGGAGAAGTTCAGCAAACTGCTGGCTTGATGAAGCTGGAGGCCCCTTTAAGATGGCTGGCCAAGTGGGGAGAGGTCAGCACAACTCTGCAGATCCCTGGCTGAGCCTGTTGGATATTCTGGGCCATCATGGCTTCTGACTTGAACCTGCTACCTAGCCTGACCACCCCACCACCAACATCCCATCCATAGTTTCTCACCCTACTAGCTATTTTTTTCTTATCTCTGGCTCAGCCCACATCTTGCCTAGCTCCATTCCACCACATCTGGTTCAGTTCAGTTCCTTTCTTTCTTCCTTTTTGGTTTTCCCAAAACAGACCTGGCTTTTGTTGGCTACTTACAACCATCATGGTGTTTGGTTGTTGTTTTTTTTTTTTTAATTCCATTGCAGCAAGAACACTAAACATGAAATCTACCCTCTTAACAGGTTTTTAAGTGTACAGTACAGTATTGTTCTCTATAGACACAATGTTGTACAGCAGATGTCTAGAATTTACTCATCTTGCATAACTAAAACTTTATACTGGTTTATTAGTAACTCTTTCTCCACACCCCAGCCCCTGGCAACTACCATTTGATTCTTGGCTTCTGAGTTTGACAATTTTAGATACCTTATATAAGTGGAATCATGCAGTAATTGTCCTTCCATGACTGGCTTATTTCACTTAGCATAATGTCCACAAGGTCCATCTGTGTTGTCATATATGGCAGGATTTTCTTCTTTTTAAAGATGAGTAATATCCCACTGTATGTATATATCACATTTTAAAAATTGAAATATAGTCAGTTTACAATGTTGTGACAATTTCTGGTGTACAGCATAATGCTTCAGTCATACATATATATATATATTTCTTTTCATATTCTTTTTCATTATAGGTTACTACAAGATATTGAATATAGTTGCCTGTGCTATACAGTATAAACTTGTTGTTTATCTATTTTATATATAGTAGTCAGTATCTGCAAATCTCGGACTCCCAATTGATCCCTTCCCATCCCCTTCCCCCCTGATAACCATGAGTTTGTTTTCTAAATACCGCATAACTTTTATCTATTCATCTGCATATGGACATTTTAGTAATTTCCATACCTTGTCTATTGTGAATAGTGTCACAATGAACATGTGAGGGCTAATATCTCTCCAAGAACCTACTTTCGATTCTTTTGGATAAATACCCAGAAATGGGATTGCTGCATCATGTGGTAGTTCTATTTTTATTTTTTTGAGGAACATCCATACTGTTTGCTGTAGAGGCTGCACCATTTTTCATTTCCACCAACAGTATACAAGCATTCCACTTTCTCCACATCCTTGCCAACACCTCTGTCTTTTGTTTTGGTTTTCATAGTAGTCTATCAGCTGTGAGGTGGTATCTCATTGTGGTTTTGATGAGCATTTCCCTAATGATTAGTAACGCTGAGCATCTTTTCACATACTTTTTGGTCATCTGTATGTCTTCCTTTGGAAAAATGTCTATTCAAGTCCTTTGCCCATTTAAAAAATCAAGTTATTAGTTTTTTTGCTTTTAAGTTGTAGGAGTTCCTTTAATTAATTTTGGAAATTAATCCCTTATCAGATATATGATTTGCAAATATTTTCTCCCATTCCATAGGTTACCTTTTTACTCTGTCAGTGGTTTCTGTTGCTGTGTAGAAGCGTTTTAATTCAATGTAGTCCCTCTTGTCTACTTTTTCTTTTCTTGTCTGTACTTTTGGTGTTACATCCATGAAATCATTGCTAAGATCAGTCTTGAAGCCTTCCCCCTATGATTTTTTTTTCTAGAACTTACACAGTTTCAGATCTTATGTTCAGGTTCTTAATCCATTTTGAGTTGATTTTTGTGTAAGGGTCCACTTTCATTCGTTTGCATATGATGTTTCCCAATACCATTTGTTGATACTGAGTATTCATTCAACAAACATTTATTGAGCACCTTTTGGCCAGACATTATGGTAGGGAGGCACAGGGGATTCAAAGCTGAGACAAACGTAATGGTTGCAAGTACAAAGTGCTTGAGTTCAAATCCTGGTAGCATTATTTCTAACTGTGCCACCTTGGGCAAATTACTAATTTCTCTGTGCCCCGATGTCCTCATTTATATAAAAGGGATAATAATTATGGTTCTTTCCTCACAGGGTTGGTGTGAGGATTAAACAAATTAATACATGTAAAGGGCTTAAGAAGGTGTCTGGGCCTGGTAAGGACTCTTAGGTGCTGACTCTTAAGGCATAGTCCATATCTCTCAAGGAGCTCACAGTCTACAGTTGCCCCTGTCCTCCTGTCCCACGTGGCAGGCAGAACCATCTGGGTCTTCTGGCACCTCAAGTGACCCATAGCTCCTGCCTAACATTTCCGGGAATCACAGGATGAACCGGGCACAAGTTCCAGTGTCACAGATTCGCCGTGTGACCCTGGACAAGGAGTTTCTACTCTCTGGGTCTCACTTTATGCATTTGTAAATGAAGTTAGACCAAAACTGATTTCCAAATCCCAACAAACTCCTTGTTCTTGGTAGCCCAAGTTAAAACTATGCTAGCTTAGGCAAGTCATTTAACCTCTCTGCACTTGTTTCACCAGAAAAATGGGATAATATTACTATCCACCTCCTACGTTACAGCGACAGTTCAACAAAGTAACGAAAGCCCAAGCATCCGCGATCGCTTAGGGTAGGCGGCCTTTAATACACACCCGCCTTTGCCATTCAGCGCACGCGCGCTGGAGCCCAGCCCTCGCTCGCCGGGCTGAGGTCCCCGACTTCCGGTTCCGCGGGGGCCCGGAGGCCAGATTGAGACTAATGGCGGCGTCCATGAAGCGGGCCACCGGGGGCGTTGAGGAGGCCTCGGCGGAAAAGGAACAGCGAGCTCTGGAACCCGGGGCCGCCCCATTCGGAAATTTTCCTCATTATTCCCGGTTCCACCCTCCAGAGCAACGACTCCTCCTCTTGCCCCCAGAGCTACTTCACCGGCTCTTCCCTCAGAGTCCCGAGACGAGGCCGATCCTGGGGCTCGACGTGGGGTGTAACTCCGGGGTGAGTGACGGGGGAGGGATCCGACGTCGGTTGAGATGAGAGGTTGGCAGCTTTCACGTCCACTGGTGTTCTGGTCTGGGCGTGGCATCACACCCGTCACAACTTTCCCAAAATGAGTTTAAAGGCGTAGAGTTCGATCCCGAGCTGCTGCTGTCTGACCTCCAGGGTCCCTGCACCATCTATTTTAGGAATCTTGGGGAGGAATCATTTTCAACTACGTTCCAAATTCCTGCGTCCCCGCCTCCTCTCTACGCCTCACGGCCAAACCCCGGGTGGGAAGGGTCATCGTGTCTGGGCTTCCGGCGCTTGCCTCCTGTCCAGCGTGGCTGGTGACTTGGCTGGGGGAGAGGGGGCCTCCCAGACTCACGTTGCGAGCCTGGAGTTGGAAATGGTTTACTGGGAGAGATGAGACAGAGGTGACAGAATCATGTCTGGAATTAAGATTCGTGTGAAACACGGTGCAGAATGGACCCTGGAGCCAAGTGGGTATTTATTTTAAAAGCAATGAGTTGGCCAAGTACAGTGGAGACGATCGAGAAAGAAAGCATCCTGCCAGAGGAAGGCATTGCCACGTTTTCTTACCACAAAGTATTCTTAGTCGTACAATGATTATAGTCAAACCACAAACACAACAGTGAGATGTCTCTCTGACACCTATTTGTAGCCACTAGGATATCCCAGAGGAGCAGGCATTCTGACCCTGTGATTATAAATGCTTCAAAAGTTAGTAGCCCCACTCCATTCCAGACCATGAGCAGCAGAGGGTGAGGAAATTTTTATTGTGTTGCTGGCCTTAGGCAGAAGAGACTTTGGTTGAGGGTTGAGGGCTGTAAGAACTCAGCGGGTAAATGAGAGGGGGACATTTAGATACAGGCTAAAAGTTGGAATGAGCAGATGGGTGGGTGTCTGGCTATCCCTTGCAAACATTTCTCTACTGTGATTATATAGGAAATCTGAGGGGGAAAGCAATGGAAAAGAGACTGGGCTTAATAAAAGGCAATAGGAAACTACAGGAGATTTCAAAGTAGTATATGTGCACCTTAGGGGCAAGGACATAGTTGCAGTTAACTAGGGCAGTGGTTCCCAAGCCTGCCTGTACATTTAGGGAATTTTTTATTTTGTACTTAAGAAAAAAAAATGCTTGCACTTCATAAAACAAAAAAATTCAAAATACAAACGGGCATATAGTAAAAAGAAACTACTTCTGATCCTAAGTCCTCTCCTTCCGCTATGCAATGGCAACTCCTGTTTATAATTTCTTGAGTGTACACAAGCATTTATGTATGTATAACTATCCCACTTATTCTAGTTTTACAAATAATAGTACACTGTTTTGCACCTTGCTTTTCACTTAATAATTTGGAGATCACTCATGTTACTGCATTGTTTTTTAGCAGCTTCATATTTCATTAATAGATGTGGTATAATTTTTTTTTTTTAATTTAAAAAACTCCTAAGCCCCACTCTAGACCTAATGAATCAGGATCTTGGGGGATTGAGCCTGTGAGTCTGAATTTTATTTTTTACTCTAGGGGACTCTAGGACTGGGGAATTGAGGATGGAGAGGATGAAGAGATGTGGAAGATGTGACAAAATGACTGGTCAAACATGAGGCACACCCAAGATCAGATAGGAGGAGGGAGACAGCAAAGAAGTAAAAGAGATATGGGGAGAAATTTTTAAGCAGCATAGTATAGGACCTTCCTACTCAAAATGTGGTCCTTGAACTACAGCATTAGTATGATTTGGAAGCTTATTAGAAATACAGAATCTCAGCCCCCACCCCAGATCTACTGTATTAACATCTTTATTTTAATAAGATTCCCTAGATGATGTGTATGTCTATTAAAGTATGAGAATCCTGGTATAGAGGAAAGAACCTAATGTAGCCTAAATCTTGCCGTGTATTAACCATGTGACATTGGACAATTCACTAGCCTCTGAACCATAATTTTTAAAATACCGGGTTTTCTGTGAACCATGCCACACATGGAGAACGTGCATAAAACATAAATTCATACTTTATGAATTATTTTAAAGCAAACACCTTTATGACTACTGTCTAGATCAAGTATAAAAGGCTGTCAGCACCCGCAGAAGTCTCCCATATGCCTTTTCCTGCTCATAAACCCCTCTCTCCACCCAGAAGTGGTAACTAGCCCAACTTTTATTATTATTCTTTCCTTGCTATTATTTATAGCTTATAAATAAATAGTGAATTTTTGTATCCCTAAACAATGTAGTTTAATTTCATCCATTTTTTAACTTCATATAAATGGAAGCTTGCCATGTATTTTCTTTTGTGTCTTGCTGTTTTACTCAGCATTATGTATTTGTGTGAGTCATCCATGTTGCTGCACTGAGCTGAATTCCTTCATTTTAATTGCTATCTGGTATTCCATCTTAATCCATGCTACTATTATTAGACATCTGGTTGTTTCCAGCCACACTTTCTTCACCTGCACAAAGGGCATAGGATTGTTGCACAGAGCAAATGAGATAATAAAAAATGCCTTGAAAAAATAGATTAGAACAACACAAATTTGAGTTAGTTATAATGGTTATAGAAGTCAAAGTTAGAGAAAGGAGATAGTGACTTGTTTAAGAGTAAAAAAGTGCTAAGATGGTGAAAATCACAAATCATTGGATTTGGCTAGAAAGAGGCAGCAGTGACTTTTGAGAGTAATGGATGCAAAAGCAGAGTAAGTCTCAGAAAGGGGTGGTGAAGCATAAGACAGGTAGTAAAATTGAAGCTGTAGAGCGAAGGCTGAATGTGGACTTTTTGGAATCCAGACTTTCCCAACCACAGGTCTGAGAAGTAGATTTTTATAAGGTGGTGCTTGCTCTGTTCCTCACCTTCCTAGTAAGGAGCTCTGGTTATGTCCCTGAAACTCTTTCATCCTCTCAGGAATCTGAGATATACAAAAGAGAAAAAGATGGTGAGTTTACCAGCATATTACTTAAGCTGGAAAATACTGCTCTGGACTCCTTTGCTGCATCCATTGGGCTGTAACTTTCAACCATACAACCCATCAGTGTCAGCAAAGTATAGAGATGATGCATTACAGCCTGAGACCCCTGGAGGGCGCTGACAGCCTGCTCTGTGGAAAACTTTTTTGGGGCAACCTCCTTAGCCTATATTTTAGGAACCTCACGTCTTATAAAGCCAGGTGTAAGTTGCAGTCTCTATGGGAGGATAAGAGATATAGGTTTCTCTTCCATTCACTGGTTGAGAACTGCAATGACAAAGCTCTTTTGGATTCCTCTAGGATCTGAGTGTGGCTCTATACAAACATTTCCTTTCCCTACACGATGGGGAGACCTGCTCAGATGCCTCAAAAGAACTCCATCTCCTCTGCTGCGACATAGATCCAGTCCTGGTGGAGCGAGCTGAAAAAGAATGCCCTTTTCCTGATGGCTTGACCTTTATCACCCTGGACTTCATGAATCAGAGGACCCGGAAAATTCTCTTGGGCTCTTTCTTAAGCCAGTTTGGACGTTCGGTTTTTGATATTGGCTTCTGCATGTCAGTAACCATGTGGATTCATCTGAACCATGGGGACCAAGGCCTGTGGGAGTTTCTGGCCCACCTTTCTTCCCTATGCCGCTACCTGCTTGTGGAACCACAGCCCTGGAAGTGTTACCGGGCAGCTGCAAGGCGTCTCCGGAAACTAGGCCTCCATGATTTTGACCACTTCCACTCTCTTGCCATCCGAGGTGATATGGCCAATCAGATTGTGCAGATCTTGACCCAGGACCATGGCATGGAATTAGTATGCTGCTTTGGCAACACCAGCTGGGACCGAAGCCTTCTCCTCTTCAGGGCAAAACAAACAACAGCGACTCATTCATCCCCTGATTCACTGATAGAAGAGGGGAAAGAAAGGAACAGATTAAGATTCTGGAGACAGTGAGATGAGAGGGTGGGAAGACCAGGATACAGATATTGAAGGAGTTTTATACTAAGAATTAAGTTCACTCTCCTTAAATCTTGGTAGTTAGGCAGCCTCAAAACCTGGCAGAAGCTTTTAAAATGTCCAAGACATGCAATGAAAAGAATCAGTATCTGTTCCCCATTTGGGGGAATGATCCTCGAGGAAAATATTTCTGTGGAGCAGTGATCTGGGCTATCTGGAATGAGATGGCCTAGAGAAAGTGATCCTGGTTCTGGGATATGGAAGGGGCTGCTTTTAGTGGTTATTTAGGAAGACTTAGACCAGGTTGGCCTTAGAATGTATTCATTCCCTGAACTCCTTGAATCTGATCTGCCTTCAGGCTTCTGGACTTATTCTGTGGGTCAAAGTCTCACAATACAATCTGGAATGAAAAGTCACTGGCTTGGCTAAAGGAGAGCATTGGTAGGAAAAACATCTTTCCAGAGCAGGCCAAGTTTCCAACATGCCCAGGCTGAGCACAGCAGTTACATATACAGAACTAGCTAAGACGCATTGACTGGCACTTAAAAGATGTTTTAAAGATTTAAATTATGAACTCAAAATCCAACTGGTACAAATGAAATGAATGAAGTGGAACTGTATACAGAATATACAGTTATATTTTATATATAATAAAAGTGACTGGAGTATGGTTGAGAATGCCCTGTGAACCTGGGGTAGATAAGAAGCTTCTGCTTTTAATCACTCTAACCATGAAGGTTTTCACTCAAGACAAAAACCTCACTCAAGCTCAAAACAGAAAATATGCTAGTGAGTAAGTTAATTCAGGACTCTTTTGGCAGTGTCCTCTGCCGGAGCACACCAGTATGGGGGTTGGGGGCACACACCAGTCAGTATCAGGGTGGGAATAGGTACAGGGAAGCATAAGCAAAATGCAGTCTGCAATTGGATGGCTACAGCATCAGTCCTGTGGAATAAGTGCCACTGATCTGGCAGGTTTTGATTTTTAAAACACCCATGAGTCCACTCCAAGGGAAAGTGGAAGATGGAGAAAGATTTGGTGGAGAGAAGATGGAAAAATAAAACATACCTAGCTAAGAAGGGAGATTAGATTGATGAGCTTCAAAATCCCTAAGGTCCTATTATTTATGTTATAGATGGAGGAACAGGGAACAGAAGAGTCTAAACCACCAATTAGAGGTTGGACCTCTTGAAGGAAAAGTTAGTAAAAGTTCCTGCTAAGGAATTTGAACTTTATGCATGAGAGAGCAGAAGCCAGAGCAGTCGCTGAATAATAGAAGGGTGGAACCAGAACCTTCATTTAGGAAAACCAATTTTTCTATTTTGTGCAGGATAATTGTATGGTTGGTACCATTTCCAGTCTCATTTAGACTCCAATACTACTTCTCAATCTTTTTATATTGCTGCTCCTGATCACTTTTATTCTAGTGACTCTTCCAGACTTTTCCCCTTCTGCAGGCTCTTGACTCTATTTCTGCTTCATTAATCTGAGTAGGTGACCTAACCACAAACTAGCGGCATTCTTGCTTGCTGTGTCAGGAAGTCTTTTTGAACACCTTCATCTTCCCTCCTTTCCACTTCTAAACTTACCCAGTGAGCTTTTACCCAAATAACCCCTGCCTAAGTCCCTGATCCCAACTTCTACTACCTCTCCCAAATTATGTTTTATTGAAGATCCTTTTGGTGTCTCCTTGGCCTCATTGACTCCTCCCCTATCCACCTATCAACATGCTCAGGTCTCTCTTCAAAACGACAAACCTTGTGTCCTATCTCCTCCTCAAGCTTTGCAATCTTTCCCTACATCTACTTACCAGCAAACATGAGCAAAGCCCTTGAAAAAATAAGACTCCACATCCTCTGTTCCCTCAGCCCCCATTCATCAGTGACCACCTGAACGCTGTATCTGAGACCTCTTTTCAGTCCTCCTCCTGGGCCATGGAACCATTGAACACTCTTGACCCCTTCTTCCTTGTTAAACCACTCTCCCTTGGTTTCTCTGCCATACCTCCCTCCCTTTATTCTCCTCTCTACCCATTAAGCAATTGGTTCAGATTTTAATTTGCATAAGAATTACCTGGGGAGTCCTGGATTCATCTCCAGGAGCTGTGTTTCAAGTCAGAAATGGGGCTTAGGATTCTGGTTTGGTTTGGTTTGGTTTGGTTTAGTTTTTTTGCATTTTTTTATCGTAGTAAGTATACAATTTTAATTATTTTTAGGTGTATGTTCTGTGACATTAAATACATTCACAATGAGGAATCTTTTTAACACGTACTCCATATGATTTGATGCAAGTTGAAACAGACCAAGCTTTGATGCTTACAGTTCATTAGGGTCCATCCAATCCTCTTCTACATATTTTTTCCTGGGGTGAGTTCCTTCACTCCCATGCCTTTAACAACTACCTATATGATCATAACCCCCAAATATATTGGTAGCCCTACCTCCACAGTTCCAGATTAATATTTTTCCTGTTTTATAGTCATATTTCCCTAGACAGTTCTTTGGCACCTCAAATTCAACATATCCCAAAAGCAAACTCATTGCCCTCATTCCAAACCTAATCCTATCTCAGCTGTTGGCATCCAGTCATTGCTCAAGCTGCAAACTTCAGATAACTCTCCTCACATATACTTCCCACAATGAAATAGTCACAAAGTCCAGTAGATTCTACCAATAACATGTAAGTCCCATTTATTCCATCCATGTGGCTGGCGCCCACCAAAGGTTTCTGTGTTAGGTCAACTACCCTCCAGTCCATTCTGTCTTGCTGCCAGTGTTTCCTTTCTCAAATAACTAGCTATGCTAGTATTATGCTTAAAAACCTTCAGTGTTTCCTGTTGCCTAGAGTCCTGTCCTTTATCCAGTGCCTAAACCAATTTGTTCAGTAAAGTAGCCGCTTACTGTTTAAATTTAAATTAAGCAAAATGAAATAAAATTTAAAACTCAGCTCTTCAGTCCTCCTAGACACATTTCAAGTGTTCAGTAGCCATATGTGACTAGTGACTATCTTATTGGACGGCACGCATATAGAAAATTTTCAGTGTTGCAGAAAGTTGCATAGGATGGTTCTTGTCTTCAGGCTTTTCCTCCACGCATCAGCCACGCTGAACTTCTTAGCACAAACTCCTGCTTCCTTTCTCTCTCCCCCAGCTCTCCTACTCTGCAGCGCAGTTCAACTGTCCTAAAAGATGGCTCAGACGCTACATTTTCTCGGAAACCTTCTCCAACTCCTAGAGCACTTTGCATTTGTTACTGTATTCTAGTGGGAACTTTGCATAGAAGCCTCTATTACAATATTCACCTCATCATATTGTAATCGTTCATATGCCTCTTCCCCACCAACACAAGACTAAGCTCTTCAAGCCCAACTTATTTTTGTATACCTAGGCCTAGCTCAGTGTCTGACATGTAGCAGACAGCTGAGAAATATTTGTTGGATGTATGAATGAACAAAAGAGAAATGCACCTGAATTCAAGTATTGAGAAGAAAAGGGAGATCTATGATTGGGCAAAAGACTGCCCAGGATACTGTGAAAATGGGGAGAAATTAGAAAGTTGGAAAGAGAATAAGCATAGCCTTTGGCATGGAAGTTTGAGTTGTGTTTCTCAAACATATCTTTAAGATAAAATGTCCATTTCAGGGTCTTCATTATTGATGGTTTGGGAGAGGACAGCAGATAAAGACTAGATATAAAAACTCAGAAGTCATTCACATAGAGTGGTTGATATTTAACAAGTAGTAAATTCAAAAAATAAGTGAATATGACAGGAGGAGACCAGATCCTAGGTCTGAGGGCTGCTAATAGTGTTTGAGTGAGGGGAAAAGGAATAACCAAAAGAGGTCTGGTTGGAAATAGGAAAAAAGAAAAAAAGATAATAATATACCATGTGCTGGACAACATAACTTTAAATCCTTGATACAACCCCATGGGTTAGATACTATTATTATCCTCGTCTTGCAGATCTGGGAACTGAAGCACATACAGATTAACTGACTTTCCCAAGGTTATGCATCTAGTAAATGTGGACTTTGAACTTAGGCAGTGGGGTTGCAAAGACTGGGCCTTGGCTGCTATGCCTTGAAATGTCACAGAAATCGAGACTGGGAAGAGACTCTAGAGAGCAAGTGTAAAAGAACATGGGCTTTGGGGTTACTGTGTTTCCTCAAAATGTGTGTTCACACTTGGGAATAAGAGACCCAGCCAGGCCACTCTTAGCTATCCCTGATGTTCTTAGAATTCTCACAGAAGTGATGCCTAATTCTAGGTTGAGTACCTGAGTAGTACCCCTGCTGCTGCCTACCACTTAAACAGGCGCATGTAGCAAACATAGACACTTACATCTCCATAAGTCCCAGCTATCCTCTCACTGTACCCTTGACTTGCCAGCAACCCTAACCTTCCCCTGAATTCCCGAAATTCCCAATCTGCCCCTAGCTTTGACTTCTGGGTAGGACCCCCTAAAATGGGTTACAGACTGTTTCATGCTTGGGAAGTAGGGATTCCAAGGCCAACTCCCAGATGTAATAAGATCTCAAGCTCAGTCAGATCCTTCTCAGCCCTCTGGGATTCAGTTTGGCCTGGGAACAGTGCAGTGGAAAGAACATCAGGTTTGGAATCAAGATGTGCCAATAACTCATTATATGACCACCGTATTCAGTTCATTTAGCCTCTTTGAGCCTCAGTTTACTCATCTGTACAATAGCAATAACAAAATCTTCCTTTTCCTATGCCCAAATGAGCTAAAGGATATGAAAGTATTTTACAGAATATGAAGTGTTAAACAAAAACACTCTATGCATGCACAGACCACAACTATGCCTGTTAGATCAAAGGCTTATGAGAAAAGCATCTCATCTGTGTAGAAAACATGCATCTTACTATTTTGAATAATTTGTTCTTAAGATGAGGAAGTAATAAGGAGTACAGCTTCAGCCTACGGAACATTTTAAAGGAAGAAATGCTGGGAGGGAGTGATTGTTGCTAATAGAAATAAGGTTTATGATGGTCTCAGAGTAATAATGGTGATTACAGATGTGAATTTACCTACTTTTCTGTGGGTCTTAATTTAAAAACAGTTTGAAACCTTATGACCCTGCTGGTGCTGTCTCTCCTCACCAACGCAGTGCAAAGAAATATAAATGGGGGCTGTGGCAGGCTGAATAATGGTCCACCAAAATGTCCTCATCCTGATCCCTGGAACCTGTAAATGCCACCTTAAATAGCAAAAGGGACTTTGTAGATGCATACAGATGTGCAGATTAAGGATCTTGATTAAGGATTAAGGATTTTGAGGTCAGGAGATTAATCTGGATTATCAGGGTTGGCCCTAAATGTTATCACAAGTGTCCTTATAAGAGAGAGGCAAAGTGAGATTTGACAGTACACGTAATGACGGAAGCCAGAAGTTGGAATTATGTAAGGAAGGGCTGCAAGCAAAGAAATGCAGTTAGAAAAGGCAAGGAAATGGATTCTCCCCGGAAGCCTCCACAGCTCTGCCAATACCTTGATTTTAGACTTCTGATCTCCAGAACTGTAAGAGAGCACATTTGTGTTGTTTTAAGCCACTAAGTTTGTGATGATTTGTTACAGCAGGAGCAGGAAACTAACACAGGGGCTCTGACTATAATGAGACTAGACTACAGGCCAGTGATACCTGTCCCACCTTCCTTGATGGCAGAAAATGGCCACAGTGACCAAAAGGACAGGCTGGGGCTCCATCTGGGTAGGTAACTGAGGAATCTTCAATCAGTAAAAGCTTCAAGAGATGCTTCAGCATCTGAACCTGACCTCTTCCCTCCTAACATTTTTATTGGCTGAGCAGTTACCTGACCTGTTGGAACTGTTGTATTTGAAGTCTGTGGCAGTTAGTTTCAAAAGAAGATGTGTAAATAGTGCTCATAAAGATGAGGCCCTGGTACCAAGAAGGCAATGATTGTGTAATGGCCTAGGCGAGCCCTTGAAGATGGTGGGAATATCTTTGGCTCCAAGAAAAGATAATCTTTATTCTTAAGCCAGCCTAATTTAAGAACCGACACCAAACATGGCAAGAGACTTATTGAGGGAGACAAGACTAGAGGGTGGTCCTGGATATACTTTAACTTTAAAAAATATATGTAATCCAATATTTCCAAAAATTAGCATTTCAACATGCAGTCACTATAAAAATTATTAATGAGATATGTTATATTATTTTTAATACCATCTTTAAAATCTGGTGTATTTTACACTTACAGGTCATCTCAATCTGGACCAGCCACATTTCAGATGATTAGCCACATGTCTCTAATGCTACACATTTATGGCAAATTTCAAAAAGTAATTTATCAAATCCCTTTCATATACTCAGCATGCTTTTAGCTTCTGTTGGGGGTAAGGAAAAGTCAGTTAAACAACCCTGGACTTGCAAAGGTTAGATTTGAATCTTTCAGCAAATATGTTAAAGTTGAGGAGAAAAGGAGAGACTCACACATGGTAGCATGTGATCATGTGAGCTTCAGATAAGGAAAAATCTTTGTGGACTACAACAGGGATGGGAGACTTTCTGAAGGATATGGGATTTGAGCTATCCCTGAAAGTCAACCCTCCGTATCTGCAGGTTCCGCATCCACAGATTTAACCAACCATGGATTGAAAATATTTGGGGGGAATAATTCCAGAAAGTTCCAAAAAACAAAACTTGAATTTGCTGTGCACCTCCGGCATAGCATTTACATTGTATTTACAACTATTTACCTAGCATTTACACTGTATTAGGTATTATATGTAATCTGGAGATGATTTAAAGTACATGGGAGGATGTGCATAGGTTATATGCAAATACTACAACATTTTATATGAGGGACTTGAGCAAACATGGATTTTGGTATCAGTTGGGGTCTTAGAACCAATCCCCCATGGATACCAAGGGACAACTGTATAGCTTTTGCAATGATGACAAGAGGGAAAGGAGCATGCCCTATAAGCCATGTAGAAAGGAACCTCTTGGCAAGGGTACACAGGAGTGGGTGTTTTGTACATTGAGAACAGACAGGACTGGCTGGTCTAGAATGGAGATGTCAGTATTTATCAAAAATGTTTACTGCACATACCCAGGAGTTCCATTGCTAGGAATTTATCCTGCGGATACACTCACATAAGTAATGCAAGGATTTGTATACAATGTTATCCATTACAGCTGGTTAATAAAAGTGAAAAGCTGGAAACAACCTAAATGTCCATCAGTAGGAAATAAATAATATGGTACAGCCATAGATTATTATGCAAATGTTTAAAAGAACAAGGTAGATCGATATATGCTAATATCAAAAGATCTCCAAGATAGTTTAAGTACAAGAAGGTGTAGTATAGTATGAATGGTTAGATCCCATTTTTGTACCTTATAAAAAGTATATATACATAGAGGGTAATAAAATATCTAAAAGTAAACAATCAAAGAATAGCAGTATAACCATATTTAATCATATCAAAGAATCAGCCAAAAAGTTAAAAAGGCTCATTGTTGAGAGTGGGAAATGCAGCAAATAATTGCTTCCATATTTTTTGATATTTTAACCACATGCACATAATGCTTTTTAAAAATAATTAATTTTAAATAAGTAATTTTGAAAATTAAGTAGTATCTTTCTAAAAATAGTTTTCTAAAATAACTCTCATCCCCCATTGCCCCACCCACCAGTCTAACTTTTCCCTCAAGTCATAGCCAAAATTCTTTTTTTTTTTAAGCCAAAATTCTTGACAGAGTTTTAAACACTTCTTGTCTTCATTCCTTACTTTGTACATCTTTCTCAACCCTTCAAAATTTGGTTCTACCAAAGTCACCAACCACATGAGGCTGAAGTCAGCAATTATATCTTAGTCCTGATCCTACTTGATACCAGCAATATCAGGAACTATTTGGTCCTTTTTTGGAAGCCACTTGGGCTCTGGTGACAGCACTCAGCCGATTGTCTTCCTCCTTCTCTGAAGACCCCTCTGTAATGTTGCTGTTCCTTAGGGTTCTGTTCCAGTCCTTCTTCTTTCCTTGCATGTTCTCCACTCCATGGCTTCAGTTGCCACTCATGTTCTGATGTTCAGATGATTCATAAACGTCTTATCTCTAGTGCAGATCTCTCTCCTGAGCTTCAGAATTACTTATGCAATCCATTATACACCAGTACTTACCAAACTCTTCCACATCTGGCACACATAGAAAATGATGGTGTTTTCATGGCAGTCCACCTTACTGACACCGCTGTCTGTTGAAGGGAGCTTGTGCTGCTCTGAAGGTTGAGAAGATCAGCATGCAGCACATCTTTAACCTCTTCCTGAGGCACAACAGTTGGGAAGCTCTGACCTCTTAGACATTTCTACTTGGATGTCTCCCCAGCATTTCAGTGTCAACTTGTTTGGAAGTGAGCATATCATTGCCCAAACCTGCTCTTCCTCAAGTGTTTGGTATTTCAATGAGTGGTCCTACTACCTGCAAGTTATCCAGTCCAGAGGTCTTGGCTTAGCTCTCTGCTTCCCTCCACTGCCAATCCCAATACCTGCTGATGCTAATGCTATTTATTTCTTGAGGTCAACTCATCTCCATTATCACTATCATTTTCCTAGACCAGAACACATCATTTCTCATTTTTTCCTCAGTTACTATAAATATTTTCTGTCTAGTCTCCCTGACTTCAGTCTTGCTCTCTTTAACCTGTTCTCCACACTGCAACCACAGTTATCTTTTTAAATAAATGCTGTTCTGATTGTGACAACCCCCTGCTTAAAACCATGTAAAAGCTCTGCACTGCTTTTAGGATAAAGTATGATCATCCCACTACTTACCTTTCCAATGTCATTGCTTATGATACCCGACATGAATTCCTTATTAGTTATCTAATACTATATGCGTAGTGCCTAGCATACAGTAAAGACTCAATAAAAATTTTTGAGTGATGAAAATGAGAAGAAAGGGGTTCAATAACCTGAGCAGATCCATCATTATCTGTGCTAGGAAGGTTTCAAAACACATACTGGCAATGTTGTTAGAACCCAAGGAACATGTTGTCCCATGTAGAATTAAGCAGCACTAGCAAAGATCTATTCCTATTCAGAAAATGGACCAAATATTAGCCTCTCCCCAGCTCCTTTCTTCTTCTAAGCAGGGAAGACATAAAGAATGCAGAATGCACTCAGAGTCAATCCAATCTGGAGAATAGTCAGATTATTAAAATGTTTTGAGGCAGACGCGTAGGCAGGAAGATGGCGGCTGGGTTCAAAACTGTGGAACCTCTGGAGTGTTATAGGAGAATTGTGAAAGAAACCTGCCATCCTGATGGAATAGAACTTGGTGAATTCAGAACCAGAACTGTCAACATAAGTTCATTTGGTACTGCAAATGGTTCTTTAGTGAGATGGAAATACAACAATAATTTGTGGAATTATAGTGGAATTTGGAGCACTACCAACAGATATCCCTGATTAACGATATGTTGTTCCTAATGTGGATTCATCACCTCTGCGTTCATGGAGTTTCTGGTCTGGACCTCCTGGAGAAGAGGTCCAAGTGGCCAACCAGTTCATTGCAGATGTCACTGAAAATTCACAGATAATTCAGAAAGAAGACTTAATGCATTTCTCCAGGAAAGCTTGCTTGAGTTCTATACTGTGATCTCATTTGCCTCAACCATGTTGGAAACATTTTGGTTGCCTGTACATTTGCTTTGTTAGCAGCTTTAAAAAATGTACAGTTGCCTGAAGAAATGAAGAAACTGCTTTAGCAGAAGTTAATTTAAAGAAGAAAAGTTATTGGAATTTTAGAACTCATCCACTTGTAACTTCCTTTGCTGTGTTTGATGACATTCTGCTTATAGTTGACCCTACTGAAGAGGAGGAACATCTGGCAACCGGAACCTTAACAGTAGTAATAGACGAGGAAGACGAGCTATGTTGTCTTCACAAAGCAGACGAAAGTCGACTGACTGGAGTGAAACTTCAGGACTGTGTGAACCTAGCAGCTACAAGACACAAAGAAGTTAAAAAAAAAAAAAAAAAGATGATGAAGCATTTGAGACTATGAAATTCAAATAAACAACCACCACATTTTCAAAACAGATTTGTAAAAACTATTTGTTACACTGCACTTTTATACTAAATAAATATCAAACTACATTCTTCTGGGAAAAAAAAAAATGTTTTGAAAGGTCAGTTACCAACCTGACCATCTTCTGATGTCAGGAATTCTAAACTGGGGTCAGTTCATCAACCAACTTACACAGTAGCCAAATGGCTACAGTGCCAAACTGAGTCATGAAGCTGCTCCAACACTGAATGAATGACCACATAGTATTGAAGCAGATGAACCCATTCAAAGTTCTGATGTGAACAGTGAGGGCGTGGTTCTCTGAGATGCCATACTAGTCATTCATCAGTACTAAATGCACAGTTAGACCATGCCACCAAACTGGTTTGTTACCAACAGCTTGCAGCAACCAGAGACCTCAGAGACCTAGTTTGTTTTATAACACAGGTAACCCAAGTAAAGAACAATTTATGACCAGTGATACATAACAAGGGTGGAAAACCAACTTTGGGACTTTAGTATAATTTTTAATAAGTAAATAATACCCATAAAGAATTAAAGTGTGTTAAGCCTCATCAAAGGCAGAAAGCAACCATGGAGCAATGGTAGCTATATTTCTTTCACCCCCTGTCAATGAAGATAAAGATCTGTGAAGCATAGAGAATCTGCCAAAATCTGACTGTAAACTTTCAAGTGTGCAAGAGCCTTTAAGTTAAGGAGGGCAGGTATTTGCTCTGACAAGTGCAGATGTTCTGGCTGTGTTTATTAAACAAGGGTAAACATCTGAATGAAAAGCAAAAAAAATCATCTAGATGGTTTGTTTGCTTCCAAAATTTAGTTATTTGGAAACATCCAAAAATAGTTAGAAATACCTGGTAGACTCTTAAGGTTTTTCCACCCCATGGCTTTGGAATGCAATAGATTCGTGGACTTTTACTGGACTTTTAAGCCCTTTGAGGAAATTATCATGTCTAATTTTTGTGGTAACCCTAGGGCTAGGACACTGATCCCTATTCAATAAATGTTAGATGATTGAATGAATAATAATCAATGCTGTAGGATTACAAAGATGCCACTATCTACCATCAAGAAATAAGGTGAGCTTTCTGAAAATGAAAACACATTCACAAAAGGATTTGCACAAGAATGTTTACAGCAGCAGCATTCACACTAGCCCCAAACTGGAAACACTTAAATATCCATCAGCTGGAGAATGGATAAAAAAATTATGATATATTCATACAATGGATTATTACTCAGCAATAAAAAAATAGACTATACATGGCTGAATCTCAAAAACATTACTAAGCTAAAGAATATAGACACAAAAGAGTACAAACTATATGATTCCACTTATGTGAAATTCAAGAACAGACAAAACCATGGTGATAAAATCCAGGAAGCTGCACAGTTGGCAGATGCAGGGTAATCATCTATACAGGGGCATGAAGGAATTCCCTGGGGTGATGGTTCAGTATCTTGTTTCAGGGGTTACATAGGTGTATATTATTATTGAAAGTCACCAAACGAAACACCTAAGATCTGTGCATATTATTGTATGTGAAGGATAAGTCAATTTTTAAAGTTGTTTTAAAGCAAGGATGAGAGAGCTGGTGGGAGTAACCTCCATGACATCTTTTAGGCTCCAATAATCACTGTTCTTAGGCACTCTTTTCATCAAGCTACCCCTATACTCAAGAAGTCAAAATGACTTTTTTATAACCTGTCCTGTCAAGTCCATATCCTCATTCTGATCTCCAAAAAAACTTTCTCCATTAACTTCTCCCACTTCCAACTCTATCTGCCAATGTTATCTGCTCACTGTCCCATGCAAATAATTTGTTCTTTCCTACCTGAATTTCCTTGTGTCCTTCCCTTGCCTGTTCCTACTCAGATTCTCTCTGTGCCCTTCAAATCCCATTTTAAATCAAGGAGCCTCTTTCAGAGAGGAACTCTTGGTTAATCTTAGCCAATCTGAGCACCCTATTTCCCTCAGTTTTTATGTTCATTTATCAGATAGTATGATGCTTTAATACATCCCTAGTATATCAGCAACAGAAGCAATTTTAATAAAATGGGCAGAGACTGTGGCTAGAGATCTTTATATTTTCTCCGCAGAATCCTGTTCAGAACCTGCACTACTGGGCCAAACTGTTAAGATTATGTGATATCAGGACAAGGGCAAATAGTTGTTTAACCAAGGACCAGTGATAATGGTATCGAAGAGAGCTCTGAGGCCCTGTAGATGTAGGTGGGTTGTTTGCTTTTCCTCTTTTAAGCACGCAGTTACTTGAATAGGGAAGAAATTCATCTCCACGGAGATAGCAAGTGGCTGAGAACAAGGCTGTATCCTTTTTCTACTCAGTTTTCCCTCCTCCTAAACCAGTGAGGAAAAGGCCAGCAGCGCTCTAAGAGGCTCAGAGCTTGTTCCCAGCGCCCAGGTTTCCATATTGCTGAAAGGACCCGATCTGGGAAGAGGAAAAGGGAGGCGGGAGCATTTAAGGCCAAGCAGGCACTTAAGCCTCTTCCCATAGATTTACACCCAACACGTATGCAGGAAGGCAAATTACAAACACGCTCACAACCACATACACACGTGCACGCCCAACCCCACATAAGCAAACGCGCATGCCTATGGGTCCGCGTGCACCTACTTAGTTTTCTCTGCTATAGGTGCCCCTCATTCCACCCCCGCTCGGCCTAGCCCAGCTTCTCCTACCCCGACACTGGGGAGATTTACCAGACCGGACCTGGCCAGGTCTGGAAAGACTGTTTCTCTATAGGGGGGAGGGGAGGTCCTTCCCTCCAGGGCGGAAGCCGCGCGCTCGGGCCGGGCGGACTTAGCTTTCGTCCTGGGAACATCTGGAGGGGGCTGGGAGGGGCGAGCATTCAGGGTGAAAGTGGATTGGCTGTGCAGGAGAAGGGGGCGGGGTCTGGGCGAGGGGCGGGGTTCACTGGCCCCTTTAAAGCCTTGACATCAAGAGGCGGCCCCAACACCCCCCTTTTTCTCTGCCCCCCGCCCCTGGAGCCGCGGCCATGGACCCGGCAGATCCGGCCTGCCCTGGCCCAGCTCAACACCTGATTTCGGTGAGTTCTGGGCCTACTTGGGATATAAAGGACGGCGAATGGGGGGTCTGTAAGCCCTGGGCTGGGGTGGGAGGTATGGAGGGTAAGGCTCTCGTGGCAGCCTTGGGTCAGAGAGAGCGGCGCGGTTTCCTGCCCGACCTCGCTGCCCGCCCCTCCCTTCTGCCTCACCTCACCCCGGGGGTCTGGCTGCGACTCTGTCCACCCCCACCCTACCCCCTCCCGCCCCCCGCGCCGTCCTCGCGCACACTCCGTGGCCCCGGAAGGGAAACTTTCCGGAGAGGGGGATGTTCCGGGGGCCGGTCTCCCTCCCTTTTGAAAGCACTGACCTTGCCCCAGCTGCGCACCCCACCCCACGCGCATCCCACCGCCCGGGTGCCGCTTAGCGGTGTCGGGTTGTTGTAGTGGGGAGACTCTCCCCAAAGCGCAGGCGCGGAGGCGAGCCCCGGGCTCCTTTTCGCACTCCTTACAGTCCCGGTGGCCTGGGGCGGTAGGGCGTGGGGGAGGTGGGGAGAGGCGGAGAGATCAGGGTCTCCCGGAGCGACCCTTCGATGGCTTTGAGGGGCTGCGGGAAGGGGAGCCCGGTGGGCTGAACACTAAAGAGAGGCTGAGAAAGGGAGAAGGGCTGGTCAGGGAGTGGGGCCAGGGCAGCGCCTGCAGGAAAGGCTCTCTGAGTCCTGGCTGCGGTGCCAGAAGAATGCAGAGAATTTATCTGTGCCCGACACTCCCCTGGCCTAGGCCGACTAGGAAAGCGGCTGTCCGAACCCCAGCCCCCCTCTCCTTAACCTCGGCCCAAGGCCCCATAGTCTCTCCAGCCCTGGCACTGCCCCCAAGGGCACGAAGGACCCTTACCTCGTACAGGCCTGGTTTTCCAGGTGTCACAGCGCTGTCCATCAGCTTATCCAGCTGCTACTCCTTAAATGCCCGCCTTCCTGAGAAGCCAGGGGTCTTAGGCTGCCAGGTTCTCTGGCTGTAAAGGCAATCCTTCTATTCCCTTCCTTCCACTGCTCGTCCTCCCTCACGGGTCCTCCTGCTTAATTACAGTTGTTTGCCAGCGGTAATGGTAGAGGCAGATGCCTGGGACAGGTGTGGTCCTGGAGGACAGGAGCAAGGAATTAACATCTAACCATTCTGTAGGCAGTACTTTGGGGAAAAATAAACCTAGCCCATTTGCCTTGTTGCAGACCCTCTCTTGCAAGACATGCCAGCTGACTGGGAGACCCCTTGTCTTTCAAAAAAGGAGACACAAAATTCACTTCTCATATTAGGTCCCTGTTTTTCTAAGAACAACCTGGGGTTAGTGGGTTTCTTACTTTAGAGAAACACTTATATTCGTGTCTGGGGAGATATTCCCACTTAGTTCAACTTTGTTTTCAGTCTGTGGTCTGTGCATGAGGTGGCATGAGCCCTCCAGCATCTCTCTCCAGCTCAGGCCTTTGGAAGAGAGTGAGAACCAGAAGGGGCAGATGGCCTGGGCTGCAGCAAGGAAGGCCCTTCTACAATAGGCAGGCAGACACCAATGTGTACGAGGACCAAGCTGCTCACTGTGGAATGGGAGTGAGAAGCTCTGTCCCCTGCTCTTCCTAGCTTGCTGTGTGATCTTAGCCAAGATAATTTGCCTCTCTGGTGCTCCTTTCCCTCAACTGTAAAATTTGGCGGTTGAACTAGAAAGCTCTACCATTCCCTTTCACTTTTTGACGTAGTATGTTTCCACTGATGTGTGAAGTTGGAGGGGAGTAAGGTCCTCCAGCAGGGTGGCTGAGTTTGGAGAGATAGGTTACTTAGGATTAGAACCTTGGGTGAAGGGGAGCAGACTCCCTTATCCTGCCTGACCTGCTCACCCCTGGCGCCTTGGCGTATGAGCTCCTGCTGGCTGGGATTTGGCCCACCCATCAAGGCCTCTAGTGAGACATCCTGGCAGGCCAGTCTTTGAGCTGGGCCTTTGGGGAGGGGTTGAGAGAGGAGGAGGCAGCCAAGGGCCAGCAGGGTGAACAGATTCCCAGGAGACAGTTTGTATCTCAGCTGTTGGGACTTGTTTTAAGATCTAGGCAAGGGAATACAATACACTCATCCACCCTGTTATGGGAAGAGGACAAGGAGAGCCCCACTGCTGTTGCCCATCCCACCCCTTGGCCCTACTCACCTCCCGCAGCTCCCAGGCAAGGGGCTTAAGGAATCTCTGCTGCCCTCAGCCAGAAACCTAGACCCTGCCCTGCCAGCCAGGCATCAGCAGGGAGAGGCTGCCCCAACCCCACCTTTCCAGACTCCTTCCCTCCTGGGGGTAGAGCTTTCTCAGGAGTCAGACTCTCCAGGTTGGGACTTGCTCGATAGCCCAAGAGCCAAAGGCCTTCACGTTCTCCTTGTTTGTTTTCATCCTTGGTCTCCCAGGTACTGAGGGGGATGTGGAAGAAGAGGTGGTGTTTAGAGAGGCCATGGGATTGGTTGGACGTGGGGCACATTCTTCTGCATTGCCTGCCCCTCTGCTGGCTCCCCTGGGCCTGGGGAGCCCTCTTTCCTGGACCCTGCTGCCTGTGGGAGTGAAGCTGCAGCAGGAGGTATTTAGGTTAGGCCCCAGGGAAACCTTCCTCACTACTGGGAGCTGGGAGCCCCTGGAATGGAGAATGGAAGCTCCCAGGGAGGTCAGTTTCCCAGAAAGTGGTTAATGGTGGAGTCCCTGTCAGAGTGAGGGATGCGGCTGTTGCTAGGCAGAAGCTGCTGTTTCCTCTTGGGGTGTGGCTCTGAGGCCTGCCAGCCAGAGGCCCTGTTAGAAGCAGGAGGAGAAAGGACCCTTGCCTGATAGCTGAAGAGAGGTCCCTGTCCCCCTCAGCCCTGGAGCACCAGAACCGCATCTCTCAGAACAAGTGCTGCTTCCACCCCTGCTTCCCCGGCTCCTCCCCTAATTCACCACCACTACCACTGTCTGCTTTGACAATCTCACCCAAACCTGGCAGGCTCCTCCAGCCCCAGTCTGGCTGCACTAATAGACTGATTGGATTTTCTATACTTGGAGTTTGGGATTTCTGATTGAACATGCAAATTTATGTAAATCAATCTGGGATCTGTCACCACATCAAAACAACATAGAGTCATAGGCTGGAAGGAATCCTAGAGACAGTCTAGTCCAACGCCCTCATGTTAAAAATGGGGAAGCTGAAAAAAAAAGTAAGGGGGGGGTGCACTGAATTCATGGGGGAAGTGATTCATACAACGATGAGTGTCAGAGGCAGGCCTCCTGACTCTGGTCTAGTGTTTTACATTGTACCATTCTGTCTTAATTTCTTGTGCATGAGGGGGCCTGACCGCATTAAAAGCCAAGAGGGCAGTTCTTGAACCTGAGCTTTCAGAGGGCTGAGTTCTGAGATGGTCAGTGTTACCTCAGGGTGCCCCAGAGGCTCTGGTCTGCTCTCTTAACATGATGAAGAAAAACCACTTCAAGTCCCTTAGAACAACACCCTTAATATTTTTCCCCAGGCCCTGCCCTGGAGGGTTGGAAGACAAGGTCATTGGCTGCTGCCTGCCTGGCTTGGCCGTCACGGTTTCCCAGAGCTGAGATTGTGTCTGTTCCCAGCATCTCTCATAGTACCAGGCATGTAGTAGGCTGCGGGTGGGTCTGCATGAGCAATGCCTCTGTCTTTATACTTCTATCCACATTCGAATCTCTGCTGCTTCCCTCGATGGCCACAGTGGGGAAAGATCTTTGGTCTTCTGTGACTCTTTGCCCACCCTCCCCTATGCTCCTGGAAGAGGCACAAGCCAACTGAGCCTCCTCTGCAGGTTTCTAAAGCAGTGACCACTAGGCAGATTTTGCTGTAGGAAAGATCTCAATATTTTAAGATCAGTACCCAGAACAAGGGTAAGGTATAACTCAGTGGTATCGTGCATGCTTAGCATGCACGAGGTCCTGGGTTCAATCCCCAGTACCTCCATTTAAATAAATACATAAACTGAATTACCTATCCCCCCAAAAAAAATTTTTATAAAAATCAGTGCCAAAGATGGGTGAGGACTGCAGAGAAGGTCTGGGGTCCAAAAGAAGCAGGCTTTCTACTTGGCATGATTTTGATGTGACCTAGCCACCTGGCTGCCAGGTACCCCCTGCACATGTGGTGCAGGGGTATTTGGAATCTCAGCCCTCACCCTGTGGTGCCTGTGAGCATTGCAGAGATGGCAGAGATGCTCAGAGCAGCTATTGGCCTGCTTGCAGTACTTTGGGAGAGTAGTGTTTTTGGCTCAAGATCAGAACCCCAGACTTCCAACCAAGGCTATCACCAGGCCCTGTTGCATCCTGGGGAGGGGGCTTGGGACACATACTTGGGGTCTTCCTCACCTTCACCCCAAGCATAGGTCTGGCTGACTCTGAAAGGAATGCCTTTGTCTTCAGCATCCTCCCAAAACACAGCAGGTATGGAGTGGGTACCTGCGGTTCCTCACTGCCCTGTGGCCCTCAGCACCTATATCCTTATTTCCGTGTGAGGAGAAATCCTTCTCCCTGGGCCTCAGTTTCCCAGCTTGTGTTGATGGATTAATCATACATCATCTTTGAGGCGTGGCACCTGCTTGATAATTACCGTTTCCCGTGCTCTGGGAGTTACACAGATGAAAGAGGCCTGAAGAGGCCAGGCTATTATTAAGGTGAATTATCATTGCTGTTATTCCTGATTTCTAAAAATCCAGCAGCTGCTGAAAAGAGCCTAGTCAGGCACAGCTCCCTGAACCTTATGCTGGTCCTTAAGCTCTGGGAGTTCTCCAGTATTCACTAAGTTTTTTGTTTTGTTTTAATGTATAGATATTTGCAAAGGAGAGATGCCCCATTCTGCTGCTCATGCTATTGCCTGCAAGGCTTAAGTGGTGAGTGTTGCTTGGGGCATTGGCCTACAGTTCTCACTGTCATTCAGGGCTTGAAATTGTCCCTCCCTGAAGACCCTCTGGGTAGGAGAATAACGAGGTTTTTCCTTGACAGGACTGTGAAGGGCCCTGGAACTCCTGGGGTGTGGCCCTGGGGTTCTCAGCAGCTGCAGTTCCCAGGGACTGATTCATTTTATTCCAAGCTGGCTTGATGTGGGGGCTGTAATTGGCCCTTTTGTGTGAGGATATGTTGAGACACCCCCAGAACCTGCCTACAGCAGCCCCAGGTGCTTCCAGGAGTTGTTTTCCTCACCTTACCCCCACCTGCCCTAAACTTTCCCCTTGCCCGAGCTCTCACCTCTGCCTCTGCCCTTGGCCAGACTTACCCCCTTCCCAGGGGTAAGAATGAACCTAGTTCTCATCCAGGTGGAAGTGGCCCCAACCAGCTTCCAAATAGTTTGTTGCTACCAGCGCACACCACAGTGTGTGTGTGTGTGTGTGTGTGTGTGTGTGTGTGTGTGTGTGTGTGTGTGTGTGTGTGTATCTGCCCTAGGCCAGGGAGAGATTTCTGGAAAGAAAGGGAGTGAAAACACTGGTGTTCCTTGACAGATGCCCCCACACTCATCTATCTAGACCTCCTCACCCCTCCCTTGCCCCAGGAGCTTGGTCCTTACTTCCTAACATGGGAAGAGAGTAGATGGCCCCAGCTGGAAGGGGCTTTAGAAATCACCTGGTCAAGTGGTTATTCCTTCTAACTTTTAAAAAAATTTCATGTTCTTTTGTTTTTTTTCATTTTTTAAAATATAGTCCAAAAATCAAAATGATACGAAAATGCATACATTGAGAAATTGCACTCCCTCCTCCACCCCCTTCTCCCTCCATAGACAATCACATATTAATTTTCTTACATATCCTCAAGTTTTTTATACAAAAATAAATACAAATATTCTTTTCTCACCCCTACCCCAAAGATACCATACAACGATACCTTCATCTGTCACTTGTAGGCAATGTCTGCATGTGCAGAGATTTCTTTTGCCACCTCTGTCAGTTCTCTGGTTTCTGACCTTCACCACCCACCTCAGGATCCCCCAGTTGACCACAGGCCAAGATCAGGGTTCATTCACTCTCATATACTTCATTCAGAAGCCAAAAGCAGTCTCTGAGGAGTTCTCAAGCTATGGCCAGCATTTACTAGGTGCTAGGTGTAGGCCAGACTCAGGGGGTACAGTGGTGATCCCAAAAGTCCACATTAATCAAATAATTAAAGTTACAAAGTTATAGCTGTGATGGAGACTGCAAAGACAGGGCAAGTACTGTCAGACCAGGTCATCAGGGGCCCTGCCCAGCCTGGTGTGTGTGGGAGTATGCGTGTGTTGGCGTGATGTAGCACAGAGCTGGGGCAGGAGTCTGGGGCCAGGACTGCAGATATGGTACCATGTGACCTGGAAAGCTGGGTTTCTTAACTTGACTTCAGTGGCTTTTCTTCCCCCTACCCCAGTCTGTGGGATGTCCTGGGTCCCTTTGAGGTTTATCATGCCCAAGATGGGAAGCCCCCTTCTCTGCCAGATAGTGCCAGTAATGCCTCCTCTCCTACCTCCATGCCACTGCCTCTGTTTCTCCAACCTGTGCCTGTGGGCTCCTGAAGCTGGAGCCTTCCTTTTCACTGCAGGCTGAGGGGAAGTTGGGGGGTGTTTGCTTCTTGCTTCCTCTGTAGACAGCACCTCACTTCCTGTCCCCGGGGCTAGAAAGCTAAAGCTCTTGATTTTGCTGTCCCTTCCTCTATACCCCCTTGCTTTCCTCTGAAGCCTGTGTTGCCTGTAGGAGGAAGACAGCATCAAAGCTAATGGCTTCTCTGTAAAGGTCCTGCCATGCTCCTCACCCCAGCACCCCCCACCCCATACAAGGAGACCTGTCTTCTCAGCTGCAGTTCCTGTGAGCTCATCCTTCTCTTCTATGCCCTGCAGGAAGAGAGGAGTCATAGTTCACCCCATTTTACAGATAAGACTGAGTCCAAGGGATTCTAGGCTTCCCCTAAGGGGAAGGCAGAATGGCTGAGCCAGAACCGGAATCCAAGGAACCTGACTCCCATTTGTGGGCACAAATGAACAGAGCCCAGTGGGACCTGTGGGTGAACCAGAGCTACTGTCTCCTCCCAGAGCAGAGCTGGCAGCTTAGGAGATCACCTGTGGGCTGTGGCCACATGGTGCCCACTGAGTCAACATTGAAGCTGCCTCGACGTGGAAGGTACTTGGCTGGCCAGAGCCTTTCCCTTTGAAGAAAGAGGCCATGATCTGAAGCACTGAGGGCTGAGCATGGGGACCTAGGAGAGTACATGCCCAGCTCTTTGGGGCCTGCAGGTATAGCCTCCCAGGCCCTTTTTCCTTCTGGATCTGAGAGCAGATAGCTGCCATTCCAGTAGTCAGCTCTGCTATCGCCTGCAGGATCCTCTCTGCCTTGGTTCCTCCTAGGGGACCCAGCATGTCTCTGGTTACACCCAGGACGTTGAAAAGATGCTGACTCTCCTATTTGGTCAGGGAATAGGAGAGGAGTTAGTAACTGGTATGGGCCAGGGTACCAGGAAACACTCACCTTCAAACACCCTTCAGTCCAACTGCACTGTCTTTCTGTTTCCATACACACCCATAGAGTTCTGCCTCCCACTGCCTGAAGTGACCCCCTTCCCTTTCCCTTGTACCTAAACCCTACCTGTCTATAAAGGCTCAGTTCACTGGATGCCTCAAATTTGGAAAAACTCTTCCAGCTCCAGCTTAATATTTCTTTCCTGATTTTTAAATTTCTCCAAAGACTCCTCTTGTGGCACCTCCTTCACTGTACGGCTATGTGCCTGCATGTCTTACATCCCCTACTAATCTGAAAGCTCCAAGAAGTCTGAGAAGAGCTGTCTCATCTCTAAACTGCTCCCCAATACCCAGCACTGTACCTCATACTGAGTGATCTGCCAAGAGTATCTGCAGAATGAATAGATTAGTCCCTTTGCCAGAGGGCATCACGGGGTCCTGGGCATAGGTTGAGAGCTTGGACAAGGTCACATCAATGTTGGGGACAAACCTGAAAATGTCCCTTCCTTACACCTCATTATGGCTTGCCATATGGTCCTTCAGATCCACTCGGATGGAGGATCCTTGGGGACCTTTAAGGGAACCTGATGAGCCCACTATCCATTCTCACCTATCCCTTCTTTCTAGTCTTTTTCTGTCTGGAATGAAAGGAGATCACCAGGCCCAGGGTCTCATCGGCAGGAAGTAGTGAGAGAGAACAGAAAATAAGCAGGGCGCCTCAGGGAGCTCCCCTTCTAACAGCGTGGAAGTGCCCCCTTCTCACAGGAGTACTAGAAAACAGGATGCATTACAGCTTGAGGTACTGACCTGCAGGAGGCACTTCGGGAAGAGAGATCAACATGGGCCACATGAGTCCAGACAGCTTTTCAGAAGAACTGCTCTTGAGGCCAGACCAGGGCAGGGATTCCAGGGTCGTGTTGAAGGCTTTCATCTGTCCCCGAAGCAGTAGGAGGTCATGGGAAGATTTGAAGCAGGAGGGACACAGTCAGATTTACAGTTTTAGAAAGAAGATTGCTCTGCTGGAGCTTCTTGGAAAAGAGATTGTGGCAGGGAAAATACAAGACAAGCCTGGAACATCTTTATGATTCCAGAAAGTAAGCAAATGTTTTTTAAAAATGATTTTTTTTAAAATAAATGGAGGCGGGTTGAAAGGACATAGGCGCCAACCTGAGAGAATGGCTGGAATTTAAGTGGCAAAATAAGGACTCATGATTAATACTGGATTATAATCTAAAGAATGAAATAATGCCTAGGAGTCCATACTAATATAAATACGTAATTAAGTGAATAAATGGGAGTTAAGAGACAGCTTTTCCTTACAGAAAACTTCCAATTAGTAAAGTACAAGGAATGAGGGAAATTGAAAATTATCCTTGAAACACCATAGTAATTGCTACAAGCAAGATCCACTGATGAATCCTAAAATTAGTGAGTGAAAATTTAAGCAGAAACAGGATTTTGCATGGTCACAAAGTATTGCCACCCCTCCCCCAAATATTTATTAAATACAAAAGAAAAATATTTTATGGTGGAGGAAACCACTAGTAAATGCCACTTAACCTTAAGTGATCAAGGCTAACATCACCAGTAATAAGACATCTCAGCATCTTGTATACATACCCCCTTATATTATGCACTGAGAAAGACACATCACCTCTGTGGTGTCCTTTTCAAAAATCCATAACCTCAATCTCGTTGGAGAAAACATCAGACTCACATTAGAGAATATTCTCCAAAATACTGCCCAGTTGCCTTCCAAAGGGTCAAGTTCACAAAATACAAGGAAAGACTGAGGAACTGTCATGGATCATAGGAAACTAAGGAGACATGGTGATTAAGTACAATGTGGGGCCCTGGATTGGATCTTGGAATAAAACCAGTGGAAAGGACATCAGTGGAAAAACTAGTAAGATCCAAGTAAAGTCTGTGGTTTGGGGTTTTATTTAATTGTTTTGCTAACAAACAATGTAGAAGAATGAGAACATGCTGCTGTATCTGTTTTTTTTTTTTTAAAAAAGCATACACACCACTAATAACACAGAAGTAGAGATGGAAGATGGCTGCAGGGAGAGGAGGAGCGTAGTAGACAAGGGAAAAGTTGTCTGGGGGGAAATGGTCACCATCAAGACAGTGAAAAGACAACCACAGAGTAGGAGAAAAGTTTTGCAAATCGTGTATCTGTAAGGGGCTTTTGTTCAGAATATATAAAGAATTCTTCCAACTCGATAGAAAAAAGACACATAACCCAATTAAAGAATGGGCAAAGGATCTGAATAGACATTTCTCCAGGGAAGACATACAAATAAATGTCCAATAAGCACATGAAAATATGCTGGACATCATCAATCAGAAATATAAATCAAAACCATAATGAGATATACTAGGGTGAGTAGAATCAGAAATCAGACAATAGCAAGTGGTGAAGATGTGGAGAAATTGCAACCCTCATACACTGTTGATAGGATTATAAAATGGTGCATCCACTTTGGGAAACAGTTTGGCGATTCCTCAAAAAGTTAAACCTAAAGTCACCATATGACCCAGCAGTCCCACTTCTAGGTGTATACCCAAGGGGAAATGAAAAAACTTTCATCTACACAAAACTTACACACTAGTGCTTATAGCAGCATTATACATAATAGCTCAAATGTCCATCAGCAGATGAATGGATAAACAAATTGTGGCATAGCCATACAATGGAGTATCATTTGGCCGTAGAGAGGAATGTAGTACCAGTATATGCGTTAACAGGGATTCACCTTGAAAACATTATGCAAAGTGAAAGATGCTAGTCACAAGACCACCCATTATATGATTCCATTCATGTGAAATGTCCAGAATAGGAAAATTATACATAAGGACAGAAAATAGATTAGTGGTTGCCTAGGTTTGGGTGTGAGGGGCTGATAACTAAGGGGTAATGAAAATGTTCTAAAATTGACTGTCGTCATGATTGCATATATCTGAATATACTACAAACCACTGAATTGTGTACTTTAAATTGGTGAGTTGTGTGGGAGTTGAACTATTTCTCAAAGCTTTAAAAAAAATAGTCCAGCAGGAAATGGCCACCAGGGGCACTTGTGCCTAAGAAGGCAATGGTGACTGAAAAATACTGTATGGATTTAGCATTGTGGCAGTTACTGCTGAAGCTGGACCAGGTTGAGGAAGGAGTGAGAAGTGAGGACGGCTTGATTTTTGAGAAGTTTGGCTGTGAAAGGCAGAAGAGGGCAGTATCTAGAGAAACATCGGGGGGGAATTATTTTTAAGATGAAAGACACCAAAGAAGTTGTAAACACAGATAGGAAAGATCCCTTGAAGAGGGAGATATTGAAGACATAAATGAGGAGGGTCTGTGGCCTGAAGGACTGGCCTGACCTGGGAAGAGGGCAACCCCGCTGCTGTAATTGGAGGAGAAGGGGAGGTACAGAGGTATTCCAATGGGGCTGGGAGGGTGATGGCAGGAGATTGGAGAGGTTTCCCCTGTGCTGGCTTTAATCTTCTGGGGGAATAAAGAGGGGTGGTGGTAAGCCAGAAATTTGAGGCCAGTGGAAAGGGTGTGAAGTAGTCATTGCAGAGAATGAGAGAGCAACTAACACTAAGCCTTGGTAAGAGTGCCAGTCAGGGCTAACCATCTGGCTGAGATGGCCTCTGGTGAGGAGAGAGTGAGAAACAGTGTGAGCAAAAGCCTGGGGACGGGAGTGCCAAGACCTGTCCTTTCCTACCCCGAGGCTCTAGACTCGGTGAAAGAAGCAGTGACTTCTTTCCATCGAGGAATCCCAGGGATCTTCTAGAACTGCACTGTCCATATAGAAGCTACCAGCTGCATATGGCTATTTATTTATTTATTGACGTATAGCCAGTTTACAATATTGTGTTAATTTCTGGTGTACAGCATAGTGATCCAGTTACATATATACCTTTTCATATTCTTTTTCATTATAGGCTATTACATTTATTGAATATAGTTCTCTATACAGTAGGACCTTGTTGTTTATCTACTTTACATATAGTAGTTAGTATCTGCAAATTCCAAACTCCTGATTTACCCCTCCCCACCCCTTTTTCCGCCTGGTAACCATGTTTGTTTTCGATGTCTGTGAGTCTGTTGCTGTTTTGTAAATAAGTTCATTTGTCTAATATTTTTGATTCCACATGCAAGTGATTCTATATGGTATTTTTCTTTCTCTTTTTGGCTTACTTCACTTGATATGATAAACTCCAGATCCATCCAGTGCATGTGACCATTTAAACTGAAAATTCATACCACTATATATAAAACAGATAAACAACAAGGATTTACTATATACTGTAGGGAACTACATTCAATATCTTGTAATAACCTAAATGGAGAAGAACTGGAAAATATATATATACATATATATGTAGCTGAATCACCTTGCTGACTTGAAACTAACACAATATTGTAAATCAGCTATACTTAAATAAAAAAAATTATTTATAATTCAGTTTTTCAGTTGCACCAGCCACATTTCAAATTCTCAGTAGCCACGTGTGGCTGGTGGCTACCATATTGGAAAGTACAAAATAAACATTTTCATCATTGCAGAAAGTTCTCCTGGATAGCACTGTTCTAGAAAAGTGATTCTTTTCAAACTATTTGGTCTAAGGACCCCTCTACACTCTTAAAAATTGAAGACTCCAAAGAGATTTTTTTCTCCCCAAAGAGCTTTGGTTCATATGGGTTACACCTATTGACATTTACTGTCATATAAATTAGAACTGAAAGTTTTAGACATTTATTTAATTCATTTAAAATAACAATAAACCTATTACATATTAACAGATTTTATGAAAAATAATTATATATTTTCCAGAACAGAAAAAATAGTAAAAGAATGGCATTGTTCTTCATTTTTGCAAATCTGTAATGTCTAACTTAATAGAAGGCAGCTGGATTCTCATTATCTGCTTCTGTATTCAATCTGTCATGTTATCACATGTCTCTGGAAAATGCCACTATATACTCTTGAGAGAATGAGAGTTAAAAAGGCAAATAATGTCTTAGTGGTATTATGGAAACAGTTTTGACCCTATGGATTCCTTGAAAGGATCTCAGGGTCTCTGAACCACCCTTGGAACCACTGTTTTAGAACGGCCTCTACTTGGAGTGAAGAAACTTGTCCCTGAGGAACTGAGTGATTTGTCTAAAGTCACATAGTAAATAAGTTGTATTGGGACTATCAACCTTCTGCCTTCTGGTCTGAGGCTTTTTCCAGTACCCTTGGCTGGGCTAGGATGGGCCCAGCTGGGCTTTTGGGAGTGTGGCCTAGGCTTCTTGGCTACAGAGCCCCTGGCATGTTGCCCTATAAATAAACCCATTGTGTCTGTGTCAGAGCCCCTTCCCTCTCCCCACCCCCAGCAGCTGCTTTTATTATTGTTGGGTTATGCTGTGGACTGGGAACATGAAGAATCAGGGGAGGAGAGATAAGAGGTGTTGAAATCTGTAGGCCTTTTGGACTTGTAACATTACTGCCCTTCCCTCCTGCGCTGCCTAGAAGGGCAGGGACTGATCTTACTATCAGTTCAAAAGAACCTACACCACGGTCTGGAGGCTCTTGGAGTGCCTCTAAAGAGGAAGTTGGAGGAGGGATGTAGTGGGCCCCTTCCCCATGGACACAGGCCTCTCAGAAGGGCTATTGTGTTGTGGGGCCAGTTGTCAGGAGGAGGGAAGGAAATTCTTGTCTGCCTCTTTCCCTGAGGAGGGAGGAGACCATTTGGAATACTTAGGGCTAAAAGGTGCCTTAGGCAAGATTAAGGTGGCCACTTTCAGGCTAGGAATGCCCTGGCGCCTCAGTCCTTATTTTCTTCTCCACACCCCACCCCGGCCCAGGGCTGATCTTGTCTGGAAAGGAGTGTTTGCTGTGGGTGCAGAAGTTGCTGTTTACAAGTGGACTCTTGGGTGTGACGGAGATTCCAGAAAGCAGCTGGGGGGTGGGGGGAGCAGAGGGAGAAACGGTTGGTGTTACGGATGATTCTGTTATTAAAGTGAGCTCGGTCTTTGCCTTCCCACAGCTGCCCACCCCTCCCCCATCTCCTGGCCCCTAGCTTTACTCCCTAGAGGACTCTGGGGGGAACAGCTGGTGAGTGAGGGGCTCCTCAGGGCCCGGAGTCCTTGGCTAAGGGCCAGAGTAAGGGAGCCTGGAGGACAGGCTTGCTGCCATCTCTCTGGCCCTATCCTCCCAGGCCTGGACTCTGAGTTTAGGGTGGGGTCTTGCCTGTGCTCTGGCTGGGGAGGGGGTGGGAGCAGCAGGCTCCACTCCTTTGATCTCGCCGACTGAAAGGCCAGGACAAGCCGATCTCTTCTGGGCCCCTGCATGACTGACTAGGCTGTAGAGATAGTGGTCACCTGGATTCACTAAGTGATTGGGCTGAACCAGCCTCGTCCCTGTCCCCTGTTACCCAGAGACCCCTGAGCAGCTGTTCCCTCTTCCCTGTCTCCTCTGAAGGAGGGCCAGAGAGGCTCTGCTCTGCCTCCCTTCCTCTCCCTCCCGCCCCTCAGCACTGAGGTCACCTCCCTCTGAATCAGGCCTTTGTCAGGGGCGGGGTTGCCCGTTGGCAGTTCTGGCGGGAGAAGCCTCCCGCTTCAAGTTCTGAGCTCCCACCCACTGCAGCTCCATCCCTACTCAGCCTGGCCAGCATCATGTGTTCCAGACCCACATCCAACATCCGGGATATGTTGTGGGACCACCAGAAGAATGTTTGAAACCAGGGCCATCCTGAAAAGCCCAGGCCAGGGGTTTTCCTGGGTCCAGGGTGGGGCTGAACACAGAAGACGTGAGTAGTAGTTGAGGGGCCTGAGGAAAGAGGAGGATGCGCAGCCCCTGGGGAGAGGGGCCTCACTGATACCCAGCAGGGACAGCTGCTGGGGAACACTCGGGTGTTTTTTTTTTCCTCATGAGATTTATGTCTAAAACCCAGACTCTGAAGGGCCAAATTCATAATTGGGCTCAGATTGGGAGCTGGAGGTGGTATTATCTCTCTGGATTTTAATATTCCCTAGAGGAGGGTAAAGATACAGGAAGTTTTTTTCTTCACCATAGAAATCTTGAGCTCAAACTCACCCTACTCACAGTGGCCCTCCTCCCTAGCGCCGAGTTTAAATGCAGGCCTCTTCCAAGTGACTCAACAATCCGGGCTGACGGCTTCCTGCCCCCTGCCTGTGGCCCTGCAAACAGAGAGGGCCGGTCATCCTGAGTTGGCCAGACCACTCACTTCAGCTGAGGGCAGAAAACTTCTCCCCAAAATGGAGCTGAGTCACAGCCTCCCTTCAGCCAGCACTCCTGGAACCTCTCCTGGGCCCGCTCGTGATACACAGCCTGACCCACATGACAGAGCTGTTGCTCTTGGGCGGCTTGTCACTTGGAGGGTCACCTTCAGGTCACAGTGGGGCTCAGGCTTTCCCTGTCCTGTGATCCTCAGGGGCTCAGATCAGGAGGGTGGCAGCAGTTGGCTTTTGGGGGTGTATTGGGTCCCTGCCCTCCTCAACATGCACAAAACCACACATATATCCTGCACAGCCAGCCCCTGCAATCTGGGCCTCAAGCCTACCCTGGATACTTTTTTTTTTTAATTTCTATTTTTTTAGGAAAAGATATTCTCCTGAACCACCTTCACCCTTAGTTTAGTTTTTGTTGTTGTATAATGAACACAAAGATTTGGGGTTTCTCCTGCTTTAATCCTTCCCTTTTTTGGCTCCCGGACGCTGCCCTATTCATCCCAGTCCCTTCCTTCACCCTCCCAGTGTTTTTTCTCACACTCCCCAAGATGCCCCCCTACCCCGCCCTTCTAGTCCTGGAGGTGTCCACCTGGAAATAACGCTGGTGATCTGTGGGCGCAGGCCTTGCCTACAGCAGTGGGAGCCTCCGCCTAGCAAGAGGATGGTAGCCCCGAGATGAGCGTTGTGGGGTGGGCTGGAACTGGTCCAGTGGTGAGGTAACTCGAGGCCTTTCTTGGTTTTAACCCCTATTTGTGTTTGTGGGAGGGAGTATTTTTCTTGAATTTTTTTTTGTTTTTTTTCTAGGCCTGTGCATTTCTAAATATACCGAGCAAGATAATGTTATGAGCAAATGAAGTTATACTTGATACATTTTTATGATGTTAAAATAACAAAGGACTTTGGATTGTGGTCAAGTGTTAAAAATAAATATTACACAGTTTTCCCTTTTTACCAAGTTTTTCAGAAGCCCCCTTCCCACTGTTGTGCACACATCTCCCCACTCCCCAGAAGAAGCATTCTCTCCTTCATTGTTACCCTTTCTCTTTCTGGGGTATCTGGCAGAGAAGAATGAAGGCTGGCAGGGAGGGGATTGGAGAGGAGGTGGCCCCCGAGGGGCAGGCGGTGGGACAGCACCTCAGATCATCAGGAGCCCCTCCTGTTAGGACCCCAGGGTGAGAGGCTTGGGACTCAGGGTCAGCTTGCAGGTGAACAGTTGGAGTAGCAGCAGGCTCTGAAATGTGAAAAACCTCCACTTATTGAGTCCCTGCAAGACACTCTACATGCATTATTTCACTTCATCCTCCAACAACCCTTTGGGCTAAGTATTCTTATCCTCGTTAAACAGGTGAGGAAACGAATTTTGCATAGTCAGATTCTAATCCAGATCTATCCAACCGCAAAGCTCCAGGAGCACTGGGACTAACTGTACAGAGATGCAGTACAATATGTGTGTAGAGAGGCCACACAGGAAGGGGTCATCCAGGCCTGTCCAGCATGCTTTGTGAACCAGCCATATGATTTGGGCAGCATCCTATGCCTCTGGAGCCTGCTTCCTCACCCAGGCTGGCACTCCCCTTAAAAGGTCGATAGGAGAGTCAGATGCACTCAATGGTACATGGAAAGTGCCAGCACACAGCACGCACTCTGGGTGTGTGGGTGTAGCTTCCTGTGCCTCGCTTTCTTCATCTCAAATATAGGTGTTGATAGTAGCATTTAATTCCCTTTGTGGCAGTGAGGATTAAAGATGACACTGTGTATTGTGGAAGGACTGAGTTGCTTTTCATTCCTATCTGGCTGAGAGCTGAGGAGGACCCTTGCTCTGGCTCTTTCCTCTGCCTGGAATGCTTTTCCCACTTCAGGATTCCATCCAGCCTTCATTCAGGTCCATACCTTGCTATCACCTCTCAGTGCCTTCTCTGGGCCTGATGTATGTTCATTGGTTTATCTTATACTACCTGCCTCCCCCAGTAGAATGAAAGCTTCATCATTTTGGCTTGTTCATCCCTGGGGCCCAGGATGCCATGCAGCAGGAGCCCAGTAAATGCTGGTGGAATGCGCAGCTGACATTGTCTCTCTCTCTCTCTCTGTCTCCACAGGCAAGGTGACCATTCTGGCTGCTAGAGTGCGTGTGCCAGCCTGGGTGAGGAAGCAGAGACAGGTGAGGGGCTTTGGAGCCCATGTGTGCTGGTGGTGGGGGCTGGAGGAGGAGGGCTGGAGGTGGGAGAGGCAGCCCCTCTGCCCCACTGAGGGGAGAACGTTCAGGTGCCTGGTTCATGAGCTGCCGAGGGCTCCTCGCTTCCTTGATCCGAAATTGCTAACTAACTAAGCCCCTTTTGTGGGAGCTTCACTGAGTCAGGGAGGCAAGTAGTTGGTAGACTGGGGGCCTCCACCCTTTCACATTAGGAAGGGCTTCCCATCTATTGGAAATTTGTACAATGTGTGTGCAGAGGAAGGAAATGAGTACTTCTCTCTAGCTGAGAAATTGAAACTTAAATGGAAGATGAAGACTAGTCAGATAAGCCAGGAACTGTGGCAACAGTTTGAGGTGAGGGGGATCACATAACACGATCCACGTCAGAACCTTGGCTCTGTTGTGTTCAGTGACAAACTAGTCTGTTCAGTCATCTGTCTCTGACACTCCAGGTATCACACCAAGAAGTGTGAGTCTAGACAGTGAAATAAAGACAATATCCTGCCCTCACAGTTTGATAGTCTGGGGGGACAGTTACAGAACCAGGCAGGAGTGGTTCCTGATCCAGCCTTAGAGCCAGGGCCCTGAAGAATGAATAGGAAGGAGCTGGCCAGGTGGAAGCGGGGTGGGTATCAAGACACCCTGCAGAGGGCCCGGCGTGCACAAAGAGGCTTGTCCCCTGGGGCCTCGTGGAAGATGGGATCCTTGGAGGCATGCAGGCCGCCTCCTACTCTCTGCAGGAGGATACAGGGTGCCAATTTGAGGTCAACCTCAGTGGAGAATTCAGGTTTCTTGGCTTCTGGCCAGTTCTGTGTGACCCATGATAGGGTGAGGGCAATTATAGGGGTTTTTAAAACAATGGTCTCTGTTCTTGAGATGGGAAGAGTCTCTGTGTGTCTGTCCCTTGAGCAGGAGTCTTAGCCTGACCCTGAGTTGTTACAGTGTCTTTGGCACATCGGTCACACTGCTGCAAACTCTGAGAACACTGACAAGTTTCATCTCTGTCCTCGCTCACCTCCTTGTGCCCTGGAGTAGCCTGCCAGGGCTTCTCTCACTTGTCCCCAGGGCCTGATGTCGGAGGCCATGGACCAGCCTGCTGGGAGTCCTGGAAACGTGAAGCCAGGAGAGGGTGGTGATGGCAGCATGGAGCCGGGTACCTGCCAAGAGCTCCTGCACCGGCTGCGGGAGCTGGAGGTGGGGCACAGGCCAGGACAGGGGCAACAGTGCTGGCCAGAGCTCTGGGGGGCTTGGTATGGGTTCTGGGTGTGGGTGGACCCTCCTCTTAGCCCGCTTTGCCAAGCTGGAGCAGAGCTGAATGTTTCTTTAGCAGAGCCCCTCTGAGAAGCCGTTTCCTTGCTCTTAGCGATCCAGCCCGAGTGCCAGCTCAGGACAAGAGGCATGCACAAGGGTGGGGCTGTCCTAACCCCCAAAGTGTCTTTCTTCTTTACCCTGTTTCTCCCCTGCTTTCATGCCCATGCACCTCTAGGCAAGGTATGGGTCACAGAGGCCACAGGAAGAAGACTCAGGAGTTGAGCGACGAGGATATGGATCCCTTTACCACACTCTTAAGACACTGCCCCCTCTCCCTCCAGCCTCCTCTGCCTTCTTCCCAGGGAAATAAGGGTTACTTTCAGCACCTCCCACATTAGGTCCTCCTGGCCATCCTCTCCAACCTCATTGACTGAAGCTGGGGTAACAAAAAAACAGCCATCTCAGCTCTGCCTTCTTGATGCCCTTGGTCTATCTTTGCAGGCCTCTCCCTGGCAGAAACAGACCAGAGCCAAGAGCTGGGACAGGGATGTAGCTAGTAGACTCCTTGCCTCCCCTTTCCCAAGAGGAGTTTGCACTGGGGAAGGATGATCCCTTAGCTTCCTATTTGCCCTCCCCATCCCTTCTGCAGGCAGAGAACTCGGCACTTGCCCAGGCCAACGAAAACCAGCGGGAGACGTACGAGCGCTGTCTGGATGAGGTCTGTGGGACTGAAGTTTGGGTTGCAGGGAGGATTGCTTGTCTGCTCCAGGCAGAGGCTGGGTTGGCTGACAGCGCTTCCTCAGCTCTGCATCGGGGCTTTCTGTCCCCAGGTGGCCAATCACGTGGTACAGGCGCTGCTGAACCAAAAGGTAAAAGTCCACAGGAGACATTCTCACCCGTGGGCCCAGACACCCTGGGAGGAGGCCCTGGGTACAGTAGGGGAAGACCTTCCTGGGACCCCCTGAGCCTGCTCAGCCAGGGCATAGAGGAGGGAGCTGGTGGAAATGGCTTCTTGGTCCTCCCAACTAAGTCCCCTTTCTCTGTTTTGGGCAGTCCATACTGTTCTACCTGGAGCCAGGGGTGAGCTAGGTCAGGCCAGGTCTCTGAACTATGATAAATTTGATTTGGACTTGAATCCTTCCATTTTCCTGGCCCCAGCTAGTTTCTCCAGGTTGTTATGGCCCTGATAGTAATGTTGCAAAAACTATGGGTAACTTTTTGACACACGGGCCACTCTGACCCCCAGGTCTTCCTCTGCCTTTAATGGGCCCTTCTTTGACTTGTGGTTTCCAAGAGGCAGGGGCTTGGCTCCAGGGATGGGAAAGTTGTCAAAGAGAATGGAATTACCTCCGACCATGGGTGGTAGACTTTAGAAAATTTACCCTGCAAGATGTGATAGCCATAAATGTGGGCAAGCTCAGCTCCCTCATAGAAGAAGGTTGCAAGAAAAGGGCATGCCCAGCAGGAGTGCCCGCTGCTCTGATGAAAGCGACTGTGCTCATGTACTCTCCCTCTCCCCACCATCCCCTCCTTCCGCTGCCTTCTGGGCGGGCCGCAGGACCTGCGAGAGGAGTGCATCAAGCTGAAGAAGAGGGTGTTTGACCTGGAACGGCAGAACCAGATGCTGAGCGCCCTATTTCAGCAGAAACTCCAGCTCACGGCAGGCTCCCTCCCTCAGGTGGGCACAAGTGATTCTCCGTCCTTCCTCATATCTCAGCTTCCTGCCTCCTACTAGCCCCATCATCATTATCATCCTCTTTCCTCCCAGAACCCTACAGAAGCAGGCCATCAGCCATTCCCCTCCATGCTGGGGGCTGTGGCCATCCAGGGCAGTCCCACTTAGCCTGATAGATCTGAGCCTTAGATGGGGGAAAACTTCCTGAGTCTCCTTAAGCTTTGCTGTCCCCCACCTCCCAGGTGCTCCCCGCCCAGCTGGATGGTATCCTTTTTTGTTGACAGAGAAGGTCCTTGCTTGCTCCGCCCTGTGTGGGGAGATGGGTGGAGGCTCAAAATGCAGTTATTTCAATCTCCCAAGGGGCCCCTTTGGCCACTGCCTTGCCTCTTCTTGGCCAGGGGCAGGGGTGGGGCGGGTGTAAGGCACCCAGTGCTTGGTGTCACAGAGAGGTCAGGAAAGGCACTTTACCCAGATGACTGTGTCACGCCTAGTTGCATATGTCCACCACTGACAACAGCATGGCTACAGATGCCGGTCCTTGCTTCTAGCCCTGACACCTGCCTGACTCAGGAGAAGCAGGAGGCTATTGGGAGGGAATCCTGGGCTCAGTTAAGATGTCCTTTGGGGTCCACTCTGTCAGGAAGCCCCAAGGGTAGGGTGACACCTGGGGGGATCAGGAGCAGCTCTAGGTTCCCAAGGTGAACAGTGGGTTCTGAGGTCAGCCAGCACACCCCCAACCCCACCCCCATCTTGACGAGAAACACCTTTATGTGTGTGCATCTGAATTTGTGTGTCTGGAATGCAAACCAGGCAGCTCTTGGCCCCCAGACCCTGAGTAGGAAGCCCTCAGCTCCCTGGGAAGCCTGACCCCTGGCAGAGGAACGCTCTCACCACCATGGCCTTTTTACAGCCCCTGTCTCACTAGGCTGGTGCAGACCTGGGTGGATCAGCGGCCATGACTCGGCGGCTGCCCCTGCCCTGGGTCTGTCCCTGCCATAGGGTTTACCCAGGAATCCCCGGAGGCCTAACCACGCTGGCCAGGCTTGCCCCATCCATACCCTTCTCAGTGACTGATGATAACAAAGGTGTAGATCATCCATAAATCACTTCTTTTTTACTTAAATGAATTCTGGGACTTGAATTGGGATTTTTAAATGAATTTGGGGTTTTGGGGCAATAGATTTATCTTCCCCAGAAGTAACATGACATAATGGAAAGAGCACGAAACTTGGCCTCAGATAAACTTGGGTTGGGTCCCTTACTTAGCTAATTCTTAGCTGTGTGACCTTGGGTAAATTATTTAACCATACAAACCACAGTTTTTCTCCTTATAAATGGGGATAAAAATACCTATAGTGCAGGTTGTTGTGAGGAATATCTAGTGCTTGGTTCACAGTCAGTAATTGGCAGCTAGTTATCATTATTAATCTTATTCCCAAGTTGTGCTTTGCTGGGATGGAAGCTCCATTGAAGCAAATGCTCATGAAGCTATTGTTGTGAGCAGTGCCTTTGCCAACACGTATGACATCAGACAGGGCTGTGGCCCATGCAGAACGAACGTAACCCCTGAGAGCTGGGCAGTAAGGCAGGGCACAGAGCGGGACAGTGCTGTCCAAGAGCCCAGAGGGGAGAGAGGCCGTCAGAGATGGGCTGGGGAGCAGTCCCTTGAAGAGGTGACGTCGGTCCTGGGCCCTAAAGGATGGGAGACTTAAAAAGAGTAGAGTAGGGATCAGGGAGAAGGGATTCCCTCTGGAAGGAATAGATCAGGGAATCCCAGGGAGCAAAGAGCTGTTCAGCTGGACTTGAGCAAAGGATATGTGAAGAGCAGTGAGCGAGGCAGAGCTGGGAATGGTGTCAAGGAAGAACCGTCCAGGATGCCGGCAGAGCAGTTCAGACTTCTCTCCAGAGGCCTTGGGCAGGCAGAGGCTTTGAGTGCAAAGATGCTTTAGATGAAAAAGAAAAAGATGCTTTAGGCTGCCTGCTGCACAGGAGATTGAAAAGCCACCCAGCCAGGTCAGGGAGACTGAAATGCTGAGCAGTGTCCAGGCCAGGGGTGTGAGGCTCTTTGGCTGAAAGAGCTGCTGCGGATGCACAGACCAGAGAGACGCCCCAGAGACAGGATTTAACAGCTGTGGAGAATGAGAGACATGGGAGAGTTAAAGCAGACTTGTCTCTAGTCAGGATGCCTAGGAGAAGGAAATGACACTCTCAGGGACTAAGAGAGAGGTGACCCATGGTTAAATACTACTTTTATGATTCTCAGAATAGAGGTTTCACATGCGACCAGTCAGGGGAGACAGAAGTGGTAACTCACGCCATCTTTTTTCTGCCTGTTCTGTTAGTCTCAGCCATCTTTGTGGGTGCTGGGTCACAGGTGGTCAGCACAGGAAGAGGCCTCAAGGCTCACCTTCTCTGTAATCAGGGAGGAGGCCCCACAGAAAAGTGGAGGGTCCTGGAGGCGTAGTGGACTCCCAGGTTAGATCTGCCCTGCCCCACCTCCCTGCCTCCTGGGCTTGCGTGCGCTTCTTCAGTGCCATGGTCTCCCAAGGCTCTTATGATCAAGTGGTGGGACAGTGGTGAAAGCCACACCTTGGGCCAGGAGACATCACTGAAGGAGCAGACTTGGAAGAACATTTCCCAACCCCTGGATGGGAAAGCATAGCTTCGTGAGTGAGTAGGGACCTGGGACAGACAGGACCTTTGCTAACCTCACCTCTCCCCTGCAGATCCCACTCACCCCACTCCAGCCACCATCAGAGCCACCAGCCTCCCCCTCCCTGAGCTCCGCCGAGGGACCGGCCACTTTGCTGCCATTGGGGCGCTGTGCTGGGCAGAGAGAGGTAGGAGGGCTGGGTACGGTGGTCTGTGGCTTCACTCGCTCCAGGCTCGTTAGTTTGTGCTTCACGGCTGTTTCCTCATGAGTCCCAGGGGAAAGGTTGCTTCTGGATGCAGATTCTTGTCCAGACTGGGTGTGAGCCCTCAGCTAGCTGTCAGCCTCATACCAAGAAAAATAGATCCCACCCCAAGTCACTGGCCTCACAACCAAAGGCATTAGTACTGCAGTAAGACTCATAATTAACACATCCTGAGCTCTTACTCTGTCTGGGCCAGGCACTGTGCTGAACACCTGGATCTCATTTATCTTTTTTTTTTTTTTTTGTAATTTTTGGCATAAATTTAATAATCATACACATATTTATTTATCCAGACCCAGAACTATGATTATTTATTCATTCTTTTGCATATCTGGTTTCATTTACCTTATTTTATGAGATTAAATGTAATAACCATTCTGTTGTGCAGATGATACAATTAAGCTTAGAGAGTAAATAACTTGCTGAAAGTCACATGACTAGTTAAGCAGTGTACCTGGGACTTGAACCTACACAGTCTGGCTCCAGATCCCATGTAGTTAACCACAATACCAGACTGGACTGGGCCTAAGAAGGGGCTGGGCAAAAGCAGGAAAGAGCATGAGGTGGAGTCATTCCCAGTTTGCTTCTCCATGGGGATCAGCTCCACAGGACAGCTGTCTGACCTGAGAAGGCCTGGGCTTGCCTTCAGTGACTGACTTAGGACTTGGCCACATCACATCTCCTTTTTAAGTCTCTGTATTCTTTTTGGAGCCTGAAAAATGAACAGGCCTCCCTCTCCTGGGACAAACATAGATCTCAGGATTGTAGGTGGTCAGCCCTGCTGATCCAAACAGGGGTGGGAAGTGGCACTGGGATAACCAGGAAGGGAGGTAGGTGCCCACCTAACCCCCAGTGCACCAGGAGGAAGAGTTGGGGTAACCAGGGCTCAGAGACTCTTGAGGGAACTGAGCTGGACTATCCCAGAAGCTATCAATTCCTTCTGGGGACACCGACAAACCAGGCCAGCTGTGTGCCTGACATACTCAGTTATGCCCAGCTCAGGTCCCAGGACTGCACATGGTCTCCTCCTCGTGCCATTTCTCCCCCAGGTGTGTTGGGAGCAGCAGCTACGGCCAGGAGGCCCAGGACCCCCGGCTGCCCCACCCCCAGCACTGGATGCCCTATCCCCATTCCTTCGAAAGAAAGCCCAGATCCTGGAGGTGCTGAGAGCCCTGGAGGAGACTGACCCTTTGCTTCTCTGCTCACCTGCTACCCCCTGGCAGCCTCCAAGCGAGGGTCCTGGCTTCCCAGAACCCATCAACGGCGAGCTGTGTGGCCCACCGCAGCCTGAACCCTCTCCCTGGGCCCCCTACCTGCTCCTAGGTCCTGGTAGCCTGGGAGGCCTGCTGCACTGGGAGCGTCTCTTAGGGGGCCCAGGAGAGGAAGAGGGTGTTGGACAGCCCTGGGGCCCTAGTCAGGGCTCCCCACAGGCCCAGGGCACCAGTTCTGGGCCACCCTGTGCCCCAGGCAGCAGCTCCTCCTCCTCTTCTGATGAGGCAGGTGACCCCAATGAGGCACCCAGCCCCGACACCCTGCTCGGGGCCCTGGCCTGCAAACAGTTGAACCTAGGCCAGCTCCTCGAGGACACAGAGTCTTACCTACAGGCCTTTTTGGCTGGGGCTGCTTGCCCACTCAACGGGGACCACCCAGGTCCCAGGCAGCCAACTTCCCCAGACCAGGGGCCCCCCCAGCTGTCCAAGTCCAAAGGCCTCCCCAAGTCAACCTGGGGTGGGGGTACCCCAGAGGCCCACAGGCCGGGCTTTGGTGCTACCTCAGAGGGCCAGGGGCCCCTCCCCTTCCTCAGTGTATTCATGGGTGCAGGGGACACCCCCCTGGGCTCGCGGCCTGGCCATGCCCACTCCTCATCTCAGGTGAAAAGCAAGCTCCAAATTGGCCCCCCTTCTCCTGGAGAAGCCCAGGGACCCCTTCTGCCCTCTCCAGCCAGAGGTCTCAAATTTCTAAAGCTGCCTCCAGCCTCAGAGAAGGTCCCTAGCCCAGGAGGCCCCCAGCTCAGCCCCCAACTCCCTCGGAATTCCCGAATCCCCTGTCGGAACAGTGGCTCAGATGGCAGCCCCTCCCCGCTGCTGGCCCGCAGGGGTCTGAGTGGAGGAGAGCTGTCCCCGGAGGGGGCGCAGGGTCTGCCCACCAGCCCTTCACCTTGCTCCACAACCCCAGACACTGCGCAGCTCAGACCTCCCCAGCCAGCTTTGTCCACTACACTTTCCCCAGGACCAGTGGTATCTCCTTGCTATGAGAACATTTTGGACCTTTCTCGGAGCACCTTTAGGGGGCCTTCCCCAGAGCCACCTCCATCCCCACTGCAGGTGCCCACCTATCCACAACTAACTCTGGAGGTGCCACGGGCCCCTGAGATCCTCAGAAGCCCTGGAGTCCCATCCAACCCTTGCCTCCCAGAATCCTGTCCCTATGAGAGTGGTCAGGAGAAGAGTTTGGACAAGGTAGGCTCAGAGTCTCCCCATCCTGGCCGCAGGACCCCAGGCAGCTCCTCCAAGAAGCCTGGCCAGGGGGTGGGGCGGCGACCTGGGGATCCTGGCTATACACCTCTGCGGGACAGACTGGCAGCCCTGGGAAAACTGAAGACTGGCCCTGAGGGGCCCCAGGGCCCAGAGAAGAATGGGGTACCAGCCAGGCCTGGCACCGAGAAGGCCCGAGGAGCAGGGAGGTCAGGGGAGAGCACTGGAGACATGGCACCCCTGACCTCCAGGCCCCCTGAGCAGCCAGAAGCCAAGGGGGGCCTACGGGGGGCAGTAGCCTTAGGTACAAGCAGCCTGAAGCAACAGGAATCAGGGCTCCTGGGGGACCCTGGGACCCGAGTCTACTCTTCTCACTCCATGGGGGCCCGGGTAGACCTGGAGCCTGTTTCACCAAGGAGCTGCCTCACCAAAGTGGAGCTGGCCAAGAGCCGGCTGGCAGGGGCCCTGTGCCCCCAAGTACCCCGCACCCCTGCCAAAGTGCCAACCTCAGCCCCCAGTCTCGGCAAGCCCAATAAGAGCCCCCACGGCAGCCCGACAAAGCTGCCTTCTAAGTCACCCACCAAGGTGGCACCCCGACCTGTGGCCCCACCAGCCACCAAGGAGCCCCCCAAGCCTGACAAAGGGAAGGGCCCACCTTGGGCAGACTGTGGTGGCACCATGGCCCAGCCCACACCCCCAGCACCTGGCCCTGTTGACCCAAGCCCAGGCCCCGAGGGGCAGGCCCCACACTCAGCCATTGAGGAGAAGGTGATGAAGGGCATCGAGGAAAATGTGCTGCGGCTCCAGGGCCAAGAGCGGGCACCTGGCACTGAGGCCAAGCACCGCAACACCAGCAGCATTGCCAGCTGGTTCGGCCTTAAGAAGAGCAAGTTGCCAGCGCTGAACCGCCGCACGGAGGCCACCAAGGGCAAGGAAGGGGCCAGTGGAGGCTCCCCACTCCGGAAGGAGGTCAAGATGGAAGCCCGGAAGCTGGAGGCTGAGAGCCTCAACATCTCCAAGCTGATGGCTAAAGCGGAAGACCTGCGCCGGGCGCTGGAGGAGGAGAAGGCCTACCTGAGCAGCAGAGCCCGGCCACGACCTGGGGGACCAGTGCCAGGGCCCAGTGCAGGCCTGGGGCAGGTGCAGGGCCAGTTAGCCGGCATGTACCAGGGTGCCGACACCTTCATGCAGCAGCTGCTCAATAGGTGAGAGCCTGCGACCAGTTGGCAAGTAGACAGTGGCTGGGGCCACTTTTCCCTCCATGGGAACACCTGGGGCTAGAGCTGGGGCTGGGACTGCCTTTCCTGGAAGCTGGGGCTTCCCAGACGCCAAAGAGGGTCGGTGGTCAAATGGCCCCAAAGCATCTGGGGATTAATGGCCTGCCCCAGAAGAGAGATCCAGGGCTTGAACCAGAATCCGGGGGTTTGTGTCCCAGTGCCCTTCCTCCCTGCTGTCTGACATTAGACTTGCTGAGACCCAGTTTCTCATTTGAGAAGAGTTAACAGTCTACATTTTCAGAGATTGTCTCCAGTGTCAGATGAGGCAGCCTGCCTAAGTGCCAGTGTACAGTAGTTAAGGGAATGCTAGTACTTAACCATGTTAGAAGATGAAGGTCTTCCCTCTCCAAGGTTTTCTGCCTTATAGGACAAGGAGAGGACCCTGCCCATCTTGCCCTTTGGCACCTGCCATAGACTCAGCAAAGGGAGCTGTGGTTGAGAGAAGAGGCTACCCCAACTTAGGGTCACTCTGTCTGGGTCAGGTAAGGCAGAATGTCCACAAGAATCAGGCCCCAGGTAGTGTGTGGTTTTGACAAGTGCACTCAAATACAGCTGGGGCAGGCAGGCTGTGTCACATGTGGACCAGGATGTGACCGTGTCTGCTCTCTACCAGCAAACATTGTCAAGAGGTCTCTAAGCTTGACCCTAGGTAGCTTCAGGAGAGTTCTCCCATCTCCCCTGCCCCAGCTGGTCCTCTGGGGTTTTCCCTGGGGTCTCTGCCTGTTCCAGTGTCAGGAGAGGTTGATAGGGGCAGCTACCAGAAATATGTCCCCTTACCTAGGGGCAGGGGGCACCTCACTAGGCCCAGCACCATTGGAGGGAGCAAGGCCAGAATGCCTGGGTGCACCCGGGCCTCCCTCACCTCCATCTGCCCTGCTGCCCCTAGGGTGGATGGCAAGGAGCTGCCCCCCAAGAGCTGGCGGGAGCCCAAACCTGAGTATGGTGATTTCCAGCCAGCATCCTCTGACCCCAAGAACCCTTGGCCAGCCTGTGGGCCCCGAAATGGCCTGGTGGGCCCTCTTCAAGGCTGCGGAAAACCTCCTGGGAAGGTAAGTCCTGGGACAGGGGCTGAGTGGAGGGCCTGGCTTTGTGGCCCTGCCAGGTCTCCTGCTCCCTGGAGGGCTCCCCTTCCCTGAGGCTTGGAAGCTTCTGGATGCATGTCTGGTCTTCAAGGAGCGTGGGGAGGGGACAAGGCCTCCTGAGGGCTACAGGTTGCCAGGACTCTCAGACCCATTCTCCAGGGGTCCTAATGGAGGGGACTAGGGTGGAGGGAAAATGGGCTCTGAAATCTCCTGTACCCCGTACAGCCAAGCTGCGAGCCAGGGAGGCGGGAAGAGATGCCCTCAGAAGACAGTCTGGCAGAACCAGTGCCCACCTCACACTTCACAGGTCAGCAGGGTCAAGAGCCAAGACTAGGGGGAGGGGATAGCTCAAGTGGTAGAGTGCATGCCTGGCATGCACAAGGTCCTGGGTTCAATCCCCAGTACCTCCTTCCAAAAAAAAAAATAAATAAATGAATAACCCTAATTACCTCCCTCCCCCCACAAAAAAAAAAAAAAAAAGAGCCAAGACTAGGACCTGCCCCCACCCCCTGCTCACTTTATTCCTGTCACTGCAGCAGGTGCCAGGCCCTGAGTGCCATCTTGGTGCCAAGCACCAGTGGGCCCTGGGGCTGCACAGGAATAAATCACTCCCTGCAGAAGGTAACTGCCCTGCTCCTCCAGAATGGGGCAGGGCAGGCAGGGACCACTGAGCCTGTGGAGCCAGGAGAGGCCCTAACCAGGGGTGGAGCCTGGGCGGGGGCAGGAAGCTAGAAGAAGGCAGAGGGGCTGAGCTGCCTGCAGCCTCACATCCCTGACTTACCCTCTTCTCCCCAGCCTGTGGCTCTTTGACTCGAACCCTGGACAGTGGCATTGGGACGTTCCCACCCCCAGACCATGGCAGCACTGGGACCCCCAGCAAGAATCTTCCCAAAACCAAGCCACCACGGCTGGAGCCCTCACCCGGGGTGCCCCCAGCTCGGCCCCCACCCCTTACCAAAGTCCCTCGCCGTGCCCACACACTGGAGCGTGAGGTGCCTGGCATAGAGGAGCTGCTGGTGAGCGGGCGGCACCCCAGCATGCCGGCCTTCCCTGCCCTGCTCACCGCTGCTCCGGGCCACCGGGGCCATCAGACCTGTCCTGACGGTGAGTGTCTGGGCAGGTGGGTGGGCCTCTCTGGGAGCTCCACCTACCACCCACCTTCCCTTTGTCCTGGACAGATCCCTGTGAAGACCCGGCACCTCCCCCTCCTGTTCAGCTGGCCAAGAACTGGACCTTCCCCAACGCAAGGGCAGCCAGCGGCTCCTCTGACCCTTTTCTATGCCCACCCCGACATTTGGAGGGGTTGCCCAGGACCCCCATGGTGAGCATGGCCGAAGGGGACAGGGAACAGCACTGGAGGGCAGAAGGGAATGACATGGGGTGAGGTACAGCCCTGTTCCGGAGTAGGAGCGCCTGGATGACCCTCTGGTCAGCACACCCCCATGCCTTCTCACACCCCTCTTGGGGAAAGGGTTTCTCTCCCTTCCAGGACCTGGTAGGACTGTGCTCAGTTGTGCCTCCAGCACAGCTGCAGCGCCCCCATCAGGCGGACGGCGCCTCTCAGGCCGGCTGAGAGGAGAGAGGAGCTTCCTCCCCAGCCTCCCCTCCTTTCCTAGGCTCTGCCCATGGACCGAAAGCGGAGCCTGGAGCCCAGCCGCCCAGCTGCTGCACCCCAGGGCCCAGCATTTGGGGGTAGCCGCACCCCCAGCACGTCGGACATGGGCGAAGAAGGGAGAGTGGCCAGCGGGGGCCCCACGGGGCTGGAGACCTCAGAGTCTCTCAGCGACTCGCTCTACGATTCGCTGTCCTCCTGCGGGAGTCAGGGCTGAGTGGCTGCACGGGGACATGGGACCTCTCTGGAGTTGGCAACCACAGAATGGACCGACTCTCCTCGCACCCGCCCCTTTGGGGCCCTGGAGGCTCCTCCCAGAAGGGACCAAGGAGGCAGATGGACAGGAAGGTGAAAGGGGGTCCCCGGCACACCCCACTGCTGTGGAGATGACCGCGCTCAGCTCAGGGAGAGACCCCACCCTTGGTCCCTTCTCTCACCCAGAGTAAGGCTCTTCCTCGGAGAGACTGGGGGTTCAAGGCTGCTGTGTCCCGGCCCCCAGCTCCCACTTCAGGCTGAGCCATCTTGTGGTGCTGGGCTTCCTGCCCACCGGCTGTGCCATCTCCGCCCGTTCTGGCGGCTCCCCTGCCCCGGAGGCCCTGCAGGGCCAGCCCGGAAGCCCCATGCTGGTGGAGTTTAGGGGCAAAGGGTCAAGTTGCCTTCTTTCTCTGTCTGCCCTGGTCCTCCCTGCTGTCTGGATGGTGCTGCCCTCCCCCGCCCCAGTTCTTTGGGGTCCATTTGTCTCTTCTTATTTTTTATTTTTTATTAAAGCGCCTGGCCCAGTCCCCACCCCTCATCCCCGCACTGCGGTTAATTTATCTGTCGTTAAAATTGCGGCTGCTCTGCTTCCAGCCTCTACTTCTGCCGTATCCCTAATAAAATGTGGAGGCCTCTCCCTGCCCCTGATTCGACTTGTTCTGTGGGAGGACTCAGGGATGGGCAGGTGGGTGGAGATTGTGTGGGCACCAGGGTGTGGGACTCTAGGGACCTGGACTCTGCCCCAGGTACCCTTGTGGGACAGCCCCCCACCACCAGGGGCATGGGGCAGCCCCCACCACTAGGGTCGTTGGCTGCCGTCGCCTGAGAAGGTAACTCAGGGTTGGGGAAGTGGGGCGTGTTTAGGCCTAGATGGTGCTTGGGGGTGTGGAGATGCTGCTGCCCCACGGCTTGATCAGGGCAGAAGGCTTGAGCTGCCCCTCGGTGGGGGTGGGGTGGGGTGGCTGTGGACACCCACTCAAACCCTGGACATACCAAATCACGTAGGTTGTGCAAACTCTGAACCTCAGGAGCCAGAGGGTAGACAGAGTTGTGTCTGCAGCCTCTTGTTACTACAAAGGGAGGCACAAACGGGTCTCAAATTTGCCACCTTCTGATCTCTCCTTAGACTTGGGCTTTTCCCAAGTCTTCTTGCCCCTATTTCTACCTCAGATTTCAACCAGAAGTTCCTCTGGCTCTCAGATTCTCACTTTAGGTTGGGGAGGCCAGGAAGATGGCTGTGCAGGAGGATCTAGGCTTCTAGGAGTTATTTCGGGCCCTCCAGGTGACATGAGAAGGCTGTGGGGGTGGTCGTGGCTCTCTAGCCCGTGGAGTTCCTATTGGGCATGGAACTGGGCAGTGACTTGAATGTGACCAGGTGGCACCAGCCCACCTCACACTGGCCAGCCAGGTTGGGCCTGGGAAGGATGCAGGATAACTTGTCCAGAGTGCCCACCTGTCATAGTCTGCACCTGCTACTTCCCCTGGCATGCTGTCTGGGGGCCACCTGGGCATCGTACATGCTTAACACCCCCAGCCTTGTGACCGAGACTCTGGACATTTCGTCGTGGAGGTAGGTGGCTCTGTAACGAATACCTGGTCTGTTGACACCACAGGCTTGCCGAGCCAAAGTCAAGAGTTCCTGGATAAGGAGTAGTGCTGGGCCCATTCACAACTCGGTTATACCACTGGACACCGTCCTGTGCTCTGATCAGCCCAGGGGAGATTGGGGGCAGGGAAGACGTCGGCGCCTCCTTTATCCTAGCTCCTTCCAGCAGTGTCTTTCCAGCCCTGTGAGTGCTCTAGAGAGCATTTAACTCCCTGTTATACATCTACCGTGTTGCCGACCTCCTGATAGCTAACCTGCACCCTAGCCTTGCAGGAGGAAGCAGCATCATTCTCATTTCACAGATGAAGACATCGAGGCTCAGAAACGTTCAGTGGTTTTCCAAGGCTGAGAAGAAATGGAGCCTGGCGGGAGTGATTCTTTTCTGATGTGTAGCTTTGCTTTCCAATGCCAGGATTTTAATTTCCTCTTCCTTTTTGGCCTTGGTTCACTCCTCGTGGACAGAGCTTGAGGACACTAGACTGGGAGTCAGGAGTCTTAGCCATTGAGTTGGGTTTTGTGGGGAAAGTTACATCCCTTCTCCCAGTCTTGGTTTTCCTTATCTATGGAAAATTGGAAAGTGGGGCCAGACCAGCTTTCCCCGTAGCTCTCTGCTCTTCCCACCCCTCCCCCAGTCTGGCTGATCTCCCTCCTGTTTCCCTTAGTTGATTTCATCACTGGAAAAATTAACAAGACTTAGAGAAGGGTCAAGTCAGATGTCTTGATTTTCTTCAGATGTCAAGATCCCATTTTCTTACTTCTGTCTTCTATTTCCAGGTACTTATCTCACTGTCCATTCAGCTTTTATGGGCTTAAGGATGTTCCAAGCTGTAGATCTCTGCCTCTTGCCAAGTGGGCTCAGAGAAGTCTACATCCTTCTCTTAACTTTTCATTTCTTGGTTTCTCAAGCCTTTTCCTGAAACTATTTGAACCTGATGGATTACCTCATTTCCTTGTTAGAACTGAATTGTTTGCCCACAGGATATTTATCCTATTTCTTTTCCGGGAAGGAACTTGGCATGGTGGGTTCGACTCTGGACTCCACCTCTTACAAGCTGAGACCAAGGGTCTATGCGTGTTTCTGTCAGCAGGGTCTCCTCGGTCTGCTGCCAGGCTCTGTCCTGCAGTGTCTGCAAACACATAGTGGCACCTTGGGCCCCGGGACAGCGTGGACTACCTGGGGAAGTATCTCACTGTCAGTCACCAGAGCAGAGTAGCATCAGCCACACCTGGTACCTGGAGCCAGCCTTTCCTGACAGACCGTTCCAAGGTGGGCAGCTCTCATTCCTGAGTCCCCCAGTGTGCTACTAAGGGGTACTGGGCCCAGACAAACCACCCACAGCTCACATAACTGTGTGTGCCCTCCACACAGACTGAATATTCCATCTGAAGTAATTTTGTGGAGGGGGACATAACAGGTGAGTTCAAGACACTCCCAGGAAACCGATTTCTCCTTGCACTTCAAGGAAGGGTTTGGCTGAAAGACTGCTCGATCCTCACTAGGGCAGAATACTTCATATCTCAGTTTGCAACATCTGTTTGCAGGATTAAGGTGACCTCACGGTTTTCTCCATGAACGATGAATGGGTGAATGTTTGCCCTACTATTGTGACTGACCCTGGTCTGCTGCATTTCCCAAAGAAAAGAAGCCAAAACTGCCAGGCCCCGCCTTGACCCCCACAAGTGGCATCAAGGCATCGGCAAGAGACTGAAAAGGTTCTAGGTTCCACCTCACTGGGCACCCTGCCTCCTGCAGGAAATGTCTCAGAATGTTAACTGAGGCTTTCTGTGGGTTGCCAGTGGTTTTTATTTTCTTCTTTACCCTTTTCTAGATTTTTCTACAAATAGTATGTTTTGTTTTCTTTATCAAAAAAAGTTTAAAAAAAGAAACCATTCTCTGCAGCGAACTCCAGATATATACCCCCATTTGATAGTCCTGGGTAAGTTAATTCAAGTATATAATTACTTTTTTTAAGACATGTGAATTTAAAGTAAATATAGGTGAGCATTTCTATGATCTTGAGGTAGGAAAGAACCTTTTAAAACCCTTTTTTGTTTATTATTAAAGACATAGAGATTATAAAAGTGAATATTCATGGTTAAAAAGAATAATTGAAATTGAATAGAATGTTATACAAGGAAGAGGAAGAGTCTTTCAAACTCCAGCTCCCAGTCTCACTCCCCAGACATCACCCAAGTTGACTGGTAATCTTTTAACTCACTTTTTTTTTTTTTTAATTTCCTTTGGTGTGAGAGAATTTGCTTACATGTCATTATGCATTCTTCCAAATCAGTTTTTTTAAGGAATGTGATTTTGTTGTAGTATAGCCAACTCACTTTTTAAATGCACAGACACACTCACAGAGCATGTGTATGTTGACTTTTTATTAGGCAATGGGATTATTCAGTAATTACTGATCTGCTTCTTTTAGCACTTACTAATACATCTTGGAGATCTTTCTGAAGCCCACGAATCTCCATTATCATACACGGTCTTCCATTGTACAGGGGCCATGTTTCTGTGTTTTGCCATGACAAACAATGCTACAGTGAGCGTTGCATGTGTGTCTTTGGCCACTTGTGTATTTCTATAAGATAAATTCCTGTAAGTGGAATTGCTGAGTCATAAAATATGCTTACATTTTTTTATAGATATTAACACATTATACTTCACCAACAATACGTAAGTGGAACTATCTTCCACATCATTGAGTATTATCAAACTTTGTATTTTTAGCCAATTTAGCAGGAGTAAGTGATCATGTAGAATCTTGGAGCCCAAAGTAGGGACTTTGGCTTTTACTCAGAGTGAAATGGGAAGCAATTAGAGAGTGATAAGAATAAACTGTGGAGGGCAAGTATGGAAGGCTTGGAGACCAGTAAGGAAGGCTCTTGGGTAACTTCATTGGGAAATTGAGGCCTGTTCCAGGGCTGAGACACTGTAAACAGCAAGATTTGCTAATGTAATTGATGTGAGGGAAAGAGAAGAGTCAAGGATAACGCCAAGGTTTTTGGAGCAATTGGTAGGGAGAAGTTGCCATTAACTGATACAGAAAAGACTGATAGAGCAGACTAGGGGGAGGGAAGATCAGGAGTTAAGTATTGGACATGTTAAATTTGAGATGTCTTGGCCAACATCCAATGGAAAACATGGAGTAAGCAGTTGGTTATAGAAGTCCAGAGTTCCGAAAAGAAGCCTGGGCTGGAGATAAAAGTTGGTAAGTCATCAGCATATGGCTGTTATTTAAAGCCAGGGGACTAGATGAGATCACCAAGGGAATAAGAAGAGGAACGGTCTGAGTCCTAAGCCCTAGGATGCTCCATCTCTTTAGAGGTCAGAGGAAATGAAGCAGAAATAGCACAGAACACAGAGGGGAAGTACTTTGAAACAATATACATGTTTCACTTTCATCAAACTTTCTATTTATGCATTTATTTATATCAGTATGGACTCATGGTTTCCTATTTTATTCAGTGGTTTGTAATCCATTACAGTCATTATTTACTTTGGTGCTTGAACCGTCCATGATTTGACCAATAGGAGCTCCTTCAAACTGGCTTGGTTTCTGGGTTGTTTTTTGACAAATCCCCATCATTCTTTTTGCATATGTACTTACTTTCTGGCATAACATGTTCAAGATTCACCTTCCCAAACCCGGCCCCAGAGTCAGCCATTTTTCCAAACAGCCCTGATTTCTTTTTGTGGGAAAGTTATCCAGAAACCAAGATCTGGGAGCTGGGGATGCTCATTGTTAAGTGGGAGTTGTTGCTCGGCTCTAAGAGAAGGTTTCTTAAAGATAGAAGAAGTTAAAGCATTTTCTTATACTTCTAGGAATAATAGAATAGAGAAATTTTGATGATGCAGGAGAGAAAAGAGGAACTTGTTGGGCTTTAGTGCACAAGTGGCCTTAAGCAGCATCCACAGTACAGGAAGGAGGAACACACAGAGGCAGGTGGGTGAGTGTATATGGTGGAGTCTACTTATAGAAGAACTTTTCTGATTGCTTCTGTTTTCTCATGAAAATAATCAAGATCATCAGCCAAGAGGAAGGCTGGGAGAAAGAGGTGTTGGAGGTTTGACAAGAGAAAATAGTATGGATAGTCATTTAGGAGCTCAGGAGTTCATGAGTAGGCTAGAGGATGTAACGGGAGTCCCAGGCAGCAGGAAGGGTCCACTTGAGGTGAGGAGGAATTAAAAGTGAGAGTTACTAACATGAATGTGTTGGGGGGTGTTCTCCTGCAATATTAGGTACAGGATAGGCAGCAAGTTGGATTAGCCAGGGCTGCCAGTTTGCCAAATGAGTGCAGCAGAGAGAGAGAGAGGCAAGGCAGTTAAAGGTATATGCAAGGGAGAGATTCTATTAACTGGCTGTGGGCTTTACATTGGTTAAGGAGGGAGAGAGAACAGTCAAGGAGAGAGGCATGAAAGGAAGTAGAATCTGTAGATTGAAGGTCTTGGTGAGATCAAAGGAATTTGGGAGATACAGTACCAGTGGGAATGAGTTGAAAAGATGTTGGGAAAAAATGAAGTGGTGGTCAGAGGGTGGGATGCATGAAACTGAGATTATGGGAGAATGTGAGATGTTATGGGTTGACTTGTGTCCCTCTCCCACTTAAAAAACATTGAAGTCCTAAACCACAGTGCCCTGGAAAATGACTTTACCAAAGTAATCAAGTTAAAAATGAGGTCATTTGGGTGGGCCCTAATCCAGAGTGACTGATGTCTTTATAAAAAGTGGAAAATTGGACACAGGGAGAATTCCATGTGGACGTGATGGCAGAGATCAGGGGTGCATCTACAAGCGAAGGAATGCCGGTGACTGCCACAAACCACCGGCAGTCAGGGGAGAGGCCTGAGGAGCACAGATTCTTCTTCCATAGCCCTCAGAAGGAACCAACTCTGCTGAGCCCTTGACCTGAAATTTCTAGCCTCCAGAACAGTGAGACAATAGATTTCTGTTGTCTAAGCCAATCTGTGATACTTTGTTACGACTGCCCTGGGACACTAACACAAGGCGTTGCAGTTATTGATGTCAACAAGGTCCAGGGAATAACCATGGGAGTGAGAGGCTCAGGTAGGGTGGAGGACAAGGTCATTGGAGAAGAGATCATGAAACTGAGAGGCCAGGAGATTGGGAGGATTATCTATGTAGATCCTGAGACCTCTAAGAATTAGGCCAGAGCTAGCATCAAAGGGAGTGCCAGTGAGGCAGGAGCCAAAACCTCAAGAGGAATTAACCCAGAGATTGATAAGCGAGGGGGGAAGGGAAGCATGGTGGGTGGAACAGTCTGAGTCGCGAGATTCAAAGCTGAAGGACTTTAGGGAAGAATGATCTGAGAGCAGCGCCGGAAGAGTAAGGAGGGCACGTGGGCTGAGGGAGAGGAAGCAGCGCCCACTTGAGAGGAAAGAGGGAGAGCCAGGAGGGCAGAGGGGCTGTGTCCGTGCTGATGACGAGCCATGAGCTCTGGAGGGCCAGGTGGAAGGGTTTCCCGAGACAGGAACAGAGAAGGGAATGTGCGGGGCTGTGAGGGTCAGAGTGTGAGAGACAGAGAGTCATCACATGTCAGTGGGAGCAGTGACAAAATATGGTGGCCACGCTTACCAGTTTACCACAGAGGGACTCTTTTTTCACTGTAACCTTTTTATCTTTTGAATTTCATACCATGTGGATAGGGAAAGTGGTGATGATGTGGAAGAGTCACTGCAGATAGAGGAAAGGGGCCAAGCTAAGGCCAAGTGAAGAGTTTTTCAAAGGAGGCTGGAGCCCAGTGGAGGCTGAGAAGCAGGAATGCCCAGTGGGAGAATCGTCAGGAAAGTGGGATTTTTGTGGCGCCTGTTTCTTCTCTGAGCAGGTGCAGAAGACTGGTTCTAGGACTAGAAAAGGAAGATTGTGGGATTAGTACAAGGATGGGCTTTGCTGATGAGGGAGTCAAGATGGCTGGTGAGGTCATCCTCTGTAGGCTCCAGCTTGAGCAATAGTAATGACATGTAAGAACAAACACATAAACAGCATTTAGTGTGCCAGGCACTGTTCTAAGTGCTCACACATACTCAGTTAGTCCTCACCACAAGCTTTTAAGGTAGGTATTGTTTTTATCCCCATTTTAATATAAGACAGTGAAGTTCAAGCTTAAAAAGTTGCCCAAGGTCAAAGCTTGACTGTGGAAGGGCTGTGATTCCCACCCAGGCAGTTCAACTCCAGAGTCTGCGTTAAACAAAGAAGGAGATGCCAGGAAGGCACTGAAAGGAGCAGGAGGGGTTAAGGGGCAGGACTGGCGTTTCAATGCAGACAGAGTGCAGGTGAGAAGGGGAGAGAGCATGCCAGAGCTGGAACCACGCCAGCTGTGGGCTGTATGCCCGATGTGGCTGGCGGGAATGAGCCAGAGGTGACCGTCCCGGGAGGGAGAAGATCTAGGAACTGGGGGGCTGGGTGATGGAGGGCCATCCACAGAAGCTCTGAAGTGTCCCAAAGTGATGCAGACAGAGGGAGAGGACAGTTGGAGACAGGTCTCTGAGAAGTGCAGGGAATGATTCCTGCAGGAGTGAGCAGGCAGGGCAGAGTCTGGGCAGAGGGCAGCTGAGGCCTAAGGCAGCAGAAGCCATCAGGAAATGGAGTTTCTGTTGTTGACCCGTGTGGAAGCCAACAGGGTAACCCTGGGGGCCTTCTCTAAGGCAGAAGCCCTCCAAAAGTTATTTAAAAGTTACAAATTTAAATTTGCTGCACACGTTCTTTGTTGTGATTCTTTGTACTAAAAAAATCATTTCCTACAGAACGAAAAATCATTTCCTACAAAACATATGGCCACCAGGTGGGGCAATATTGGTAGCGCCCATCTGAGAGGTTTGCCGGCCTGAACTGCCACCCTGTGGCGAGAAGAGGAAGTGCAGGGTGTCCTCCCTTGGTGGTGACCAACACAGGGAATCCTGGCTCCTCTCTCCACACACCCACTACATGCATTGCAGAAAGGACAGAGAACATGCATATGTGGACAAGGACAGACATAGACTCTTCCCTGTCAGAGTCCTTTTTTCCTGGAAGCTACCCTTTTCCAGTCCCCCGCTTTTTCCACAGCCAGTCCCAAGGTAGGCAGCTCTGGCAAGGGAGCAGAAGGGACTCTGGGCCTGGCTTGCCTCTCTCTTCCTGCCCCTTTTGAAGTCAGGACACTCTGCTGGGGGCCTGCCTCCCCTTTCATTCCTACATTTCCTCATCCACCCACGCTGTTGTTTAACAATAATCATTTGTGTGTGCACTTAGTAGGTGTGAAGTGCTGAGCTGGACCAGAAACCCAGAGATGGACGTGACGTGTCCCAGCCCTTTGGACACACAGTTCTAGTGGGTGACGCCAGTCACTGGGTGATCGGTCACAGGAGAATGTGGGTAGTGCTACGATGGAGGTAGTGCTCTGGATGCTGTGGAGGGCCCAGAAGGGGCCCAAAGACGGCTTCCTAGATGAGGTGGTGTCAAAACTAAGACCCACAGGGTGAGTGAGGAGTCAGGCAAAGAGGGTGGGGTGAGAGTTCTCAGCAGAGAAATGAAAATGCCAAGGCCTAGCTGTGATGGATCAAATGGAACATTCTAGCATAATGATGAGTTTATGATGTCTGGGGCACTGAAAGATGCGAGGACAGAGGTGAGCAGGAGACCTGAATGTACGATGAAATGTTTGGACTTTGTCCTGATGGCAAAAATTAGCCATGGAAAAAGTTCAATGTTCACCATCAGAAAGAGCCATCTAGAAATAGTTTGCAGAGTGCATGGGAGAGACCCTAGGCTGGGGACTGGGAGGCCAGTGAGGAAGCTGGAGCAATACTCCAGGCAAGATTCAGTGGGGCCTGAACTAGGGGCTGGGTTAGAAGGCAATGGACAGACTAAAAATATTTCCATATGCTCCTTAAATGATAAGGTTCCTGGAGTTTTGTTAGGTTCCCTCATTCTTCATAAAACAATGAAGAATTTTAACTATTTGAGATCCATCTAAGTTGTGTTTATCTATGGCTTTTTATGGCAGAGTAGTATTCCCTACAGCAGTGAGGTGCACAGTTTGTACATTCCCCTGCTGAAGGATGTTTGGGCTGTTTCCAGGTTTGGGCTATTACCAATAAAGCTTCTCTGAACATTCATGGACAGAGAATGTTTTTTGTGTAAACACCAATTTTCATTTCCCTAGTATAAATACCTAGTAGTGCGATTGCTAGTTTGTATGGTTAATATGTTAAATTTTATAAGAAACTGCCAATTGTTTTTCAGAGGTTGTACCATTTCACCTCACCGCTGGCCATGTGTGAGGGATCCAGTTGCACCACATTCTCACTAGTACTCGGTTTTATAACAATTTTTTTAAAAAATTTAGTATTTCATTGCTGCCTTGATTTGCATTTGCCTAATATCTAATGATTTAACATCTTGTCATGTACTTATCTGCCATCTGTCTCTTTGGTGACGTGTCTTGAGTTCAAGGAGCTGACTCACTTGTGTGGTTTTAAAATGTACCAGATCATCCACATCTCTATCCCTAACTTCTCCCCTGAGCTTCAGACTCATATGCAAACGCCTCCTGGCATCTTTGTGGAAGTCCCTGACGGCTGTCATCTCCACACATCCAAAACCAAAACCGCCATTCCACCCCCAGTCCTGGGCCTCCTTAGTGGAAGAACTAACACTTGGATTTTTACTATGGGCTGAATGCTGTCCTGAATGCTTTATGTATTTTAATAAACTTAATCCTCCCAACCATCCTATGAGGTAAGTACTGTTTTTACCTCCGTTTTACACGTGGGAGAATGAGGCACAGAAAGGTTGAGTAACTCATCCAAGTTTGCAGAGCTGGCAAGTGGCTGGTAGGACTGTCCAGACTCCTGAGAGTCACCCTGGGGTCTCCTGTCTTTCTCTCTGCGTCTGTTCAATCACTAAGGCCTGGACATTTCACCTCCTGAATATTTCACTTCATTGCCTATCTTTGTATCCTTATAACTGCTGCTCAGACCATCTTTTCTTTTGTCTGGACCATTGTAAGTACTTTTTTATTTAACTCTTTATTATAGAAAGTTTCAACCCTACAAAAACTAGAAAGAATAGTACAATGAATATGTCCATTGCCTGGTTACAACCAATATAAACTCATGACCATTCACTTCTACACCCTCTACTCCCTGCTGCCACCCAAATGCATTGTTTTGAAGCAAATCTTGGGCAGTGTATTAATGCATGTATAAATATTTCAGTATGCCTCTCTAAAAGATAACTTTTAAAGAACACCGTCACAATTACATGACTAGCATTATGCATTAGCAATATTTCTGTAAATCATCGACTGTCTAGTCCGTGTTGGAATTAGTTATCTACTGCTGTGTAACTTAGTGGTTTGAAACAATAATAAGCTCGGTCATTCCCAGTTTCTGTGAGTCAGGAATTTGGGAGCAGCTTAGCTAGTTCTGGCTCAGCGTCTCATGAGATCGCAGTCACTTGGAAACTTGACAGGTCCTGGAGGATCTGCTTTCCAGGTGGCTCATTCACACTGGCTGGCAAGTCGGCACTGCCTGTTGGCAGGGGGCTCAGGTCCTCTCTGCAAGGACTCTCCACAGGGCAGCTTGAATGGCCTCAGAACCCGTGCCTGGTTTCCCCCAGAGCAAGTGAACCAGGGAGCCAAGGAGGAAGCTGCAGTGCCTTTCACGGCCAGGCTTCCTAAGTCACAAATGCTTCTGCAGTGTCCCTCCCGTCACACATGCCAGCCTGTTTCAGTGTAGCAGGTGTGGATACCAGGAGGCCAGGATCTAGGGGGCATCCTGGAGAATGGTTATCGCAGGGTCAAAGTGCTCCAGTTCCCCTCTCTCTTTCATTTCATTACAGTTGGTTTGTTTGAATCAGGATCCACAGAAGGTCTACGTCATTGCATTTTCTTGATATGGCTCGTAAGTCTTAACCTCTAGTCTCCTTTCCCTCTTTTGTGATTTCGGTCTTGCTTCTTTGCCTTTTTTTTTTTTTTTAAGAAACAAGGTTGTTTGTCCTTAGAGTCTTGTATTTACTAGACTTTGCTGCTTTTATCCCCATGTCATTTAACATGGTCCTCTCTCATCCTTCTCTTTCCTGGTACTTAGATTAGAACTTAATAGTGATTCAGATTCCATTTTTTTTGCAATTAAACTTTATTGGTAGTGTTGTTTGCATCCATCAGAAGGCATATAATGTCAGGTTGTGTCTCTTAACATGATGTTGGTGGCTAGCAATTATCATCACTCAGCTTCATTGTTTCATCAGAGGTTTACAAAATAGTGATACCAACCCTGTAATCCCATCATCTATTAGCGAATACTTCTGCAGAGAGAAGCTTTTACCTACTTTTTGATTACTCTATAGTTTATACATAAAAGAAAGGATAAATGCTTCTGTTTATTGACAAGTAGTCAGAAGTGACTGGTTCCTAGCATTCTCCAAAGGAGACCAATAAAATATTTTTAAAATATCATCATGAATTTATGAGTTTAAAAATACTTGATTTCAATCCGTTGCACTTATAATTCCTGTTGATGCTCAGATTACTCCATCTTTGGCCAGCAGGAGCCTCTTTAGATTAGCCTGAGTCCTTTCGAATTATACTGAAGTAGTCATCTTTAATAGCCGCTTTGCTTTCTGACATAACATTATGTGCCAGGTTTATCTTGTTTATTACCTGTGCAGACCTCTAAGCATCATTTTTCCAAGGAGCACTGGTTCCTTTTAGTGAGAAATGAGAGACCACAATCTGGGCATTAGTGTATAATTGCCTGTTAACTAGTCCCTTTCCTCCAGTCTGTTCTCTAGTCACCTGAGATGTGAAAACACAAATCTGACCACTCCCTTGCACAAAGCCCTTCCGTGTTCTCTGCCGCCCTCAGGACAAAGCCAGCTCCTTAGCACCAAAAGTTAGGTCCACAGTTACTGCTTACCTCCTCCTTCTCATTTCCTACTAGTTCCCCCCTTAAAATTTACAACCCAGCAAAACCTTTTGGCCGCCCCCGCGCTCCCCATGCTGAATCATACTCCTGTGCCTTTTCTCTTACTAATCCCTTGACCTGAAAACACCCACTCCCTCCATGGCCTTTCTGAACCTGGTCACCTGTCTCACTTGACTTAATCTCACCTGAGCTCAGTATCATCTCCAACACTTTTCCTGGAATCACAGGCGGGGCTGTGTCTCTCACCGCTGCCCCACCTCACGGCCCTGTGCTTATGTTTAAGTGCTTCATGTCTGCACGTAGCTCTCCTGTGCTGCTCAGCTTGATGACCAGAAAGTAACTGCCTTACCCATCTTGACCCCCAGCATGAAGCACATCACCTGGTGTGGAGTGGACGTCCCCACCTGAACCCCCCCGCCCAGGCAGGACGGACTGTCTCTCCTCCCCACACCGTGGTCCTGGACTCCCGCCGCCCACCAGTGCCTCCCCCACTTTAGTTCAGCCTGCAGGTCTGCTAGGCATGGAATGAGCTGCTATGTTAACCTCTTCCGTCTAACTTGTGATTGGTGGGCCAGTTGGGGAGAAGGCTAAAAGGGAGCTCTTTTACTCTGGTTACAAAGATTGGGGGTGGGGAGACTTTGCCTCAAACACCTCACATTTCCTGCTCCACCCCAGCTGGAGCCTTGGCCAGGAGTCAGAGTAACAGGAAGCTCTGCCTACAATGAAGGTGACAACCACAGGGCAAGTGTGCCAGAATGAAGTAACCTGATCGTAATGCAAACTCGGGTTTCTAATTTCAAATGTAAACACTAGGAAGACAAGGATTTTTATATTTTCACCGATGATTCCTAGCATCAATAGAGTCTCTCCACAGTGGGTGACCACAAATACTTGTGATGCTTTTTCCATTATGCATCCCCAAATTTCAAAGCTTGGCTGTACACTGGAACCAAGACGTGCCGCTACCACGAACCCCCTACAATAAAGGCTGGGCAGAGGGAGGACCAGAGAAAGGCCTGGACTGCATATGGGACATAAAATTACCAACATCTGAGGCAAACTAGGGCTACAGAGGGAGGCCTAAGCGGGGGTCTCCTTGTTTCTACTTATACCTAGAGCAGAAACGTAACCCTGTCCCACTCCCAGCCCCGAGAACAAGAAGTCAGATAGCACCCCAAACCCCGTGTTCAGCTGTGGCCTTGAATTTCACACACACACTTACACCAGGAAAAGGTTAAGGAATTTTCTTTATTTTTTACAAATTAAGACTATGTAGATTTCATATATTTCTGAATCAAAAACACCTTTGTCTTCACAGTATGAGTTAGAGAATGCAGCCTGAGCTGAAAACCAAAGAACTAAAAAAGAAAGTGGTAATTACAGTGATTACTGTATTAAAAACCTTTTAGGCATTTTCTTTAAAAGTAGTTTTATATCTTGTCATTCTTGGCACTGTTTCTAAAGAAAAACTCCTTTATCCCAAGCAAAAAAGCACAAGAGGTGGAGTTTGGCTTCAAGAGATGTAACTCAGACTCTCAGGCCTAGCAGAGAATCAACAAATTTATGGAGAGTTGCTTTAGGGGGTTTAGCAGGAAGGAAATCCCTTTTAGTAAATTCTCAAGCCACACACTGGAGACAGCGTCTAAATCAGAGGGCAGCATCCTCTGCAGAAGCAAGCCATTCTGGGTGGCATGCCGCTCCAGGAATCCACACAGCCTGGGAAGAAAACTGCTTCATGGGATGGCAGTGATGTGGTGCGCACTGAACCAGTAGCCACCGGGTCAAACTGTACTGGTTGTGAACAGTGGAAGCCAAAAATGGTGTCTCACTAGCAATGAGCTTTTGATGGCTCAGCCCCCCTTACACTAAGCCCTGTGAGCTCCCAAGGCTGCCTGCCCTGCTGTGCCGGCTGACTGTGGCAGCCCACGGGGAAGGAGCTGGGGGTCCCCATTAGTGCTGCCCCCCTGCACTTGCAACCACAAAGCTGTAGGAAATTAGAAGTCTTGCAGGTTTCATCACTTAGCCTATGCCTGAAAGAAGGCTGCAAATTTCTAGAAACAGGTGAACAGACCAAAAACTAAAGTGCATCTGTACAATGGACATTTATCCACTGCCCCGAATCTCTGGCCTGACACTACCTATTAGTGCCCAGGTGGGGTAAGACAAAAATGCACAGACTGTTAAGAATGCTGCCTGCTAAGTCATCACAGCCCTGTTCCGTTGGTCTGAACAAAGATCCACTCAGTTAGAGATTTTGTTCTCCCCTGCCACAAACAGGTCCTTATCTCAGTTTGTCTGGCAGGATTAGTTACAATCACCCCCAGAGGCACAACCACTCCCCTTCCCTATCCTTCCTCTCCTGGGACCCTTAATCATAGCCACCTGGTAGAGGCCACTCAGTAAGGTGATAACCAAGAAGGAAAAAATAAAGACCAGGGGAAGTTTGGGAATTCTACATTATCTTGCCAGACATAATCAGCCTTTTCATAAATGCTTGACAAGAATCAGTCTTCCCTTTGTGCTGAAATCCTCCCACCCCATGGATGGGAAGCAGGCAGATTCCCTGAGGCTCAGACGAGGGATGGGAAAAGGGAACACACACAAATCCACACTCCTTTTGTGACAGCAAGGCAGAAAGGTGTGCTTGCCAGACCAGCAGCGACCTGGGCAGCTCAGAGGAAGCAAAGCGTCCACCAGAAGGGGCTTTTCATTTTCTTTGCGGGGTTGATCGCTCAGATACAATGAGCCCGAGTAACAATGGGACCAGCAAACGTCATTCCAATGGAAAACACACCGCCCAGTCCCACAGGAACTGCGCACAAACCAAACAATGCTGAGGAAGGAAGGGCCGGGGTGGCTCTACCAAACAGTTCAGGTCCACTTGGTGAAGCTCAGTCGGAAAGCGGACTCCTGGAGTTTGCTTCCTCTGCAGCTCTGGCTCCTCATCCTGGTAGACTGGCTGCCTGAGCAGAAGAGGAGGCCAGGGATGGGGCTGACAGAAAAGGGAGTGGGGGAGAACCCAGGAGTATGAAGCCAAACTCCAAACTATAGTCTGCTAATCAGTTTTTTGATCAAAAATTCAAAATAGAGAAAACCACAAAGTACAAAAGCTTTTCTGATGCTTTCATTATCATAGAACACGCCACCTGTAATGTGTGCAAAGAGGAAATGAGGAGCAGAGGGAGAGAAAGTCAAACTGGGGAAGGCTGGACAGTCATTTCACTTCTTCTCTTTCTTCTTGTCCTAGAAATGGAGGAAAATTACCCAGTTAACTTCTGGCATTGACAGTCAAGCTAAAACTCTTGAGTGAGCCAAAACTACACTGCCTTTGGTTAGGGATCAGGACAATAAAAAGGAGAAATGTTCCTTCAGTGTAGTAGGAACCAAATCTTAACCATCTTCCACTGTGGTGGTCGCCCAAGTTGCTGACAGACTTGACAAGAATATAGGTTAAGCAGCTGTCCCCACTCCTACCCTAAGAGTACTGAGGTGGGCGGCCTGACCCCTCCTGGCTACTCAACCCTCACAGCTCAGATCCCCACCAGTGAAGGCTGCAGGCTGGCAGTCTACCCTAAAAGAACTAAACAAGAGGCCATGACCGAGCCAAGATCAACTTTCCATCAGGCCTGAGAAGGAAGCATAAATCTTGGGTATAAACTCGAAATAATCTAGTCCAGTTCATTCTGCTGGGTAGAAGCCCAGTATATCATCACATGAATGAAAGGTGAACTGTTCTGACTGAAACTGGGGGGCCTGCCTGGTGCTCAGTCCAATCACAGCACAGGCCAGACAGAGAACCACCACTCCCATCTGGTTGCCTGCTTCTCACCACCACACTTGTCTCTCGTTCCACAGTATGTTCTATAAAGAAAAGCCTATGCTTTCATTTGTCCCCCTACTGGAGTGGACTGTATTTGCCACTCACTAACCCTGCAGAGAATGCCTCTCGTAAATTACAAAAGCTGGCTGTCAATATTCTACAAATCCCCTAGGATACCTTTTTGAGTCACAACTATCTTTACAGCCTTTAAATTCTTCTTAGATTGTTTCGTGCTGCCACCGAAGCTCTTCCCGTTTTGATACTCATTTCAGGGATTAGTTTTTTTTAAAAAGGATTGTTTTTCCTTGCTCCTTTTCCTCCAGCAGCTAAAGACTTCTGGTTCACCTTTTGCTCAGTGGCCTGCCTTACAGCACCCTGGACCCACAGAGCGTGAGCAAGTTCTCATGTATGAAGTGCACAAAGACGCTGAGCTCAGGAGCCCGTCTTTCACCTTCGGGTGGTGCTGACTAACCTTCTCATTCATAGCCAGGATCATCATGAGTTTTCTGAAGAGAGTAACGAAATCTAAGAAGAGATCAACGCAGTGCCTGAAAGAGAAGAACCAGATTTCAGGCTGCACCGCCCACTTTCCTTCACGCCCAAGCCCACAATGGGGCAGCACATAAAAACCCCACCCCACTGCCACGAGTCCGCTTCCCCAGCACTCCACCACCGCTGAGTAAAACTCCACTGTCTGGGATCCTTTTCAACTCAGTGAAGCCACGTAGCATAGAGAAAAGAAAACATGGGCTTCAGGCTCTGCAGAGGGCCAAGTCCAAACCCTGAACTATCACTAACTAGTTACGAGACTGAAGGGATTACTACATTAAGAAAATTGTATCTAAAAGGTTTAAGGAATACAACAGTATAGAGAGTAAACGGTGAAAGAGCCCTTTCCCTCCCCTCTGCCCAGAGGAAACCACTATTGAAAGTATGGATAAATATTATTTGTCCAATTTTTAAAAATGTGATGTCATTCAGGGACTGAGGGAGGTGCACTATTTGGTACACAGTGCCAAAACCATGGCTATCCTATCATGTACACCCCTGAAGGCTGGCCACAGAAATCAGCCAGCGCCATCTGGTCCACGCTTAGTCTGACGTGGAAAGAAAGGTGAGTCAGGCAAAGGGTCATCCCGGAGATTCAGAAAAGAGCCGTGGAATGAGAGAGTATACCCCACCCTTCATACTCATTAAAGACCAGTTTTCACACTCACCAGATATAGTCTTTATCTCCATTCTCAGCCTTTTCAATAATAAGTTGAGTATCAAAAAGGACAAAGCCACACATGACCACCAGCCCCACATACAGGTTTGCCTAGCAAAGGAAGAGTGAGATGAGGTCACCACCCGGCTGACAATGCAGAGATGAGAACCCGCCACGCGCTTCTCTGGCGCTTGGCCACTTGAGAGTACATCAAATGCTAACCCTCCTGACAAACACAATCCTGCACTTAATTATTTTTTATGTCACTGTAAGAGCTTCAATCATTTTAACAAGGAGCCACTGTTGGACTGGCTTTAGAAAAATGATCTCTGAGCAAACTATCCTCCCCACTGCAATGCCCAACCTCTGCTCAGTCTGTACTTTCACCTGTAGCAGAAGGATCCACCCCAGGAGGGTTAGTGGGGAGGCTTTAAGGGCACTGCCAGCAAAGATGAGAATTCTGGAGAATATCTTGCTTTAGGGGGTTAAGCAAGAAACAGAAGTAAGAGGCAAATGGCTGCTGGAGAGTTATGTGCAAAGTCTCACCTGGAAAAGCCAAACGGATCCAAAGAAAAGATTTGCCAGGGAAGACAGGAGCATCAGGCTCATGGCCGACATCAAGATACCTGTAAGAGATGACAAAATGCCGTCCTGAGAAAAGCCAAAGCAGAGAAATCCCATTAAGTTCATTCTTTACTTTCCCTTCAAAATGAAGGCTTTCAATTTCAACCCAACAGTCTCAAGTTGGAGGGTAGGGAAAGGGTCCTTGTGAGAATCCTGGCTGAAGCGGAGACCCTCTCCCTGCTTTTCAATCCACACATACCTCCCAGAAAGAGGTAGCTACGGCGCCTGGCATAGAGTGCACTCAGGGTGAAGCAGGTGAAGATCATTGCTGTGCCCATGAAGGCAGTGGGAAGGATGCTGTTAAAGGAAAAGACCATTATACCAAGGGCACAGGTATATCACCTACATTTAAAAGGTATATTCATAAGAGGAGAAATATGTAAGACACTACTAACACAGTTACCTGGGGTTGATGGCAATGCACAAGTCCAGAGCAGGGCCCAGGCCAACTCCTAGAAAACAAAAAACCCCAGAACACAGTATTACCACCAATTCTTGAAGAGGACCCTCATCCAAGAGCTGATCATCAGTAGCTTAGGCATGCCTACGGTCCTAGAAAACAACAAAACACGTGAGCTAAAGTAATCAAATCTCTCTCTCCCATCCTCAACTGTTTTCCAGAGAACGTATACTTGACAGAGCTGCAAAACTGTCCTCTTGGCTAAAAATCATGGATGACCCAGGAGGAACAGAGATTAGGAAAAATGAAGCAGGCACATCAAACATTTTTGAGGTAAACTGCAAGGCTGCAAACTCTGAAGAGCAGTGATGTGAGACTAATGTGGGCCAGACCAGGAATTAGAACAGAAGAAAAGGATAAAGAGCAAAGCAGTGCCTTGTGGCCAACAACCTGTAGTCATGCGGACTGACTTCCTTTGTAGCAGAAAAGGCCAGACCGGTTCTGTAGGTGGACACCTGCCAAGAGGAGGGTGCAGCAGCAACCTGCTCCAGCCCCCACATCTCCTCTACTCTGGCTATTCTCTCTCCAGATAATCCCACCTCTTTAATAGCTGCAAGCACAAGCTTTCCCTGATCTAAAAATCTTAATCTCTAAATCCCTTCCCTTCTACAATTTCTTCAACACTGTATAGATTAGACATACTAAGAACGAGTTGTACTAACTCAAATACTGCTTTGCAAGTATTTTTATTATGTAGCTTGAGACCTGTTTCCCTTAATGATAATTCTAGAAGAGCTGTGCTTTTAATTCTTTTCTTGAGAATCAGCAAAGTGCCCTGTAGGATGGATCTCAATGAATGGCTTTAATTAACTGTCTGCAAGATTTAGAACAGATGCTCCTAAGGTAGTTGCCAGTGTGGGTCCAACTAAGTCAGATTCTTAGGCCTAGTTTAGTCCCATGTCCACTGTTAACAAGTTACACTATGTAAGCTCGTGAACCTCATTCATTCAAGCACATGAACGCTTATTTTTGGATACAAAAGTAGAAGTCACAGTTACTAGGCACAAAGAGCTTACCGTCCCGGATGGGGAAGCAAGACGCACCTGTATGAAATGAGAAAGCAGTACAAGGCACACTCAAATACAAGGCAAGACAGTGCAGTGTGCCAGATGGGGTGTCTCAGAATAAACACATTATCTTGGATCTTAGTCTAAAGAGTATTAAAAATAGTTTCCCTCCCTTAAAATTAAACCAATCCCTTAACACACCTGTAAGGAAAGCAAATCCAGCAAGAAGTCCCAGTCTTTTTTGCTCAGTTTCATGGCTATGAGGTGTCGCCATCAGCCAAATCATCAACCCCAGGGAGCCCAAGGCAGAGAGCAGGCCAGCCTGTCAGATGCAGAGTCAATAATTAAATGCTTGAAAGTATCAAATTTATTTTGCAGGAGACCTTACTGGGTTCAAACAGTCATCTGAACTTCCTAATATTTGCTTCTAGAAAAGGCAGTGACGGCTGAAGATAGAAACCAGAAGCCCTGAAGGACAGGGTTAGGACCACAGTGGATGCTGCAGGCTCTTCTAGCCTCTTCTTGTCCATCAGCTACCACTACCCAAGTCAAATTATAAGCTTTGCCCAAGAAATAGAAAAGATGAATCAAAGCGACAAGTGCTTGAAGCACGTTCCAATCTGCACAAGTAGAAATGACCCCTTCTTGATCACTTTAAAACACACACAAATAGATATACACACACAGAGAGAAAAAAACTGAATGTCTGTATCTCCCCCATCACAAATTCATGTTTAAATCCAACCCCCAATGTAATGGTATTTGGAAGTGGTATCTTTGGAAGGTGATTAGGTCACAGGGCAGAGCCTTCACGAAGGGAGATTAGTGACTTTATAAAAGAGATCCCAGAGAGCTCCTCTGCTCTTTCTACCATATGGGGATACAGGAGAAGATGATGATCGTTTACATAGGAAGCTGGCCCTCACCACACAACAAATCTGCCAGTGCCATGATCTTGGACTTCCCAGCCTCCCAAACTGTGAGAAACATTTGTCATTTAAGCCACCCAGTCTACGGCATTCTATTACAGCAGCCTGAATGAAGTGAGATGGAGGGTAAGAACCAAAAGGTTAAGAGTAATTTTGGTGTGATGGGATTGTGGGGTTTTGTATCTCCTTCCTATCACTAGTTTATTTTCCAAATTCCCTACAATAAACATGCATTAGTTTTGTAAGAGAAAAAAAAATTTTTTTTTCTTCAAAAGAGAGCAAGTGGGAAAAGTAACAGGCATTAGAGAGGAAAATCATTAAGGATGTGTGTAGACACTGAAGTCTGTTCCTTCTTTTATTTTTATTTATTTATTTTTTTGTTCCTTCTTTTAAAGATAGGGTCGATCCTTATTTTTCACAGTAGGCTCCATAAAGTCACTGTGAGCAATTAATGAATACTGAACAAATGCTCCTGGAGGAAATAAAGGTTTAAGTTCTTTTGAGCCTCTCATCACAGTATTTTCAACAACTGATCAATACGTAACCTCGTTTTATGTGTTTTTTGCTTAAAGACACTTTGATATATACTGTTGACTCATTAACACAGACCTCCTGCCCAACAGCACTGTAACTCATGCCTGAACAAAGCTTATCTCACACACGTATTTTCTCCAAAAGACGTATCACAGTCCTGCACGTAGCTACACCAGACAGCGCTTTAGTGCTATGCCTGGGGCCATTTTAAATATCAAAATCACCAACAAAAATGACAAAAATGCAAAAAATGTGGCACTCAATAAACTATGAAAAGGACATTTGTTTATAGAATGAGAGCTTGGAATAAGGCAGTGCTGCCTTGTTCCACCTCAGTTAGAATACGGTGCAATGGGCAACTCAAATTTTTTGCTGCTCTGTGTATGGCAGCAACTGTTTGCAAAAGCACTGTGAAGACTGATTTTAGGGTTACAAATGAATTTTGGCGAGCAGGTAAATTCACAAATACGGAATCCATGAATAATGAGAATGACTGTATTTTACTACATTACTTAAACAAACAAAACAACCAGAAACCAAAAGGGCCACCTTTGCCTAAAAGGTGGAATGTGTTTTAGTCTAAATCTGAGGGATCAAAGCCCTATCTGAGTGTTTAGAGTAACTTTTCATACAGCGCCTGCAGAGGACACTTCTCCTCAGCAGTGGCAAATGCCAACACAGGCACACCCCTGTATTACGCTAAAAACGACACTAAAAGGGATAAGTCTTAGTCAGCAAGCCTTCAAACTTCTTGGCTATTCCTCAGCTGTCCGTCTTATTGCTGCCAGTCAAACCCAAACTCCCCCTCAATGCAGGAAAACAAGTTGTTGAAGGTTTTCACTCAATCACGCAGATAGAAGTGTATCAAAGAATAAAATGGGTCAAATTCTTTAAGGTCTCAACCCTGCCTCTCCTGATAATTAATCATACAATCAGTGTTTTGTATCCAAGTACTCCACAGTCATTCCAGCAAAAAAGAGGAAGAATGGAAGAAAAAAGGCTACTGTGCAGAACCATCCCAGCACGCACGTCAAGCCTCTGCTCAGTGGGTGGGGGTCCAGTACGTCAGCAGCACACCACTCAGTGTCAGGGTCAAGACATCCTGTTTGCAGTATCCAGAGAGGGCACAGCTGCCAGAAATGGCTCGGCATGTCCTGACTTACAGACTGGCTCTGGCTAGGTTCAGATCCCAAACTACTGAAAAGGACTAAGGAGGGGCATAGGCTTGGACCACCCTGCTGAGCTAGTTTCTTCCTAATGCAATGTGCCACAGCAACTAGAAGAAAAACCTGCTCTTACCTGAATGAAACGGGTGACCACGTGGACATAGGCCCCCGCGGCCGCCACAAACATACAGAGGGCAAAACTGGCATAGACCTTCTTCAGGTGCTGCTGTGTCGATGGGGTTCTAGGAAAGAATGTTAATAATGGCCATCACTCTGGGACCAATCTCATCTCTAAGCTAAGAATAATTTTTCTCTCTTCTTCCCAGGGTATATATGAAAGTTATAATACAACAACAAAAAAATAAGGCTTTGAAAAATAGGTTAACAAACAAAATCTTAAATGCTGAGGAAGAGCCCAAAGCCCCAAACTATGAACAATCGGTACCCAAATTAGAATAACTAAATGGCTTTCCAGTGACCACACAGTAGCCCTTAGAATTTGCTGCTTTTATCAGATCCTCTGGATTCCAGCAAAGTTAATATGTTAATTTATACATACAAAAGTTAATACACTAGGAAAAGGAAAAAAAAAACAAGATATGAAAGGAAATGTAATAAGGAAATACAGCCAAGGTCAAAGCACTTACATGTGGGAAAATTTTAAAAGTGCATCAAAGTTGATCTTCCGATCAAATATGTTCATGATGCTAGAGTCTGTGGGACACAGCCTCCGCTCTGTAGAATCAAGGATATAAGACAAGTTATTTTAAATATACAAGGACATATAAAATAACAACTTTCTTATAAAAAATAGCAACATACAAGTTTAAAAAAAATGAAAGTTATCGAAAATCCCACTGCCCTAACACCACTTTCATTTTTATGTATTTCCTTCTAAAGTATATTTGCAATCATACCCAACCATTTTAAAGTGGACAAAGGAAAACAAACCTATCTTCTTCTCCTCCCCAAATTGTTTCATTACTAGAATTTGATTTCTATTCTTTCAGAAGTTAACTTGCCCCTTTAAGACAGTTTGTATACTGTATACCAGAAATTGACACAACATTGTAAACTGACTATACTTCAATAAAAAAAGAATGCAAAGGGGAGGGTATAGCTCAGTGGTAGAGCACATGGATAGCACGCATGAGGTCCAGGGTTCAATCCCCACCCAGTCCCTCCATTAAAAGATAAATAAATAAATAAACCTAATTATCTCCCCACCTTCAAAAAAATAAAGACGGTTTGTTTGTTAAGAAATTCTCAATTAGCAATCTAGTTAAAAGGGACTCATTCTTACTGGAATATAAAGCAATTTATGTCATTGTTTAAAGATGCCAGAGAACTCCCTCAGTAAAGGCATAGACGCTTAAAGATAAAAAAAAGATAAAGCTGGGTCTGGCACTAGGACTTGCATTTTAAAAATATACATTTAGAAATGCACTTTAGAACTAAACTGAAAGGGATCTACAATTTTAAAAAGAAGAAAGTTCCTCTATGAAAAAGGGATTTTTTAAAAACACAATTTCAGAACCTTTCCTACCAAAGAGAATAGTACAAGGAATTTCTGCATTCTTCACCCAGATTTCCTAAATGCTAGTATTTCACCATATTTGCTTTATCTCCCACCCTCATACACAGCAATATATAGAGACTTAAAATTTTTTTCTAACCATGCAAGACACAATGCCCCCTTACACCTAAACAGTACATATACCCTGAAAACAATGATCAAAATCAGGAAATTAACAATGATAATACTATCTTCTGATCTACAGATCTTATTCAGATCTTGTGAACTGTCCCAACTGTCAGAAAGGGCATTTTAAAACTGAACTATACCCAGGTTACATTACATTGATACCATAAAGTCAGGATCTTAGGTTTCACTCACTGCCCATGCCACATGCACATTATATAAACACGTTTAATCTATAGAACTAAAAATCTAATCAAGAGCTTTCATCTTTCCTAAGTATCAATACTCAACATTCTTATTAGACCCATAATAACCCATTCATTTCAAATCAGCCAAAAAGGGGAGGTGATGAGGGGATTAAAACACAAAAGGTTTAAGCTGTTTGAAAGACAGGCCAACTACTCACGCTCACTCTATCAGCACCTAGCCCAAGGCTCAGCAAAATTAATCTAGGTAGTAAGAGTTACAATCTCGGGGGAAGGGTATAGCTCAAGTGGTAGAGCGCATGTTTAAGCACGCACAAGGTCCTGGGTTCAACCCCCCAGTACCTCCTCTAAAAATAAATAAATAAATCTAATTATACACCTCTCTTAAAAAAGAAAAAAAATAAGAGTTACAATCTCCAAACCAACTTCCTGAGGAATCCTGGGCCAGTGGAAAGATGCCATTCTTAGAACTCACAAGCAACACTACCATTTGTTTCTGGAGGCTCTCTCTCACACATCAAACAAGTTCAACGGCTGGCTTGCTTTCATTTCCTCTTTCCTTTCGCACCAGCATCCCTACTCACCCCAATTGTATTCTTAGTTCTGTTCTGAAAAATGGATACAGTGAGAAGCTGCAGAACCTACTAACGCTGTTCCTCTCACCTCTAAGTCACGGGGCTCTGGGCCCTCTTGATCTAGATGGTGCAATTATTGCAGGCTGTTGCACAGCCAACCACAGCCTTCTATAACCATGATGAATATGTCCTCTAGAGAGCACACTTACAGGATGGCAGAATCCAGCACCTGGAAAGTGTCTTTGTTTAAAACTTCCATTAACAGCCCTAATGACATCCCTAGACAGAACTTGCAACAGCACTGAAGCAACCTTCAGAGCCAAGTTTCTCAGTATTCACAACAAAGCTAGAGTGCCTCTTGCTTCCAATTTCAAGAGTTAAAAAGGAGGGAGGTGTTTCAATTCTCAAATACCCTGGGGATTTTTAGTCAGAAAGGGGCAATGCTCTGTAACCAGACCCCACTGAGTGGAAACTGTGGGAGGGGAGAATGGCAGAAACTCTTCTTTCCCAGTTTGCTCTTTGCCATTTTCCAGGGGGTATTAACTGTTTCACTTAGAACTGCAGGTAGAAAAGCCAAAACCATCAAAGGCCGGGAGGTAGGGAAGTGTCAAATAAGAATTCCTCCATGATTTAGCACCTTGTGATTTAAAATCATTAAAAAATTAATTAAATACAACCAGTTTTGCAACATTACTACCAATTCTAAAATTTAAATGAAATATGTAACTAACAAATTTTCTAGATGCAAAGGTCCACAGCAATTTTAGTAGCACTTTTATGGGGAAAAATGCAATAAAGCATACATTTATTTCAGAACTGTTAAAATTAGAGGGGGGAAAAGTTAGGTCTTAGAACCAAGGAAACATATGATAGTTTGCTCTTGGTCTGTTCCAAATAGACAAGAACTAATATACAGATAAGTAATGAGTTAAAACTGTTCTTACAAGTTTTGCCAGACAGACTAAACTTACCAGTTTTTTATCTTAGCTTCAACTACTTGTGCTCAGAAGCTGCACATAAAAGATACCCACATTGCAAGGGTTCATATGCAAACTCAGCTGAACAAGATTAAATTGCATTCATAATTCAAAAATAGCAGCTCCCATACCAAAAATATTTTCAGTCCCAGGAAAAGTTAGCTCTCAACAGGGCTTGAAGTATTCAAATCCATTAAGGGGAGGGGGAACCCGGTGGGGGAGGGCGGGGCAGGCGGGTATAGCTCGGTGGTAGAGTTGTGTGCTTAGCATACACAAGGTCCTAGGTTCAACCTCCAGTATATCCATTAAAAAAAGATAAACACAACAAAACCCCCAAAACAAACCACTAACCAGGTAACTTGGCTAAAATTCCAGAGGGGTCCCTAAGTGAAAAATCTTTCTTGAAAAAATTGTACATTAAAATGATAAATTTTATGTTATGTATACTTTACCACAACAAAGGGAAAAACTACATTACAAGTTACTTTAAAATTATTCAATATAGCAATTCCTCTAATAGACATCTAAGCCCATGACAAAGTGGATACCTACCACAGTAAGTGTTTAAAAAAAAAAAAAAAACAAAAAAAACCCAAGGTGGATACAGTATTAGTCTGTTTCACCCTGGACCACAGCTCATCAAATCTGGAAACTGGATCCTCTCTCCCACTCCCCAGTTCTATGCTCAAATCAAACAGGGAGGTAGACAGTGCCTCCTAGACTCATGGGAAATATGCCTGCATTGCGTATGTAAATGAGAAGTAACCGTTCGGTGCTAAATCATAACCACATTCCTTTAATTTAGTTCAGGATTCATTTTATGCCTTCATCCTTAGAAAGGCAGAATACCAAAACTTGTCAGAATCTGTCAAAATTTGTCATGTATATAGCGCTAAAGCTTTGTTGGAAGTGTCACCATATGTGGTTCTCCAGGCTGGCCTCCTCTGCCAGAGCCACCCCAAAACAAAACAAAACAAAAAACTTACTGCATAGTTTTATCAAGAAAAGAAAAACTTAAGGGTCTGCTTTCATTTGAGGAGGGAGGGGCAGCAGAAGCAGGAAGGAGGAGACAGATATTTTTAACAATGAACATCTATGTCTTCTTACATATTGTTAAATCTCTTGTTTTGTTCTAGGAATCTTCCTTACCCTTTTCCTAAAACAAAATATTATTATCAAGGGCCAAGCTTTAAATTAAACAAACAAAAAAAATCTCCTCAATCTTTATGCCAACTCCTATTAAGTACAATGCATATGAAACATGGCTGAGTGGACAAAAGCAATACAAAACAATCATGTATTTAGCATTCATTAAAAAAAAAAAAACCCTTTGCCTTTGAAAAAAAGAAAAGCTTGCTGACTGCTAAAGCCAGCACAGAAGCTGCCTCAGCATATACAATTTAACAACATTAAACCAGCAAGTCAAAGAAACACAGTTCACACATTTAATTAAACATTTAGTTGTGAATTATATGGTTCTTCATTCCTGTTGTAGTAATTCAGCCATCTTGAATCCTGTTCCCACGCATCCAGAAGGACCAAATTGATACTTGAGAGAAGAAAAATCCCATTTGATTAAAAAGAGAAGGGGAAGGGACTGTAGTAGTAGTTCTTAGTTAATTTTAGTAGTTCTTCCTATTGAATAGTTTTAAGACTCTGTATAACCACATCTCTAGCATCGTGGTTAAGAGCATGGCCTGCTGCGTTTGAATCCTGGCTATTTCCTTAGCTGTGTGATGCAGCAAGTTTTTGGCACTTAGCATCACTGTGCTTCCGGTTTCCTCATTTGTAAAATAATTACACATAATATTCCCTACTTCATAGGGTTGAGGACTAAGTGAGATAATACAAATAAAGTGCTTAAAATAGTGCCTCATACAAAAGACCAGCTCAATATAACAACCATTGTTTTACTACTGTAACTCATTATTCATGTCCTAAATACATGATTTTCCCTTTTAAAAGTCTGATTTTAGAAGACATTTATCATAGGCCTAATTTACATATGCTCTGCATTTTAATTTTAAAAATATTATTCAACCATTAACCCAGAGCTAGCTATATCCTGAAGGTTTAATATCTACCCAAAGGACAGAGTAAAATTAAATGGGGGTTGGGGGAAGCCTAAGAAAACTATAAACTGGAATTTAAGAGTCTCATGCTCTACCAACTGAGCTAGCTGGGTGCCTATAAACTGGAATTTAAAGGAACTTGATAAATCTTATTACTGATTAAAATGATTTTTGTTTCAATGGCATGTCTCTCCTCTGGCACACTTACTCTACCTCCTGTCCCCCAGGACCACAAAGGTGTTTTGAGACAGCCTAATAACCACTAAGTGATAATCTGATATGGTAGAGAATTTGATGAAGTAAATGTTCATTAGCCTGATGCTTTCCTTGCCACCCCTAGGAGATAGGTCAGTTTGGTTTCTGGAAATCTAAGGAATTCTGTTTTGACTAGTGCTTTGATCGTCCTAGATTTGGACTCCAGATGTCCCAGCCCATCATTTACTTGGACCAAAATCCCTGGATTAGGTAGCACTGAATCTCTAGGGGGCTGTCTCAGAACCAAACCAGTAATTGGAGATGGAATGGCTACTGCCTTCAATAAATTATTTTTTTTGCACCACACTGACACTACTGAATCTCCCTATCAGCCCAACTGTTTGACAGACACTGAATCATAAAAAGGTCCTAATGTCCTAAATACATAATCATCCTCCAGTATAAACCAGCAATCCCTCCCTAATAACACCATATTTAGCCCAAATGAGAGCAAGCACAGATTAGGACAAGCAGCACACCCACTCCACTCAACCCTCAACCTTGCAGCTCTTTTTTTCAATTTGGATTCCAGCTACTTGTGCACACACTTTTCTCACACATTTGGTTTTAAGCACCTTGAGAGACGAGCTTACATGATTCATCTCACTATCCCCCATACTTAGGCACAACCAGGAGTCTCCAGAGTAAGTCTCGACCCCATTAGCTAATCAAGAGTGCAGCAACTTAAAAGCAACACTCCCTAGCTGGCTCAGAGGAACCTACCTTAAAGAGGTCACTCAAGTGGCCCTAAAAGTCAATCTCTACAGTGTTTCTCTCCTTGGCTGGAACACTGTTTTGGAAAATATAAATGTGTATAATATAAAAGCTACTCCACAAAATTTGGTTAGAAACTCTAGAGGAAAACAGGGTGGAGTGAAAGACACTTCTACCAGATTCTACAGCCAAGTCAGAGAAGCAAAGGAAAATTTAGCAGAGAGCATCAAGAGAATATTCAGTGTTTTCTCCGAGGAGACTAATACCCTTGGGTAGTTTATGAAATAAAGTGAAACTCTTCAGGCCAGCAATAGTACCTTCTATAACAATGCCATTGACTACGTTTATACGAAATTTTACAACTTTCAAAGTGTTTTAGTATATAGATTACCCACTGATCTTCAATCCATGAAAAAAGGGCAATAATGATTAGTCCTACTTTAAAGATTAAAAAGAAAGTTCAAAAAGGCAGCATAACAGTGGCACAAGCACTGGAGTTGGAGTCACAAGTCCTGCCGTTTTTCTACCACATAACTTTGGGAAAATCATTTTACCTAAGGTCACCTAGATTTCCTTATCTGTAAGATAGGGTGATTAGCTAACATCTCCTCTACCAAGTTTACTGAATGCCAACACGAAAATCTGGGTGGGGAAAAAAAAAATCTGTGTGAAATTACTGTAAAGTGCTAAATACTTTATAATGGACATTAAAAGGACATTAGTATTGGCCAACCTCAGAAAGTTAAAAAGTAGAGCCAGAAGCAGGTTAGAGGTCTTCTGACCTCTAAAGTCTGGTGCTCTATTATTACACCCTACAGTAGAAAAGCAAGTTTTCATTAAGGCAGTTTCAACAATAGGTCAAGAGAAATCTTAAACAACAAAAAATGCTGATTCCCATTATACTTTTCTGTACTTTTCAGCATTTCTACAACAAGTATGAACCACATGAATAATCAGGAAAAGAAACCAGAAATGCTGACTAAAAATCTGGATTAATTTTCCCTTTCCTATTCTTTAGGAGAGTGAGACTTGTGGATCAAAAGTGGGGAAGGGAGAGAAGGGAAGAGGGTACTAAGCCATGTTTCCACAGCAAGATAAATGGAAGGAGGAAACTCTGAATCCAAATTACAGACTGCATTTCTCAAGGATTCAACCATTCTGTCCCCACTGGAAGAAAATGGCAGAGAATCTAAATGTTAACATATTCTTGAAGCCAGAACAAAAAGTATTAGGCAAAGAGGAATAAGAAAACACCAAAGAGAGTAAATCTAATAATTACAGACGTGTGTTTGCAGAAGCCGTAAGAAATGTGGTTATGCAACTTTAATCTTGAACTGAATTTTTTTAAGTCTGCTTTTACTTTTTTTTACTTTTTTTTATTGAGTTATAGTCAGTTTACAATGTTATGTCAATTTCCAGTGTAGAGCACAACTTTTCAGTTATACATGAACGTACATATTCATTGTCGTGTTCTTTTTCGCTGTGAGCTACCACAAGATTGAACTGAATTCTTAAACTACACATTTAACCAAAAGATAAACTTGAAATAAATATCAGTAAATAACTACAAAAATCCATTCGCCATTAACCTTTAACCTTGAAATCTTTGTCTATGTTTTCAGGCACAGTCAGCTCTTCTATGCGGTTACACATTCACAAGTTAACTATTGCTAGAACAGAGTCTCAAGTTCAGAGAGGTTTTTGTTGTTCGGTCAATGAAAGGCCGATGGGGCAGGCAATGCAACCTGGGCTGGCACGGGGTTGCAATTCCTCGCTTAATAAATACACAAAAACACCACACCTCCAGCAAGTAGGTTTAAGAAAAAAAAAAGAAAAAAACAAAACCGCCCAACTACGCCTTTCCACAGCGGACTTTGAGAAAGACGCCCACAAGGCTCAGGACCAAGCAAAGCCAAGGCCACCTCACCTGTCCAAAGGTAACCAATCAGACCAAAGCGGGGCTGTTCTGTGGGGCTGGCAAGCCAGGCCTGGCCCCGGTCTCTCCTCACCTCCCGCCTCTGCTGTTGGCTTCCAAATAACTAAGGAGCCTCGCGTGTCACAGAGGAGTGTGACATCACCCGCCCCGCGGTGACAGGGCAGCCTGCCGGACGAGGCCCTTCACCGCTCCTGGCCCTCGCCGCTCACCGAGAGGCGGCCTGGCCCAAAGACCCGCAGGAAGCCAGGGATCGGCTGGGTGGGGCGGGGAGGACCACAAACCCGTGAGGTTTCGCTTCCATTCTCCGAACGAACGAAGGTGTGGGCGACGTGCCCTGAATTCAAGGGATCGAGGCTGGGTCTTGACCAAGGAGCCCCTGCGTCTACACTTGGCGGAGAAGGAGGGACGCGAACTAGAAGGAGGCAGGGGCCTTCACTAGCTCTCCCGTACAGAATTGGGGGCTTCGACGCCCCCCCGCAAAACCCCGGCGGACTCGCGCCCGCCCCTCCCCCGCGCCAGTACAGTTGCGCGTGCGCGGTACTAGTTCCCGTCTCCCCCCGCCCCCCCTTAGCTTTCCGGAGTCCTGTCGCGGAGCAGGGCCCCATCCCCGCAGCGTGCAGTCTTCCCGAAAACAGACACTACTCTCACTCTTGTTCAGGCAGTAACTGTTAATCCCCTATTTCTCACTCCAGGCTTCAGCAACCCTAGCTTCAGACGTACCTTCTGCCTCGGCTCTCAGGAGCCCACACAGTTCTTCTGACACCGGATGTGCTTCTGACTACCAGGGTCCGCTCCAGACTCTTTACCTTGAGTCCGCCCCTCAAGGGAAGCTCCGCCCCCACGTTCCACCTAAGGCCAATTCTCATTGGCTGTTGATTGCACTTCTGCCTTTTCATTGGTTGTGAGTGCATAAACAACGGCCGCTTACTTCAGAGCCGTTTGCGTAATGCCCGTGTCAATCAAGCCTCTGGCCGCCAACTGGCGTCGTAGCAAGAGATCTCCGCCTTCTTCCCCTCATAGTAAGGAAGGGTCGCAGTCCAAAGTCGCCTCTAGTGGACAAGAGGAAAGGGGCAGGCTCCGCCCAAGACAGGGCAAGTAACGCAGCCTCCACCACACGCGGTGGGACTCTGCAAAGTCCTGGGATTCTGGTTTTAGGCTTGTCATGGAATGTAAAAGGGGGAAAGAGATTCAGAGAACACAGAGAAGCGCTCTTACAGGGGCCAATTTACAGTGAATCTAGTGAAGCTTAAGCTTCAGAACACCTTTGAAGGTTCAGCGAATTCTCTAGGAACGCGAGGAGGACTTAGCAGCCCCAGTCATGCATTGGACTCACGGACCCCACACCCTTTAAGTCCAAGTGGTGGTCCTGGGGTCGCGGAGGTGGGGGGGTGGCAGTGGGCTGCCGGGCCACCTCCCCATCCATCTTTCTTGAAGGAGGTGGGTAGTAGTGGGGTGAGTGGGAGGGAACAAGGGCGGCTACCTGGCCAAGCTGCCCTGGCAGCCCTGACTGAGCCAAAAGAGATCAAAGAGCTGGATCTCCGGGAGGACTTGTCCCCAAAGAGAAGCAACACCTGTGCAGGGATTTATAGTGAGGGCTAGTGAAGATGATTTAAAAAAAAGTTTTTACACTATCAGTTTTTTTTTCAAAAACTTTTTTTTGTTTTTGGTAATTTATCTTTCTAATATCTCTATAAAAATAATACAACGTGGTCATAGGAAGAGGCAAAGTATATGCAGCCAAAAAAATAAGTAGAAAAAGAAAAAAGAGATTACAGCGGTTCTCAGGCAGTTAATAAGAGTAATGTGAGGTTTTTGGATTGTGTGATGTTTGTGGTTTTGTGGGCATTTTAAAATCTGTAATGATTTCTTGTTCTAAATTAATGTTGACTTTATTACATAATTTTGTATTCTTTTTCTTAACTATGCCTTACAATTATAGATGTTTCAGGCTGCACAAAGCATAGATCTACACCTGCCTCTCATTTTCCAAGTGAGGAAACAGGTCCATGGACAGAAAAGGTTCTGGAAAAATAAGATAGGAAATTTAGATTAAGCATTTGATCAGTGGAGATTGCATCAGAATGCAGGTTTTAGGAAACTGCTTCCTAGAAGGATAGAATATCTTCTGAGTAAAGAATACAAATGTGCGGGGTATGATTCTCAGTCCACAAACTCAGATATACAATAAACATTTTATTTTCTATAGTGCACCCTAATGTTTACTCTGAACCTTATGCCACTGGAGTGGGAGAAAATGTATTATCAGTCTTCCCTGGGGTTTCCTCTCCCTACCCGACCCTAATTTCTGCCACATTTCTGGGGCTAAAGTGCTTGGGAACAGGGCCTATCTGGTTCCTGGTCATCAATTCACACAAGTTGCTGCAGAGGTTTTTACCTTTGTATTGGTGTGGCCCTTTTAGGTACAGCAGTAGCTATTTCCATGCTATACTTAAGGCACAAGAAATCTTTTGTCAAGCAAATACTGAATTATCCACCTAGAACAAGCGGTTACTAAGAGTTTGACCTGTACAGTGTTGACTAACATAGGTTACTCATTCACTGATAACATAAGATTTTTCACTCCATTTCTGGTTCAGGGTCTCTCATGAGGTTGTGGTCAGACGTCAGCCAGGTGTGCAGTCCTCCAAAGGCTTGACTGGAGCTAGAGGAATTAACTTCCAAGCTATGGCAGACAGTTTGGTGCTGGATGTTGGTGGGAGGCCTTCGATCCTCTCCAAATGGGCTCCTCCACAGGGCTGTTTCAATGTCCTTACAGCATGAGGGCTGGCTTCTCTCAGAGTGAGCAATCCCAATGGCAGAGAGAACTAGATGGAAGCTTTTTTTATGACTTATTCTCATAAATTGCATAGCAATCACTCTCTCATAATAATACCCATATTTCCAGACCCCTGTCCTGGGTTCTGTGCTTCAGAGGGCCTCATGCTTTGGAGGGCCTTCGTGGAAATTTTCTAAATCTCCCTCATGTGCCTGGGACCAGCCTGCGCCAGTAGTGCTTTGAGGCTTAGTCCAGACCAAGTCCTGTGTGAGCCCTTATCCTAATTTCTCCCTTGCATGACATTCTCCAATCCCAGGATGCTGGAGGAACTCTGGAACTCATGCCTATGGCATTTTTCCAAGACACTGTGACCAGGTCTCAACTCCAAGAGGGCATTCTGGTGAGCTGATCACTCTTGCTAGCCAGCACAGTATATCTTCTGTGGAATTGCATGAGACTGAGCCTCCAGGATCATGTTCACATGCCCACTTAGGGGCCAGACAAAAGATGAGCTCGGCGCTCTGGGTTACCAACCGTGCTCCACCAACCCTCGGGCCTGTGTCATGTGTGTCGGTCCCTGTATTGATCCTTTCCTGTCAGTGTTCTGACTGTGGAGCTGTGTGTGGTCCACTGCACCAGAGGACAACAGAGTGACAGCAGGCATGTTTTATCCGGTACATCACCACATACAACCCCTACCCCAACCACCCCATCACTGGCATGCAAGGCAATCACTCCGTTTCCTCGAAAGACTCTGGGACATATATCAGACAGTCCTCTGGGAGTAGTTCCACCTTTCTCCTCCAAGATCATTTCTGGGTGCTTCTGAGACTTGTTCCACAGTGCTGAAAGTGCCCAACTAATGTCCTCTTTTGCTTCTGAATGATGTGATAACAGTGTTCTCCCCCATGCCAGTTGTGGTGAATCATTATGCTATACACCTGAAACTAACACAATACTGTAAATCAACTATACTTCAATTAAAAAAAAAAAAACAGGGTATAGCTCAGTGGTAGAGTCTGTGCTTAGCATGCACAAGGTCCTGGGCTCAATCCCTAGTACCTACATTAACAACAACAACAAAAACCAGTGTTACTATTACTTTTTCTCCATGTAGGAGATCTGAAATTAGCCAGGAATGACATATTTGACCGTAAAGAACATGAAGAACTTGAGTCCTGAACGTGAACAAGAAGGAATAGTACCTGGACACTGAGGAGTCATCACATCCTCTGATATGTGCAATAAACTGTTATCTCTTCTCTATCCATTATTCTAAATCTTCATCAGTAAATCATATGCCTGACACAGGCTCATAAGTTTAGTCAGACATTTTTAAAATGAGATATAATTCACACTATAAAATTCATCCTTTTAAGTTACACAATTCAGTGTCTTTTTAGTATATTTACAAGGTTATGCAACCATCACCACTATCTAATCCTAGAACATTTTCATTGCCCCAGAAAGAACCCATTATCAGTCACACCCAACTCCCCTCTCTCCTCAGTGCTGGCAACCATTAACTTACTTTCTGTCTCTGAATTTGCCTATTCTGGACATTTCATATAACAGAATCATATAGTATGTGGCTTTTTGTATCTAACTTCTTAAACTAAGTTTCATTCATGTTGTAGCATGTATCAGTACTTCACTCCTTTTTATGGTTGAATCATATTCCATTGTATGGCAATACCACATTTTGTTTGTCCATTCATCCATTGACATTTGGGTTGTTTTCACTCTTTGGCTATTGTGAGTAATGCTGCTGTGAACATTTGTGTATAAGTTTTTGTGTGGACGTATGTTTTCATTTCTTTTGTGTATATTCCTAGAAGTGGAATTGCTGGGTCACTGAAGCCATAATTGGGGTTTTTTTTTTTTTAATGACTTTGAATGCTTTGACACTTATCATGTCTATTTCCTCTCTCTTGATCTGGGCAATCTTATGGCTACTTCACATAACAGACTACAGAAGAAGTGATGCTGTGTGACTGCCAAGGCTAGGTTGTAAAATGCTGTGCAGCTTCTGCCTGTTTTACTTGGAGCACTTGTTCTTGGGACAATTCTGGAGACTCTTTTAGAACCCAGCTGCTGACCTGTGTGTTTAAGTTACTTGAAGGGGATCATGTTTAGGTGCTCCCATTGACGGTCCCATCTGAATCCCACTTTGGAGTCATCCTAGCCCAGATGCTACACATGTGAGTGACGGAGGCTTCAAATGATTCTAGCCTCCAGATATTTCTAGCAGTTCAAGTCTTCCCAGCTGATACCCTGCTAAGACCTGTCCAAACTTGTCTCATAGAATCCACAGGCCTAATAAAATGGTTGTTGGTTTATGTCAAGTTTGGGGTGGCATAGATAACTGTGTTATTTCTACAGACCAATAAGAAAAAGACCGAAACTAACATTAAAATGGGCAAAGCGTTTAAAGAGGCAATTCACCCAAGAGAAAACCCAAATGGCCAATAAACACGTGAAAGTATGTTCATTCACAATAGTAATTGGAAAAATGCAAATTGAAACAATTGTATGCCATCTTACACAAGATTGGCAAAATCAAAAAGCCTGACAGCTCCAGCATTGGTGAAGAAGTGGAAAAACAGGAAATCATCACTCTTGGTATAACGGAAAACTAGCATAAACACTTTGGAGAACAATTTAACAAGACCAAGCAAAGCTGAAATAAACTCACCCACAACTTCTAGGCATATATTTTAATGTATATGTATAAAGGTGCCTCAGAGGAGGATGGTTGGTGTATGAGATTAGGGAAAGGAAATTTCACATATTCATAATAACCTACTTACATGAGAAATTATCTGAAGCAAAAGTTGTGTAATACTAAAATTGATTAATTTTGAACAATGGGCACTTGGGCATTTATTATTATTCTTAGTACTTTTCTGGGTTTCCCCTTCTAAACTTTTCAAATTGAAGGAAAATAAAAATTTAAATATTAAAAAAATTCCTATTCATTTTAGGTATGTGTGAAGTACTTCTATTTTGAGTGGGCCTGTGTCAATAAAATCCCGTTTAGGAAGATAGAATACAAATGGGTGAAGCAGACAAGGTTTGCTTATAAAACAAATAGTTTTTTAAAAACTCTGCCTGCTTTACACCATTCATATCATCCTCCTGGCTCTGAAGATATTTGGGTTTACTGACCCAGAAACCCTTGGCTCTCAGGCCCCTGTAGACTTCCCACAACCCCTGTCCTGTCTCCAATCCAGGAGAGGGAAATTCTTCTTAGTTTGGTGGTCCTTCTTCTTTCTTATCTTGCCAAGACATTATGCTCACACCCTTAAGTACTTTGCCAAGGAGGGATATGCTTGGCAGGCATTATTTATTCATCAACTCTACCCTACTTTCCTAATCCCCCAACCCCCTCCCCAACCAAGGCAATAAGCATAAAGCCAACTAACTGCTTGATAGGGGAAAATAGGGGAGAAACAAAGTAGAATGTCTTAAAATGTGATTTAAGGCATTCAACCATGGCTGCCACACTTGGAGAAACTACCATCTCATAGGCATTATATGCTAGATCCTTTCAAAATGTCGTGAAATTTAAACAGACAAGATTCCTAAATTAGACTGTATTTTTCCCCCTTGCTTCTTTATTTGTCCACATCACTGTCTACCCTTTGGTTCCTATTCTACCCACTAATGCCAAGCTCAATTATATAAAAGTCACCTCCCAAGAGAGCTTGGAACTTGGCTTTTAGAAAGCATAGAAATATTCTTAGAAAATAGTTCAAGCAGACTGTTTCTATATAGGACAGAGGCCCAGGGAAATCAGTCCACCTGAAAATCCTCAGTGTATATGTCCAACCTAAAGTTAAAGGAACAGAAGACCAACCATCCATTTACCTGGGTCTGAGGGGTTTTCCAGGATGCAGGATATTCAGTGCTAAAACCAGGACAGGCAAATCATGCTGATTGGCAGCCCCAAACCTGAGACAGAGTGGAGGTTGTAGGATGGAGGGCTACGTAGGGAAGATGATGGGAGAAGAGAGAGCTATGTAACCTCCTCCAACAGAAATGAATTTGAAGGAAAATTCTGTTGGGTTTCTAATTATTTCAAAGAGCATAGATGTAACTAATGATGAAGAAGCAAAAGACCTCAGGAAGACCTCTTAGACTTTGCAATTTCTTCATATTTGTAATTTGTTATCCTTTGTCTGTTTTTTTAAGTGAGCAGGAGCAAAACACTTGTGATTATAGGTGGTTTTAATTTTTTTCTTTTTACTGTGCTATCTATAAGAATACTAGTTAATATGTATAGTATACTGCTTCTTATATGCTAGACAGTGTCTAAGATGCTTTGTATGTATCAACTAATTTAATCCTTGCAATCACCCAGGGAGGCAGGAGCAAGTATTACATTTAAAATGAAGAAACTAAGACTCAAAACAGTTTGCCCAAGGTCACAAAGCAAATTTGAGTTCTGAATACCTCATTCCGAAGCACATACTCTTAATGATGAAGCTATACTGTTTCTCATTGTAAAATTGGCATATATTGTTAATATGATTAGCAGGCTGGATTCCTTAGCATAGGGCAAGGATAGACAACTTGGAATGACTTGGTACCACAGTCTCAACTTAACTGTAGGAAGGCTGAGTGGTTCCCCAACAAATGGCAGTAAACATGGGTTCCTTGAGGTCATTTTTTTCTGTATCTCACACCTTTCCTTATCTACTTTTATAAGCCCAATCCCTCCTTCAAACTCACTGACCTTGTTCTGCCCAGTGGTTATGAGAACAAGCAGCTAAGAGGAAGGAAACCCACTAAAATCCACACCATCACCTATAAATGTGTGAGTATTTAACACTGTTTAAGATTCAGGAGGAGCCTTTCACATACCAGATCTTATTTGCAATTCTGTTAACATCTGATGGACAGGAGTGAAGCAAATTGAGCTATCTTTTTCCAATTATGGGCTATTGTATTATGGGCTATTGTTACTGAAGACCGACAGGAAAAAAAAAACTACAAAATACAGTTTGCAGTATTTTGTACTATTCAACTCAGCCCCTTCTAACTTCTCAGAGTGCGGTGATAACAGTAACAAAGGTATTAGAAGAATATTTTATTCTTTTCAAAGTAATTCTCTGTAATTCACTTTATCTGTATAACAACTCAGTGGAGAAGGTAATGCAGATATTATTAATCCCATTTTACAGATGAGGAAGCTGAAACTCAACAGTTTCCGTAAAGAGCTATGAGAGAGGCTTCATTTTAGAAGTAATTATCTCTCTCCTTTTCACTGTGGAGCCTCATTCTGTTTCAGATCAATTTCTTCAGTATTTCCCAGCACTTTAAAGTCTACACTCTTCTAACCCATTACCATTTCCAAGCCCCAAACACTTGGCCAACCTTTTCATCTGCTTCCCCTGGTCCTGCCTATCACTTAGAGCAGGTAGTGAAACCGAGCAAAGGGCTCATTTGGCTGCAACATAGAAAGCCAACCTCTGACAGCGCCAGTCTGCAGCAAAGTGAGGATTTATTGCAGGGCACCAAGCAAGGGAGTGGAATAGAAGCCTCAGGTCCACTTGCACTTGGTTTTTGAGTCAGGGTTTTTTTGTTGTTTTTTTTTAACAAGAAAGAGCAAAGAGGCTGGGATTAGTTATCATCGTGCAACATTTCTATGACATTTCTTAATTGTAGTTTTGGGAGTCAGGATATCTTTGGTTTTTGATCCTCTAGCCAATGGGTTCATGGCTCAGGGGTCTGTTAGCTCACCTTGCCCTGGAGAAACTACCTGAGTTTGTACGGTAGTGATGTTATCTACAACAGCAGTTTTAGTCACTAATGTCATTATTGACAACAGCAATTTTAGCCATCTGATTCTGATTGATTAGCATTAAGTTAGTACAGGATTGAGGTCAGAGGGGACAAGAAAGGGAATAAGATTTTGGATAGAGAGGTTAATTATTAACTCGGCAGGGGAACTCAGTTTTAGGGGAACTTGGTTTCAGTAGAAAGGTACTACATTTGTGTAACCATCTCTTACTGCATTGACTCCCTAAATCACTATTCACAACTGATGAGCCAAATCATTTCTTCCTTAAGGTTTCCACGTCTTTTTTTCCTTGCCTTACTGTGATGGTTTTAAAGTAGGTCCACAAGTTCTTTGAGACTCCTCCTTTCAAGAGGTGGAGCTTGATTCTCCTTTTACGGGTGAACTGGACTTAAATAAGTTGCTTCTCATAAATAAATGCAGATCTTCCTCAACTTACAATGGGGCTACATCTCAATAAACCCATTATAAATTGAAATTATTAAGTGCTGAATAGTTCATGTAATTTATTGAATGCTGTACTGAAAGTGAAAAATGTAATGGTTGTGTGGGTCCAGAATGGTTGTAAGTGTGTTGGTTGTTTACCCTCATGTCATGTGGCTGACTGGGAGCTGCAGCTGCCTGCTACTGCCCAGCGTCAGGAGAGAGTATAGTGCTGCATATCAGTAGCCTAGGAAAAGATTAAAATTTAAAATTTGAACTACAGTTTCTACTGAATGTTATTGCTTTCACACCATCACAAAGGTGAAGAATCGTTAAGTTGAACAATGGCAAGTTGGGGACCTTCTATAAAGTGGAAGTGATGACGATCAGGAGAACTAGGTTAGAAAAAGCGCTGCACCTTCCTCTCTGTTCTCTCTCTGATCACTCATGACCAGCAGCCATGTCAGGAGGACACTCAAGCAGCCCTGGGGGAAAGGCCCAGGTGGTGAGGAACTGACGCCTTTTGCCAGCAGCTTGCAAGGAATTAAGGCATCCTGCCAAAGGCCATGTAAATGAGGCATCCTAAAAGCAGTCAAGCCTTCAGATGACTGGAGCTCCAGCCAATAGCTTTCTTGCAACCTCATGAGAGACTCTGAGCCAGAAGCACCCAGCTAAGCCTCTCCTGACTCTCAGAAACTGTAAGATAAATAACTTTTTGGGGGGCAGTTGTTGTCTCAAACCTCAAAGTTTTGAGGTAATTTGTTAGGCAGAAATATATAATACCCTTAGTCAGTTTCCTTTCCTGATTCCAGCTAATAATGTGATAAAGCTTGAGGTTTTCACAGCTTGATCACAAGGGTGCCAACCATTGGAGTAAAGAGGGCAACTAAATGACAAGGAAATTCTGTGGAAGAACTAGGCACATGACCCAATTATTGTTTTAAAACCATCATTCTAGCTAATTTGTGGCAAATAGATTGTGAGGGTGTAACAGGGAAGAAAAAAGATCTGACTCCATATTGGATCTCTTTCTTTTACTTTAATCTTTGTATTCTATTGCTTTTGCTACAAGTTAATCACTAAAGGGATGTTGCCAGAAGTTTTATTTATACATAATGGCCCATCTCTGGGAACCCTGCCTCTCAGGTAATGAGTGTTAAGCTAAAATACCCTCCTCACAGGAAACACCCTAACCAGGCCCACCTGTGAATGACTACAGGAAGGAAGAAATTAACCCGTCCCCTCCAGAGGCTGACCGGAAATAGGAAATGTTTGACTTTACTTCCTCCCCTTTTAGTATAAAAGAAGCCTGAATTCTAACTCAGGCAAAAGAGTTCTTTGGGACACTAGTTTACCATCTTCTCGGTCTCCTGGCTTTCCAAATAAAGTCTCTATTCCTTGCCCCAACAACTCATCCATCGATTTATTAGCATGTCATGCAGTGAGCAGTATGAGCTTGGACTCGGTAACAAGAGAACAAGAGTGGCATTCAAAAAAGGAGTTATAGGAATAGAACAAGCGAGAGAGAATGTGGGCTTGGACCAGAAGGGCAACGTGTGAAGATGGAGAGAACCAAATGGACATTTTACAGAATAGGGAAGTTTTGTGTTTTGTGTGTGGGGAAGACTGGCTTCTGTCTAAAATCATTTTCTTCAGGGGAACCAATGCCTTCTAACTGCTAAATCCAAAAATCCAATGGCCTTTTTCTAATCCTTCTCCTCCTTGAAATTACCTCTTCCATTGGTTTTGCTGGTGCAGCAGTACCTGGCTCCCCATCATGCACTCAGACTGTTCCATCTCTGCGTTTTTCTCCTCATTCCTCCATAACTCTCAATAACACCACAGTCTCTCTTTTACTCAGATTGAGACTTGGAGTTATTCTCAATTTTTGTCTCTTCTTTCTTCAACAAATATTTGTCAGCTTCTAATATGCACCAGATGATATATTGAACATTAGAGATGCATTTGTGCAAATAGGCACGGCCCTAGCCTTTATGCAGTTTTCACTCTACTGGGAAAGACACATCAAACAATCGCATAAGTGAATATATACAAAGAGTTCAGGCCTTTTCCCCCCCAGTCTCTGCTTTATTTTAATTTTTAAATAACTTTATTTAGGTGTAATCGACTATATTTAAGGAAAAACAATTTTAAGAGTTTTGACATGAAAGCATCATTGTAATAAAGATAATGAACATGTTCATTATGCCCCCAAACTTCCTCATGCCCCTTTGTAATCTCTCTTGCCTTCGCCCTCCCCTATCCCTAGGCAACCACTGATCTGCTTTCTATCACTATAGATTAGTTTGAATTTTCTGGAACTTAATGACTTAATGTCAGTGGAATCATACAGTTTGTACTTTTTTTTTTTTCCTTTGGCCTCTTTTGGGTCAGCATAAATTTGAGATTCATTCATTGTTATGATATCATAGTGCATTTCTTCTTATTCCTGAGATGTATGGATTACCACAATTTGTTTATCCATCACCTGATGATGGACTTTGGGATTTTTTTTTTTTTTTGCTGTTATACATAAAGTGTCAAGAATATTTGTATATAATTCTTTGTGTTCCCATCTGTTTGCTTTTCATTGGGGTGACATCTAGGAGTAGGATGACTGAATCATATGGTAGGTATATGTTTAATTTTTTTAAAAACTGCCAAATTGTTTTCCAAAGTGGTTGTACCATTCATTTTACATTCCCACCAATATATGATTTCTACACATCCTTACCAACACTCAGATAAAATGTTTTAATTTTAGGTGTATAGTGGTATCTCATTGTGGTTTTAATTTTTGCATTTTCTTAGTAACTAATGATGTTGAGTATCTTTTTATGTGTTTATCTGTCATCCATATATCTTCTTCAGTGAACAATCTCTTTAAATCTTTTGCCCAATTTTTCTTTATTTGGCTGTTTTGTTTCTTACTGACTTTTGAGAGTTATTTCTATTTTCTGGATATAAGTCCTTTGTCAGATATGTGATTTGCAATAGAGTCTCCCAGTTTGTGGCTAATTTTTAGTTCTCTTAATAATGACTTTCAAAGAGCATTAGTTTTCAATTTTGATGAAATCTGGAATATACATTTGTTCTTTTAAGTACTAAGGACAGCTAAGAAATTTTGCCTCACCTAGGTCATAGAAAAGGGCAAACTGTAGCTTGAGGGGAAGACTAAAGAGACCAGAATCAAACACTAAACCAGCCACCAGGGTGGGCAATGGTGAGGGAGGAGGAAGAGACACAGATGCTGATAAGACTCTGGGTGGATTTTCACACAAGCAGAGTGAATATGGTTAAATAGCATTCAACATATATCCCCATATTCCCAGCATGTATTCTCCTTCTAGTGTGCTTTCTTATACTGCAGAGGCTGGAAAGTTAAGGATTATATTTCTCGGAATAATTGTAGGCAGTCAGATGTACTCAGGTGAGATTTAGAAGGCAAAAGTGAGACAAAGGCCATCATGCTGCTACTTTGGCTATTTCTCTGGCAAGCAAGGCCACAGAGATGTGATGTATTTCTATTGCAGTAATCCAGTGATGCCTCAAGCTTTGCAAATATTGAGAGGCAGTTGCATCAGAGTGTAGCAGGGGCAATGTCCTGATAATAGCTTCCAGATCCCTGGATCCCATTTGTAACCATTTATAATTTGTTATCAAACCCCATCATCAGTGGAACCCTCCAGATGCCTCACCCTCTCTGACTATGGAAGAGGTAGCAGCTTTCCTGGCTTTTGTCTTGTTCTGCAGCTCATGGCTAGAGTCTCAGCCTAGAGTGGGCTCCTCTACAATTTCCAATTGATTTTGTAAGCACCTATGTCCTCATGTCCTTATACTACTTGGAGGGGTTTTTGTTTCTTGCATTGAGCCCTGAGTGATACAAGCAGTCAGACTGTATTTGACAGGAATGATAAAGAATCAAAGGACTCCCGTGGTGTGGGAAAAATGTCACAATATATGAAGTCATTCATTTATTCAGTGAGCATGTAACAGACACAGAGTGGGTGCTATTGCTAGACACTAGGAATGTCTGCCTGCCCTGAAAGAGCTTATGCAATCTGATGATTCATGATATGATGATAGAGATATGTTGGAACACTACGTGCCCCCGGACATGTTCTCATCGAATTTGGAGAAGTCATGAAAGAGGTGACCTGTAACCCTGGTTTTAGTAGATGAGTAGGAATTAGCCAGCTAAGAGGAAGGGGAAGATCCTCTGTCACTAACAGCGTAAATTTTTAGGAAAAACTTTAAAATGTCTGTATTCACATTTGCCCCTCTTCCCCGAGAGAGAGGAGGAGAGAGCAGATGTGTGTTTCTAAAGATCTTAGAGGAGGGGGCCAGGGATAAGGTAGGAGCTTCGTAGGTGGGGAGGACACAGGTGGAGGCAGAAGTTTAGAAGCATTTTGAGTAAGGAGGTGGAAGTAGATGACAAGAGAATTATGGGTTTCTCTAGCTACTAAGGGTAAGGCAGCCTCAAGCTAGCCTCAACTCAGTCTTCTTTACTCTCTCACTTCTCAACTTCTCACAAGGGCATCGGAATGGCATGGGATTCCAAGTCCAAGGCCAGATTCAGTTCCAGGGCCTCTATTTACCAGCTATAAGAACTTGGACATATTATTGAACTTCTTTTAGTCTGTTTATTCATCTATGCAATGAGAATAATAATATCTCCCCCCCCCTCACAGTGTTGTGAAGGTCAAACCAGATAATGGATGTTAAAAGACATTATAAATTATAAAGCACTATAAAAATTTTAGTAACTATTATCTAATAGGTAGCTAAGTCTTGTTGATTCTACCTCAGGTGTATCTCTGTTGTAGACTGAATTGTGTCCTCCCTAAATTCATACATTGAAGCCCTATGCCCGAGTGTGACAGTATTTGGTGACAGGGCCTTTAAGGAGACAATTAAGGTTAAAGGAGGTCATGGTGAGGCACTAATTGGATAGGATGGTGTCCTTATTAAGAAGAGGAAGAGACACTAGAGCCCTCTCTCCATGTGAGTGCGGAGGAAAGGCCACGTGAGGGCCCATCGAGAAGGCAAACACCTACGAGAAAGGGAGAGAGGTCTCACCAGAAACCAACCCTGATGGCACCTTGATCTTGGATCTCTAGCTTCCAGGACTGTGAGAAAATAAATCTCTGTTGTTTAAGGCACCCATTCGCTGGTATTTTATTACAGCAGCCCGAGCAGACTAATGTAATCTTTTCCCCCAACTTCACTTCTCTTCATCCCCCCATCCTGATTTTGTTCAAGCCCTATCTTCTCCATATCATCTCTGCAGACCTCTCTGCATTCTCAAATGCCACTAAAGGAATCCTTCCAAAAACTATACTTAAAAACTGTCTAGGACACAGGACTATCTACAGCATGATCACGAGACCCCTCTGGACTTGATTCACCTGCCTTTCTAGCTTTGTCTCCTGTCCTCCCACTACATATCCTATGCTCTAGCCTTACTAAAATTCTTACCCTTCCTCTGACATTCCACACTCTTTTACAGCCCTCCATTTTTGCCTGTACCCTTCCTCCTCTCTGAGCTGCCTTTTCCCCTTCCTGATCACCCCTCCTTCCATCACCTTCTCACCGCACTGTCTCAGTTTTTCCACTGGCACATCTATTTCTCCTTCAGCCCAGACTTGAGTGTTAATCTACTCCCCAGAGCCTTCAGCAGCACTTTGCACACCCCTCTATTACATCACTTATCACACTGTTCTGTAAACATTATTTTGAGAGTCTTTTCTACTAGAGTCTGAGAACCTGAAAGACACCTATTCATCACTGAATCTTCCTTTGTACTTGAAACAAAACAGGTACTGGATACATATGTCTTACATAAACAAATAAGAAAAGCCCACAGTCCAGACAAGACATACACAAAAAATTGAACAACAAAAGGCAGTAGAGGAACCATGAGTTATATATCGGGTATCCTCCACGGCACCTAGCCCAGTGTCTTGCATGCAGTAGACTCTAGTAAATGTTGCTGAATTAAGTTCCAAAGAAAAAGTAGAGAAAGTAAGAGTCATGATCATTTAAATCTGGGAGAACTCCAGGATGGTATTTAAAACCTGGTACCCACTAATGTAATGCCAATGATCCTATCTGGTGCCTTCAAACTTGCTCTATCCTCCTCCCCCTCTCTTCCTTACCTCCCTTGCTCTAGACTCTGAGATCTTTGGAAGTTGGGGTGGGGGTGGGGGGTTGTCTCTTCCTCATCTTTGTATCTTGCATGCTTTCTTTATGGACTGGTATCTAGCCAGATGCTTTACACATGATAAGCATCCAGTAGTGTTTGTTGCTTTTTGTTAAAAACCAATGATTTTGCTGAACCTGGGGGAGATTTGAATAAACCACATAGAAGAAAGCAGAAATCCAGATCAGGGACCCGGCAGGAGTTATTTGTTTCCTACTGCTGCTCTAACAAATTACCATAAAGTTGGCTTAAAACAACACAGATTTATTACCTTACAGTTCTAGAGGCTAGAAGTTTGAAAATAGGTCCTACAGGGCTAAAATTAAAGTGTTAGGGCCACATTCCTTCCAGAGGCTCTAGGGGAGAAACTGCTTCCTTGTCTTTTCCAGTTTCTAGAGGCTGCTGCATTCATTGGCTTGTGCCCCTGTATCACTGTCACCTCTGCTTCTGTTGTCACATCTCCTTCTCTCATTCTGCGCCTTCTGCCTCCCCGCTTCTTCCCCTTTAAGTACCCTTGTGGTTACACTGAGCCCACCCAGATAATCCAGGATTATCTTTCCATCTCAAGATTCTTAACTTAATCTCATCTGCAAAGTCCCTTTTGTCACATAAAATAACATATTCACAGGTTCTAGGGATTAGGATGTGAGCACCTTGGGGAGCCATTATTCTGTCTACCAGGACAACCAAAGCTGAAGACACAAGAATAAACGCACAGCTAATGTTTGGAGATGGAGCTTTCCAGCTGAAGCAAAGTGTTCATGAATATTAGAGCCAAGTAAGACAGGAAGAATAGATTGAGGAGGCACTGGGGTTTGGAGATGATATGGATAATTAAACCCAGATTAAGTTTTGGCTTTATCCTGCATAAAGTAAGAAAGCTTTGAAGGTAGGTGAGCAGAGAGTTAATAATGAAAGAAGTAATTTAGCAGCCTCCAGAAGACCGTAGAGTATGTAAATTTGGTGGTCAAACAAGACCAAAAATAAAAGGTTTGGGACCAAGAGATCACACAAGGGTGAATACCTTGCTGTTTACTGTCTTGTCAAGTCTCTGCTAGATGTTCCTTAAGCTTCCATAATGAATGACTGATGAATTATTTCCCCTTTTGAAGTCTCAATTTTTTTTCTAGTGTTAAGTCCTCAGTTGTGTTATAACTCATCTGTCCTAGAAGAGTCTGCTACAGCAATTGGGAAAGTGCGTGTTTGGGGTGGCGGCGGCAGGGAGGAAAAGAGGGGATAAGATGTGAGTTAATTGATTTGTCCAACCAATTGGAAGAGGCTGACCTCGGCAGTTTCAATGGTCTGCAAAGACAGGGACTCCACTTTTTGGTTGTAAGCAATAGAAACCTAACTCAGACTGACATGCAAAAAATTAGAATTTACCAGCTTTAAATTCTCCAGTCTCGTACATATCCAGTTGCCTAGTGGCTACCTCTACTTGGATGTCCAATCAGCAAATCAAACTCAACATGGCCAGAATGCTATTCCTGCTCTTCCCTTTCTGGCTCGCCCTCATCAAATCTAATCCCCCCACAATCTTTCTCTATTTCAATTAATGAAAACTCCACCTTCCCAGTTGCTCAGCTCACATGCTTTGGAGTTAACTTTCATTAACCTTCCACATTCAAATTGTCAAACAATTCTATTGGCTCTACTTTCAAATCCATCGAGAATCTGACCATTTCTCTCTACTTGTACAGCTACTACCCTCCTCCAAACCACCATCATCTCTCACCCATATTATTGTAATAGCCTCCTAACTGGTCTTCCTACCCATGCCTCTATTCAGCTTGTTTTCAATGCAAGAGCCAGAAGCTCCTTTAAAACATAAGTTAGATCATGTCACCTCTCTGCTCAGAATCTTCCAATGGCTACCTATCCTACTCAGAGAAAAACCAAAGTCCTTGCAGCAGCCTACAATGCCCTGCACAATATGGCTTCTGGTTACATTTCTGACCTCATCTTTTACTACTCTTTCCCTTGCTCATTGCACTCCCACCACCCTGGCCTCCTTCCTGTTCCTCTAACAAATCAGACATAGTATGCACCTGACATTCCCTCTGTCTGGATCATTCTTTCCCCAGATAGTCATATGGAGTACTTCCTTTCTTCAGATCTTTATCCAAATGTTATCTTAGCAGTGAGGTCTCCTGTGATTGTCCTGTTTAAAATATTAACCCCCTTCCACCTCTTTCCCCTTTCAGTTTTATTTTTATTTACACTTAATCACTAACATCTATACATTTTACTTATTTAGTTTGTTGTCTACCTCTTTTCCTACCCAGAGTGCAAATTCTGAGAGCAAAATGTATGCCTTTTTTATTCACAGATGTACCTTCAATGCCTAAAACTGTATCTGACATATAATAAGCTTCTTAGTAAATATTTGTTCAATAAATGAATGAAAAGTCAAAGTGATAACTTCAGGCATGGTTGGATTCAGGTTCTCAGCGTGTTATTAAAACTCTCTATCTTTTAGCTTTGCCTTCCTTTTCATTGGCTTTATTCTCAGGCAGTCTTGAGGTGTTATAGTTGATGGCATAACTGCCACCAGCAGCTCCAGATTTACAGCCTTAATGGGAAGAGAATGCCTCTTTCTTGATTATTCCAGTGAAAGCCTTAGAAATGAGTTTTATATTCTGGGCTTAGGTCAAGTGTTAATCCCTTTAACAGTGTCTAAAGGTAGAGGAAGAAAACACTGTAATTGGCCAGGCCAGGGTCATGGGGCCTCCTGGAATGGGGGTGAAGTCACTGAGAACAAGGGAACATAGTCCGCTAAAAGGAAATGGCGTGCTGTCACTTGAAGAAGAAGGAGGTAGGCCTGGCTGGCAGCAACAACAGATGTCCATCACATCATAAATGATGACCCACCAGGCAGACCTAGCCCAGAACAGCATTCTCCTGCCCCTCCATTTCCACATCCAATCAGATCAGTCTGAACGCTGGTAAAGTCCTCTCCTAAACGCCTTTTCATCTGTCTCTGTCAGTTAAAGTATTCCCCACCCCTGAATGTCCGGTTCAAATATGATCTTCCTTATGGTGACTTTTTAACAGATGAGGTCTCTCCCCCACTCCTGGGCAGCCCAGTTGTTCCTACTTCTTTGGTAGTTATCTTTTCTCACTATACCCTCTATCTTACCTAATTGTACACATTTTGAGCTGTTGTGGAAAAGGACCGTTTCCCGCGTTTCCCAGCAGACATCTCAACGCCCTCAGCAACTGCGAGGATTAGATACGCACCAAGGCCGCCAGGGCGCGCCAAGCGTCAGGCGCGAGGCCGCCAGGGGCGGGAGGAGCTGTGATTGGCAATTGCGGCCGTCAATCGGGCACAGGCGCGGGCGGGGCGGGGCGGGGCGGGGCGCCCGGGAGGCCTGTGGGTGAGAGGCGGGGCTTGCATGAATGGGGCGCGCGGCGCGCTGCTGCAATCGGCGCTCGGGGGGGAAGCAGGAGTCCCGGCCGGGAGTGGGTGGGAGGAAGCGAAGTGGGGGGGAAGGGGAAGAGCGCGGGGGGCGGGGAGGGGCAGCGTCGGGACGGCGCGCCTAGAGCGGCGAGGAGGAGGGTGTGAGCCAGAGCCGTGGCCGCGGTGCCGGTCGCTTTGGTGCCGCTGTCCGCTGCGTCGCCTCCCGCCGGACCCCGAGGAGCCCCCGGCACCCCCTACCCAGCAGAGGAGTCGGGACTGGGGTAGCCCGCTCTGAGGGAGGAGCCGGGTCTGAGCGGCCGAGCCCAAGACCCTCGGGCGTGGGGGTGGGGGGCTGAGGCCCCTGAGGGGGCCCCCGCCGCGATGGGCAACCTGGAGAGCGCCGAGGGGGGCCCGGGAGAGCCGCCCTCTGTCTCGCTGCTGCCGCCGCCCGGCAAGATGCCGATGCCTGAGCCCTGTGAGCTGGAAGAGAGGTTCGCCTTGGTGCTGGTGAGAGCTGAGCCTGGTCCCTTCCCCCTCCTACCGTCCCGCCAGGTCCTGGCGCTCTGGGTGGGATTTTACCCGGGTTCCCCAATCTGGCCCAACACTTCAGTCAGGGCCCCGACAGACGTCGGGCCCCAGTGCCTTCCCAGGAACCTCAGAGCAGCCCCGACGGGGACCTCCCGAACGACGCTTCATCTGCTGGACACTTTAGAAGGAGGGGTCCTCAGCCTGGGACCGCCCCAGGATCCAGAATTCTTACTCTTCCCTCCCCCTTCTGCCTCCCTTCCCACTTCTTGCCACTTCCCTGACAGTCTCCCCGGGTCCCTAGAATTCTCATGCCAAAGCCTCTGGCGGGTGCGGGAGAATTCAGAAGCTCAGGGCCAGCCCACCCTTGAGCGTAGGTCCGACTATGACTCTGGCTAGGGAGACTTCCTCTCATGTTAACATGGAGGCTTTCCAGGGAGTGGGTCCTACTCCCAGCCCGGACCAGATGTTTGGGGGAGCGGAGGGGGAATAAAGGGGGCCTGGCAGCTCTTGAAGGGGGTGGAATAAAGAGTGATGCCATTCTTCTTATTTTAAGAACGGCCTGCAGGCATCCTGCAAAGTTACAGTGGGTTTGCCTAAAAGGGCTGAACATGTGGATAAGCCATTTCACTAGTGTATTTTTCCAATTGAAACAATACACACAAACCATCCCGCGTCCTCCTCCCCTCCTTTTTATGTTAAGCCCTAGTGGCTGTTGTGCTTTTTGCCTGTCCTTCTTTTTAGTCTTTCTGTAGGTTCTTAAGTGATCTGTATGCATGAGTTTTTAGAGCTGACTTTGGGATTCTTCTTTGGTGTGGGAATTGGACCTTAATGTCAATGGCTCTGTGGACAGAGAGGATCTGTTGGAGCTAAAAATGAAGTTTTGGAGAAAGAAAGTGAACTAGGTGATGGAACGTTTGCTAACAGAGGTAAATCTTAGAGAAACTTGGGGAAATAGTTCCCAGTTCCTCAAAGAACTCTCTAAGAGGCAGTGTTAATGCTGCAGTTATTGTTACTATGGCCTGAAGGGCTGACTTTGCCTTTGCCTGTAAGGAGGGATAAGCTGTGGACTTAGCAGCCTTATTGGATTTCATCTGCTTTGGAATAGGAAGATTAGATCTGTTGGCATCAGTGAAGCTGTCTAGAGATCCTGGCCTCTCTGATAGTGCAGAGCCTGACATCAGCCCACTGGCACCACAGCCAGATCAGAGAGGGTCCATGGGGTTCCCAGGGGAAGCTGGCACCTCTCTGCCCATTAGCTCTGTGACGGGCCAAAGGGATCTGGGCCACACATCCTGTGGCTCTCTGCATTTCCCCCAGCCTCCTCAGGGCAATGGCGTGACTCAGTGATTACTAATGTGCTGTGGCCATCTCAGAGCCTGAGGAGGAGAGCCTGGGACTCGGTACCCTTGAGAACAAGAGCTCAACTGTTGGGGAAAAGAGTGGGAGGGAATCTGCACTCCAGTGGGGGTGTGAAAATCCCCATCGAGTGGCATGAGGTAGCTACAGAAATTGGAGAGAAAAGGATGATCAGAGGTGGACTGGGTAGGGGGCTACCTTAGGTAGGGGCCCGGCTGTTTGTTGTGAGAGCTCACAACCAGAGTTGATCTTATCCTCATTGGAGTTTGGTTGACAAGTTTGTTTAGTTGGCAAATTAATGGCTTGATATTCACAAAATGCACATGGTATCCTGATTACTATCCAGAGAGCCCGGGTCAAGCCAGGGCCCAGACCACCCACTTGCAAACCTTCCTTTCTATATAAAGTTTTGATTTGTTTCCTTGTGGCTTTTGGTCTTGTTTCTGTGTGCCTGAGCTGTTGCTGCTGGGTTTGAAACAGGGCAGGCCAGGGCTAGTTAGCTAACTTAGAAGAGAAGGGGATTTTACCTCCGTTTTCCAGCACAGGGGAGTCATGCTTTCTTGGGGATTTGAGTTCTTCTCTGGGGGCTCTTAAAGACCCCTCTTTCCTCTGTTCCTGAAACGTGCCCTTTTCCACCATCCTTTGGAAACAGTGCTGGCTGTTGGATGTTTGACCCTGGAATAGGCTCAGGTGTATTTCCTGACAGTCAGGAGAAGCATAGTGTAGTAGGAAAAGCAGGGGCTCTGTCTTAGCAATTGTCTTAACCTCCCTAAGCCCAGATTTCCTCATCTGTACATTGGGGCTAATAATTCGCATCCTGGGAGGATTTTGAGAATCAGGTGAGCCATGTATATAAGGTGCTTGGCATCCAGTAGGTACTCAATATAGATTAGTTTCGTTTCTTGATTGTGTAAAAGAGTCAGATAAGTTTCTCCATTTTCACCATTTTCTTTCCCAGATTGTCAGCTTCAGTATGATTGATCTGGTTTATGTAAAAGCTATTTGGTGGTTTTATTGAGATGATGTGCTAGTGTCCTGGTTAAACATATGGATTTTCAAGTCAAAGTGGGCTCAAGTACTGGCCCCTCTTAGTCTCCAGTTAGAAAAGTGACTTCAAGCAAGTTACTTAACCTCTTTGAGTCTTAGTTTCCTCTTATAAATGGAGATAATAATAGTATTTGCCACATGAGGTTATTGTGTGAATTTAACGAAATTAGAAGTCAGGTACTTAGTGAGCAGAGTCTGACATCTACTATATGTTTAGTAAATGGCCATTTAAAAATTTGTAGCTTTTAGCAGTGACTCAGGTCTAAGATCACTTGTGTTCCCAAAAAGGCATTTTAAGTTCAGAAATCTCATGAAACCAATTACTGCATTCTGTATAGCCAGTCTCAGGGTATGCTGCTGCTGTCACATAGAGGGCTTCCCCAGTCCCAATATATCTATGGAAAACCCCCCTGAAAAGCACCCTGGCTGGGGAAGTTGTATCATTGCTGAGTCAAGACCACAGGCTCCTAGCTTTCTAGTGCTGACATATGATCTGATCCACAGCCTGTCAGCTGAGGTTGGAGAACTCGAGGTCTGAAGCTATGAGGTGATTTGTGCAGGACATTGATCCCAAGAGTCCTAACCCAACCCAGTGCCCTAATCCAGGGCTTCCCTACTGGTATGCTGGGATACTGACCCCCTCAGCCCTGGGGGCAGCTGAGGTCCAGGATCGGTCCCCTCTGGCCAGATCAGCTTCCAATATTTACCCAGTTTACTGTACAAATAGTGTTATTTCCTAGTTGTGCCCTGATATTAAAAAGATTTGAAACTACTGTTTCCTCTGGATCCTTTGTTACCCCCTGTCTTGGCAGCAGCCTCCATTCTCTTGAGGACTGAGAAGTTTAGGATGGACAGTTATTGGAATTCCTCTTTATTAATTCTTGTATGAGAGCTGATCTCTAGTCTGGCAAAGCCGCCCTCTGTAATTTGGTCCAGACTAGATTACTACCCAACCTTAGTTACCCAGAAACTAGTATACTGGCCAGTACTGGCCTTTCCTTAGATAGAGAGGGGAGGCAGAGGGCTTTAATGGTTTAAGAGGATAGCTGCCTGCCTTTGCTGGGTTTGCACCCTGATTTTTCTGTTTGCTGGCTTATTACAAATTTGAAACAAAGTCTAAAGTCTGATGCCAGAAAAAGCTCTGAATATCCCTCAAGAGGAGGCTCTCAGGGCATGAGGATGGGGTTGTGTGATAGGCTGTCCCTGCCGTGGCTCCTCCTTTCACATTTCCCTCGTGATGACTGATGAGTTGCGGTTTTGCTGTAAGTGTAGCATTGATGTGGGGGCTAAGCTGACCTGGGTGCTAGTTGTCAAGAGCCTTTGAGGGGCCTCCTTTGACATAGAAAGGGGCTGGGAAAAACTTGGACTAAATATCAAGTTCCAAATCGCCATGATGGAAATGTTTTTCCCAGCTCTGGGGATTGTGGTGAATTAGTTCAGGCTGGAATAAGACTTGGGGGAGGGAAAGGGCCCTTGACAGCAGCTGGTCAGAGGAACCCACTTGTTTAGAGACCCCACTGAGAAGACCCTAGGCCACAGAGAGGAGCCTCATTCCTTGACCTTCCCCTGTGACCCTGCTTTAGACTGGGGGAGGTGTGGGGAGTAGGTGGGAGGGAGATGAAACTGCTGCGGTGGACTCCTTGTCATTGGGAATGTTTTCATTGCTCATTGGGAGACTCTGCTTTTTTTCTTTTTTCTCTTAAAGTAATACTCATTCTCTTTAAAAAAAAAAAGTGTGGGCAATTTAAAAATTAGAAACGATCAAAGATTTAGATTGAAGAAAAAAATCCATATTTTCTCCATTATTTTAGCAAATGGAGACAATGTGTTTTAAAACCTTTCAAATTTTTTTTGTCTACATAGGGTTTTGTACAGTGTTGCAATAGTAGCATGTATGTGTAGGTATGTGTACAAACACATATATATATCCAATTTGGCTCCTTCTCCCCCGCTTTTGTTATTTCATTAGTTTTTCCAGGGTAGTCTTTGTAAACATTTTTAAATGCTTGTACAATGGTCTGTAAAGTAAATGTTCCATTGTTTACTTAACTGTCCTCCTATTGTTGGACATTTAGGCTGTTTGCTTCTGTTTGCCATGGCAAACAATGCTATAATGAACATCTTGGTGTACCTTTTCAATAGTTAGTTTTCCTTAGGATAGAAACCCCAAACTGAAGTTGCTAGATTGTAGGATATAATGTTTTAAGGTCCTAAGTATGTATTTCCAAACGGTTTTTTAAAGAGATTAATGCATGTGAGTGTCCTTTTCGCGAGGCAGGAGGATTAAGAATAGCTTTTCTCCAGATTATGGAAGTAAGACATGTTTATTAAGCAAATTTAGAAGTAAAGAATATAAAAAGTATAAACTATATAGAAAAGTATAAAGAGAATTAAAATCACCTGTAATCTCTCCATCTACTATTAACATTTTGATGTACTTATTCACGTTTTAACAATTAGAGTCATACTGTGCATATTGTTTTATAAACTGACTTTTAATTTCACTATTTTAAACATTTTCTCATTTGTTTAAATATTTTTCAGCATCATGATTTCATGGCTGCAAAGTACTACAAAATATAGTATTTTATTACCACCTTATCTTATATTTTTCTCTTTGTTACTACTGTAATTAACACTGATGACTATCCTGTGCGTAAATATTTGTGTGTATCTCTGATTATTTCTTTGCTATAAATTGCTAGAAGTAGAATTATTGGACCAAAGGTATATGCTTTTTTTAAATTGTAGTATAATAATGTGGTTTTTCAAGGCCTTTGAGAAGTATGCCTTCTAAAAATGTTGTATCAGTTGGTTTTTCCATGGATAATGTGTCTCCCTTTCTCTGTAAGCGAACTAGTACTGAATGGTTTAACTTTAAGAATTTTTGTCTATTTAATCAGTGATAAATGGTATTTTGTTTTACTTTGCATTTCTTTTAACATTTCATCATAAGTATTTTGGCCATCTTTTGTCTGTTTCCTTTGCTCTCTGTTGGGGATTTATTATATATTCATATTTCTATGTAATTCATTCATTATTGTAATGATTCATTCATTATTATATATTCACATTTCTATGTAATAAAGGTATACATTTTCCACACTTTTTCATTATAAAATATTTTTCAGAGCACATATAACTATTATGTAAGATTAAAATAATAATAAAATGGATACTAGTGTATCCACTGTGGAGTTCTTAGAATTACTTCCTGCCGCATAATTTCTCCTCCCTGCTGTTTTATCTGTGATGAAAAAAGTCCTTTAGCTCAGGACTTATTGGGTCTGTTTCTGCAGCTGGGACAGTCCAGGTGGCAGCCACACCAGTGCTTCATAGCTCTGTCTGTGGGGAAACAACCGCTACAGCTGGTGAGAACAGGAACTGATCGTGGTGGAAATAGCTAATCTTCAATGAAGTGAAAAAAAGAAGCCAAGGTAGAGAGGAAATGAGACCACAGATCCTCCCGTGCCCCTGAGGTTGCCTGGGAAGGCTGGTCAGAGCCGGGGCCCTGGTTCTGTGGTCAAGACCAAAGTATCTGCCCCAAAGCTGGCTACAGTCAGCCCAGGGCACAGCAGCGCTGGCTGCCTGAAGTCAGAGTGTTATCTGGTCAGCCAGGCTGGTCACCTCCATTCTGGGGAAATGTTTCTCCCAAGTCTGAGCTGAGCTGATGCAGTGCCAGGGAAAGGCCAGAGGTTCATTCCAGTTCGGAAATGTACTTCAGAGGAAAGGAAGGACCTTTTCCTTTGAAGATAAGAGAGGGTGCTGTCTCCACACAGCCCCTGCCCCGTGCTCCTTGCTGGGGACTTTAGGGCCCCCTTTCTGAATAACACCATATGGGAACTTAAGGGCTTTAGGATTGTCATCCATGAAGAAGAGAGTTCCAGAATAGAGATAAACTAGGCAGCTAGAATTCCTGAGTTCCCATTCCCAGTCTCTCTTTTGTCTCCCTCAGCAGAGCCACATTTTTGTATCCTGTTTTCCTTACACAAGGAAGAATGCATCCCACAAGAAAGATGTAGAGGTGGCAAGCTGCCCCTCTGTCCTCGAGATGCTTTGGTTGTCTTTGCCTGCCACCCTCCTCTCTGCTTCTTCTTTTCATCTTTCAGAATCCTCTTTCCAGATTCTCTGATCCTTTCTGTCTTCCATCACCTCACCACAAAGTTGAGGGGTGGAAGTTTGTGTGTTGGGTGGATAGGGTTCTGGGGGAACCTTTACTGATATGCACCCTCTTCTCAATTTATAAAGTACTTTGAGGTCCTTGAAGGGTATTCAGAATCACAAGAAGATGGCCGAATTATTTACGTGGCAAATTTTGCAAGCAGAAGAAGGAGTTAGGCTGTTGTACCCGTGGTGGTTCAATTCTTGTCCTCATCTCTTTCCCTTGTCCCCTCCCCATCTTTTACCACCTTCTCATCCTCACCCAGGTTATTGCCAGGACTCTGTGGGCTGGTGGCCCTGCCTCTGACTCCCTAAAACATTAACAGGGAAGGGATATATTCTCTTCCTCCCCTGCTTGCTCATTTCTACTCAGATGTAGACTGGAGAATATCATAGCTTCCTCCAACTGCTCAGCCCCTCTTAAAGAGCTGGGCATGAGCCTGGTGTCTGGGTACTTTAGGAGATGGTTATCCTGTTTTAAGAACTATCTACAGCTTACAGCAGTTAGTTTCTGCTCAGTTTTTACCAGCTTCCTTGCAAGGAGCTGGGGAGCCAGTCCCTAGATCGACCCAATATTTCCCATGAAACCTTAAGAAAACATCTGTCCTGGATGGAAGTAGCTGATTTGAGACTCTTGCAGGCTAAGGATGTTTTGAAAGAAAGAACATTAGTTTTGGAATCAGAACACTCGGGTTCTGATCCAGCTTTATAAACTCTTCTTTTCCCCAGCTGAATGACCTTAGGCAAAGCCAATTTCTGAGCCAATTTCATCCTTATGAAATGGGTGATGATAATACCTACTTTACAGGGTTTTGCAGTTGTTTAAAGTAGACAACATAGTAAAAATGCTTTATAATCTATAAAAGCTTTACAAATAATATTTATAGATTATAGTGGGCATGTACGTTACCCACTATACCACCTCTATTCCTATAAGTTAAAGTGGTTTTCAGCTGATGGCGGTATCGTCCCAGGAGGGAGTTTTTGGTGAAAAGTGAGAATGCTTTGGTTATCCTAGTGACTAGGGGTGCTTCTGGCACTTAGTGCCCGAAGGCTAGGAGTGTTGACCATCCTGTGGTGTTTGGGTCAGTCCCACACAATAAAGAATGATCCTACCCACATTGCTGATAGCATGTCTGCTGAGAATTAACTTCTGTCAATCTGTACCTCAATCGACTTGAGTCGCAATTGGGGATGAAGCTTCAAGAGGAGTAAAAGTAAAGGCAGGGCAACAGTTTTTGGTGCTGTCTTATTTTCCCGTTTCCTATTACACCTTCAGTCAAGAGGTGGACCTCCATCTTATTACGTCTTTCTGTAGGTTTAAGAACTGATTCCCTATTCCCTCTGTACTGTAGGTTCTATCCTAAGACTTATCAAGAAGCAGTTTGGGGTATACATGCTTCACTGCTGACTTTTACTAACCCCATTAGCTCCTCAAGCTGGGGTAAAGTTCTTTTAGTTTGAGAATATATTTGAGAGCTCTTTCAATAATGCTTCTGGATCCTTTGGGATCTAATTAAACCTGTGACCCCTAGTTCTTTGCACACATACAATACTTTGGGGGTTTAAAACTCATTCTTAGATCTGCCAGGGAATCCCTGGCTTTGGGCCTAGAGGAAGGAAGAGCTGGGTGAGGAGAAGCCACTGCAGTAGCTCCTTAATACAAACAGTACCCAATATTTTTATAAGGGGAAGGGAGCCCTGGTTGCCAGTTCAGATAAAATGTTGCCTCTGCTGCAGTTCCAAAAAAGGGAGCTTGTTGAAACTTGGTTGACTCCCATTCAGAGGGAGATATTCTGGCCCCTGGATGTCTTAATTTAACTTTGACTAAGGATACTTTTTGGTAGGATCTGCCCCTTTGAGCCAGAACTTCCAGGAAGATCCAGGTAGAGATGACAGGATGCACTCTGACAAGCCAGGGGAAGCAATGCCATCTTTGCAGTGAGGTTAGGTCATATCCTATGCTTGCAGGTACCACCCGCCCAAAGCCGCAACTGCCTCCCATAGGCCTAAGGTCTCTGGGAAAATCCAGACAGTTGACTTCCTGGTGTGTGCCTGAAAGGGGACTTCAAACATACAGTCTCTAGCAGTTACTTCTACCCTTACATCCTTTTGCTTTCTACCTTACCCAAAACAAAAACAAAACAAAAAAAACCCTATATATTTTTGACTGCTTAGGATATTTCATACTAAAATTTTTGAAGAAAAATTCAGATCTTTTGGGGGCCTTATTTATTATGAAAAAAGATTTTTCAGGACAAGGTTAAAAATGTTTTTTTTTCTGGGTGAGTCTCCCATTTCATCTTTATAGGAATGGCTCAGTTTTCTGGTCTCCACCAAATGCTTAGGTTTAACTTGTATAGGTTAAGAAAAGAGAATTCACCTTTGTTGAGTGTATGCCATGTGCTTTTACATGTGTTTTCTCATTTAATTTGACAACTGTGCTGGAAGGCAGTTATTTCACTTCTGTTTTACAGGTGATGAAAACAGGGCTCAGAGAACCTGGAGAAGGTCTCAGCTTAAATGTCACTTACTTAGACTAAGTAAAATTTTTGTTAGATTTTTTTGTTCATGCTAAAAGATTGCTAGAAATACAGCTTCTAAAAGATGCTTAATCCTTGATTTTATATGTATATTTTTAAATGTGTAGAAAAATTTCTGGAAGGATACAAATAAGACTAATAACAATAGTTATCTCCGAAATACGTAATAGGAAGAACAGAAAAGTCATAGAGAATTCAGCTTTATAATGTTGACATTTTTTACAAGGAGAATGTATTTATATGTTAATTATAGTATTAAAAGTTAAAGAAAAAAATTCTCAACCTCATTTGAAATCAAGGAAATGAGCAGTTCTCTGATACACTTTTATACCAATTGTCTGGATAAAGTTTTAAAGATCGACAGTGTCCATGTTTGTCATTAATGGTACATTAATACTCCACTAATGGTAGTGTAATTTGGTACAGACATTTTAGAAGACATTCATAGGGTCTGTCAATTTCAAATGTGCCTACCCCTTAACCTGGGCATCTCACTTCCAAGGAAACTGTCCTACAAAACTGTTCATACGTGTGCATGGAAGTGCATGGAAAGGATCCTCAAGGCTGCATTGTTTAGCAGTAAAAACCGGGGGAAAACCTGATTGTCCATTTCCTGTCCAATTCTATTTCTTTTCCATTCATCTAGTTACTCAAGGCAAATATTGGGAGTTATCCTTAATTTTTCCTTCTTCCTTCTCCATACCCAGTCTGTTAGCAAACCCTGCCAATTCCATCCCCCCAAATATGTCTCAAATCTATCTACCCATTCTCCTATCTCTACTACCACTGCCTCAGTCCAAGCCAGTATCAACTCTGGCTTGTATCATATCCAATCAACTGGCCTCCCAACTTCCTCTACTGCCCCTTTCTCCATCCTCCCATCCATTCTCCACAAAGCAGCCAAACTTAAAATACAAGTCAAAGAGCATCACCTTTCATGGCTTCTCGTTGTCTTTAAAAAAAAAAAAAAAAGCAAACTCCTCACCTTGGCCCTTAAGACTGTGCATTATTTGGCTCCTGCTGACTTCTTAAACCTTACTCACTCCTGACTGCCAGCCTCCACATTAGCCTTCCTTTAGTTCAGGACAGTCTCCCTTCTTCTCACAGGGCTTTTGCACAAGCTGTTTCCTCTCCTGAATTGCCTTGTTCCTGGATCTTCAAATGGCTCAATCCAGTTTATGTATGCTTCAGGGCTCAGTTTTAATAATACCACCTCTCAGAGAGTCCTCTCTTCCTTATTATTCTCTATCTTCTCATCCTATTAACTTCTTTTGTATTATTTTCCATTTTAAAATTATTTGTTTAATTACTTGTTTATTATGTCACCCCAGACTGTTGGCTCCATGGGAGTGGAGGCTTTCTGTATGCTTACCACTGTCTAGCCAAATACCCAGCACTGGGTAGATACTTAGTAAATAGTTGTGGCTGATGGGAATCTCCAAGATATGTGTGTGTGTATAAATATAATCATCTAATTCCTCAAACAACTGAAAATGGACTTACCATATGACCCAGCAATCCCACTCCTGGGCATATATCCAGAGGGAACCCTAATTCAAAAAGACACCTGCTCCCCAGTGTTCATAGCAGCACTGTTTACAATAGCCAAGACATGGAAAAAACCTAAATGTCCATTGACAGATGACTGGATAAAGAAGCTGTAGTATATTTATACAATGGAATACTACTCAGCCATAAAAAATGATAAATTAATGCCATTTGCAGCAACATGGATGGCCCTGGAGAATGTCATTCTAAGTGAAGTAAGCCAGAAAGAGAAAGAAAAATACCATATGATATCACTCATATGTGGAATATTAAAAAAAATGGCAAATGAACTTATATATAAAACAGAAACAGACTCACAGCATAGAATACAGACTTGTGGTTACCAGGGGCGGGGGGGCGTGAGAAGGGACAAATTGGGAGTTCGAGATTGGCAGATACTGACTGGTATATATAAAATAGATAAACAAGTTTATACTGTATAGCACAGGGAAATATATTCAATATCTTACAGTAGCTTATGGTGAAAAGGAATATGAAAGTTAATAAATGTATATTCATATATGACTGAAGCATTGTGCTGTACACCAGAAATTGACACAACATTGTAAACTGACTATACCTCAATTAAAAAAAAAAGAAAGAAAGCAAAAAAAAAAAAAAAAGAGGCAATTAAAGGGAGACCATAAAATGCTTTATATAGCCACATGTTTGTATGTAAATGTATAGAAAAAGGGCTTGGAGCAACCAACACCAAGCTGTTGGTCACTGTGGTGACCTATGAGGGGGATGGATATGGTTGGGGGCCAAACAGTGACTCCATTTTTATTCTGTAAGCTTTTGAGTTGATTAATTTTTAACAATATGTACCCATGTATTTGTTCTTCCTTTAAAGGAAAAGGAGGAATAAAAATAGGGGAGGAGGGCTCAACTTTTATTGTAAAAAAGAAAGCTCCTCTTTCTTGCTCTCTGCACTGAGCCAAAAGAAGAGAGCTAGAGGGAGAAAGGTCACCAGTGGGGTCATTCCCTGCCCTGTGCCGAGCTTGGCATTAGTTTTTATGGTAGAAAGAACCCTAAGAGATGCTCTTCTGCCCTGAGGCTGTATTTTAAACTCTTAAAAGTAGGCACAATCTTGGTTCCCCAGACACAGCCAGATTGTATATTTTTAGCCTCTTTGATTTCCAAGCCAGTGAAAGCTGCACCTCTAGCCTTAGCAAAGCTGGAGCAGGTGAAGTCAGCAAAGAGAATAAACATGAGCTCTGGGCTTCACTGCAGCTAAGCTTCTCAAAGTCAAGTCAGTTCAGCAGTCGTGACTCCCAGGGAAGCCCTGTTCTCTAGATTCTTGTCTCCCAGAAATGTGGATAGCTAATCATTTTCATAGCTAACGTTTATTGCATGCTAATTGTCTGCCAGGCACCTTGCAAAGCTCTTTACACACATTATCTCATTTAATCACCATAACTCTATGAAATAGTTATTATTATCTCCATTTTATAGTTAAGGAAATGGAGATCCAGGAAGGTTAAACAGCTTGCCTAGGATCACACAGTTAATAGGTGGTGAAGTCAGAATATGAATCCAAGCAGTTTAACTCCAAAGCCCA